>NC_000086.7:147322028-147667028 GCF_000001635.26 Mus musculus | reverse complement strand
CCAAGGATGTGAGAGGCTCCCAGAACCTAACAGGGGTCACATTGACAAAAATATCCAACAGCCAGGAGATAGATATAACATAAAGAGAGCTCCTCAAGTAGATAGACATGACCCCCAGTAAAGGGATGGGGCCACCTACCAATCTCAAATTTTAACTCACAATTACCCTGTCTAAGGCACTATTTCAGAGTACAAGGATGGAAAAGGGTCTTCCAAGAAAATGGTCTAAGGAAACAAGCAGGAGTTGTCATCCTAATATCCAATAAAACAGACTTTCAACAAAAAATTATTAAGCTTGATGAAGAAAGATACTTCATATTCATCAAGGGAAAAACCCACCAAGAGAAAGTCTCAATTCTGAACATCTATGCCCCAAATGCAAGAGTACTCAAATTCATAAAAGTAACTTTACTAAAACTCAAAACTCACATTGAGCCCCACACAATAATACTGGGAGATTTTAACACCGCACTCTCACCAATGGACAGGTCATTGAAACAGGAACTAAACAGAGACACAGTGAAACTAAGAGAGGTTATGAACTAAATGGATTTAACAGATATCTACAGAACATTTCACCCAAAAAGAAAAGAATACACCTTCTTCTCAGCATCTCATGGTACATTCTCCAAAATTAACTATATAATTGGTCACAAACTAACCCTCAACAGATACAAGAAGATTAAAATAATAGCATACATCCTTTCAGACCACGATGGCCTAAGGCTGAACTTTAATAATTGCAAAAACTACAGAAAGCCCACATACACATGGAAACTGACCAACTCTTTACTCAGTGATAACTTGGTCAGGGAAGAAATAAAGAAACAAATTAAAGACTGCCTGGAATTTAATGAAAATGTTGACACATCATACCCAAACTTATAGGACTCAATGAAAGCAGTGCTAAGAGGAAAGTTCATAGCTCTAAGTGCCCTGGAAAAAAAACTGGAGAGATCTTACACTAACAACTTAACAGCACACCCGAGAGCCCTAGAACAAAAAGAAGCAAACTCACCCAAGTGGAGTAGAAGGCAGGAAATAGTCAAATTCAGGGATGAAATCAATCAAATAGAAACAAAGAAAACAATACGAAGAATCAGTAAAACAAAAATCTGGTTCTTTGAGAGAATCAACAAGACAGATAAATCCCTAACCAAACTAACTAACTGACAAAGAAGCAGTATCCAAATAAATAAAATCAGAAATGAAAAGGGAGACATAACAACAGAAATGGAGGAAATTCAAAAAATCATCATATCCTACCATAAAAGCCTATACTAAAAGGGAAAAAATGGAAAATCTAGATGAAATGGATAGTTTTCTAGACAGATGTCACATACCAAAGTTAAATCAAGAGCAGGTAAACTATCTAAACAGGCCCATATCACACAAGGCAATAGAAGCAGTCAACCACCCAATCCAAAACATCCCAGGTTCAGATGGATTTAGTGCAGAATTCTACCAGACCTTCAAAGAAAACCTGATACCAATTTTCCATAAACTATTCCATAAAGTAGAAACAGAAGGAACACTACCTAACTCATTCTATGAAGCCACAATTACTCTAATACCTAAACCATACAAGGACCCAACCAAAAAAGAGATCTTCAGACCAATCTTGCTTATGAACATCAATGCAAAAATCCTCAGTAAAATTCTTGCAACCGGAATTCAAGAACACATCAAAACCATCATTCACTACGATCAAGTAGACTTCATTCCAGGGATGCAAGTTTGGGTTAATATATGAAAATCCATTAACCTAATCTACTATATAAACAAACTCAGAGAAAAAAAAACACATGATCATCTCCATAGATGTTGAAAAAGCACTTAACAAAATACAAGACTCTGAGGCGGCGCCATTTTTGGCTCCAGACAACCGGCCACCTTCCTGGTCAGAGCACAGGTGTCCGCCTGGCCAGAGAGGTTTCTGCCTCACGTTCCACGGGAGCCACCTTGGTTCCGGGACTCTGCAGCAGGCAGTCTGCAGGTGAGGGGCCAGCAG
Organism: Mus musculus; assembly: GCF_000001635.26. NCBI lineage: Eukaryota > Metazoa > Chordata > Mammalia > Rodentia > Muridae > Mus > Mus musculus. Next base: position 147,665,017 of record NC_000086.7, on the reverse strand, counting down.
CTTCTGAGACAGACGAGAGCCACAGAGCCTCTGAGGCGGCGCCATTTTCAGATCCAGACAACCAGCCACCTTCCGGGTCAGAGCACAGGTGTCCCCCCAGGCCGAGAGGCTTCTGCCTCAGGTTCCGCAGGAGCCACCTTGGTTCTGGGACTCCATGGAAAGTAGTCTACACAGGTGAGAGTGTGGACTACTGTAACAACGGCTTCTGTGACAGGCCAAAGCAACACAGCTTCTGGGAAAGATCCTGTTTTGGGCCTTCATCTTCCGCCAGGAGGAGGTCCAAACACCAGATAACTGTGCACCTCCCTGAAAGAGGAGACCTTGCCTGCAGAGACTGCTCTGACCAATAAAACTCAGGGGAGAGATCTAGACTCCCAGGTCTACTGATAGAGGGTAACAAAATCACCAGAGGAACAATCTGTAAACAGAGACAACTATAACAACTAACTCCAGAGATTACCAGATGGGGAAAGGTAAACGTAAGAATCTTACTAACAGAAACCAGGACTACTCACCATCATCAGAACCCAGCACTCCCACTTTGCCCAGTCCAGGGCACCCCAAAACACCAGAAAAGATAGACCCAGATCTAAACGCATATCTCATGATGATGGTAGAGGACATCAAGAAAGACTTAAATAACTCACTTAAAGAAATACAGGAGACCCCGGAGCTCTTGACTCTAGCTGCATATGTATCAAAAGATGGCCTAGTCAGCCATCGCTGAAAGAGAGGCCCATTGGACACGCAAACTGTATATGCCCCAGTACAGGGGAACGCCAGGGCCAAAAAAAAAAAAAAAAAAGAATGGGAATGAGTGGGTAGGGAAGTGGGGGGGAGGATAAGGGGGACTTTTGGGATAGCATTGGAAATGTAATTGAGGAAAATATGTAATAAAAAAATTAAAAAAAAGAAATACAGGAGAACACTGCTAAACAATTAGAAGACATTAAAGAGGAAACACAAAAATCCCTTAAAGAATTGCAGGAAAACACAACCAAACAGGTGATGGAATTGAATAAAACCATCCAAGACCTAAAAAGGGAAGTAGACACAATAAAGAAAACCCAAAGTGAGGCAACGCTGGAGATAGAAACACTAGGAAAGAAATCTGGAACCATAGATGCCAGCATCAGCAACAGAATACAAGAGATGGAAGAGAGAATCTCAGGTGCAGAAGATTCCATAGAGAACATCAGCACATCAGTAAAAGAAAATGGAAAATGCAAAAAGATCCTAACTCAAAACATCCAGGAAATCCAGGACATAGTGAGAAGACCAAACCTACGGATAATAGGAGTGGATGAGAATGAAGATTTTCAACTCAAAGGACCAGCAAACATCTTCAACAAAATTATTAAAGAAAACTTCCCAAATCTAAAGAAAGAGATGCCCATGAACATACAAGAAGCCTACAGAAATCCAAATAGACTGGACCAGAAAAGAAATTCCTCCCGACACATAATAATCAGAACAACAAATGCATGAAATAAAGATAGAATACTAAAAGCAGTAAGGGAAAAAAGTCAAGTAACATATAAAGGCAAGCCTATCAGTATTACACTAGATTTTTCACCAGAGACTATGAAAGCCAGAAGAACCTGGACAGATGTTATACAGACACTAAGAGAACACAAATTCCAGCCCAGGCTACTATACCCAGCCAAACTCTCAATTACCATAGAGGGAGAAACCAAAGTATTCCACTACAAAACCAAATTCACCCATTATCTCTCCAGGAATCCAGCCCTTCAAAGGATAATAACAGAAAAAAAACCAATACAAGGACGGGAACCATGCCCTAGAAAAAACAAGAAGGTAATCCCTCAACAAACCTAAAAGAAGACAGCCACAAGAACAGAATGCCAACTCTAACAACAAAAATAAAAGGAAGCAACAATTACTTTTCCTTAATATCTCTTAATATCAGTGGACACAACTCCCCAATAAAAAGACATAGACTAACAAACTGGCTGCACAAACAAGACCCAACATTCTGCTGCTTACAGGAAACTCATCTCAGAGGAAAAAGATAGACACTACCTCAGAATGAAAGGCTGGAAAACAATTTTCCAAGCAAATGGTATGAAGAAACAAGCTGGAGTAACCATTCTAATATCTAACAAAATCGACTCCCAACCCAAAATAATCAACAAAGACAAGGAGGGGCACTTCATACTCATCAAAGATAAAATCTTCCAAGAGGAACTCTAAATTTTGAATATCTATGCTCCAAATACAAGGGCAGCCACATTCATTAAAGAAACTTTAGTAAAGCTCAAAGCACACATTGCACCTCACACAATAATAGTGGGAGACTTCAACACACTACTTTCACCAAAGGACAGATCATGGAAACAGAAACTAAATAGAGACACAGTGAAATTAACAGAAGTGATGAAACAAATGGACCTGACAGATATCTACAGAACATTTTATCCTAAAACAAAAGGATATACCTTCTTTTTAGCACCCCATGGTACCTTCTCCAAAATCGACCACATAATTGGTCACAAAACAAGCCTCAACATATACAAAAATATTGAAATTGTCCCATGCATCCTATCAGATCACCATGGACAAAGGCTGATCTTCAATAACAAAATAAATAATAGAAAGCCAACATTCACGTGGAAACTGAACAACACTATTCTCAATGATAACTTGGTCAAGGAAGGAATAAAGACAGAAATTAAGGTCTTTTTGGAGTTTAATGAAAACGAAGCCACAACATACCCAAACTTATGGGACACAATGAAAGCATTCCTAAGAGGGAAACTCATAGCTCTGAGTGCCTTCAAAAAGAAACTAGAGAAGGCACACATTAGCAGCTTGACAAGACAGCTAAAAGCTCTAGAACAAAAGGAAGCAAATTCACCCAAGAGGAGTATATGGCAGGAAATAATCAAACTCAGGGATGAAATCAACCAAGTGGAAACAAGAAGAACTATTCAAAGAATCAACCAATCAAGGAGCTGGTTCTTTGAGAAAATCAACAAGATAGATAAGCCCTTAGCCAGACTCACTAGAGGGCACAGGGAAAACATCTTAATTAACAAAATCAGAAATGAAAAGGGAGACATAACAACAGATCCTGAAGAAATCCCAGACACCATCAGATCCTTCTACAAAAGGCTATACTCAACAAAACTGGAAAACCTGGATGAAATGGACAAGTTTCTAGACAGATATCAGGTACCAAAGCTAAATCAAGATCAGGTTAATGATCGAGACAGTCCTATATCCCCTAAAGAAATTGAAGCAGTCATCAATAGTCTCCCAACCAAAAAAAAGCCCAGGACCAGATTGGTTTAGTGCAGAATTCTATCAGACCTTCAAAGAAGACCTAATTCCAGTTTTTCACAAAATATTCCACAAAATAGAAACGGAAGGTACTCTACCCAAGTCATTTTATGAAGCCAGAATTACTCTGATACCTAAAGCACAAAAAGACCCAACAAAGATAGAGAACTTCAGACCAATTTAACTTATGAATATCGATGCAAAAATCCTCAATAAAGTTCTTGCTAACCGAATCCAAGAACACATCAAAACAGTCATCTATCCTGACCAAGTAGGTTTCATCCCAGGGATGCAGGGATGGTTCAATATATGGAAATCCATCAACGTAATCCATTATATAAACAAACTCAAAGACAAAAACCACATGATCATCTCCTTAGATGCTGAGAAAGCATTTGACAAAATCCAACACCCATTCATGATAAAAGTCTTGGAAAGATCAGGAATTCAAGGACCATACATAACCATGATAAAAACAATCTACAGCAAACCAGTAGCCAACATTAAAGTAAATGGTGAGAAGATGGAAGCAATCCCACTAAAATCAAGGACTAGACAAGGCTGCCCACTCTCTCCCTACCTATTCAACATTGTACTTCAAGTCCTAACCAGAGCAATTAGACAACAAAAGGAGATCAAGGGGATACAAATTGGAAAGGAAGAAGTCAAAATATCACTTTTTGAAGATGATATGATAGTATATATAAGAGACCCTAAAAATTCCACCAGTGAACTCCTAAGCCTGATAAACAGCTTCAATGAAGTAGCTGGATATAAAATTAACTCAAACAAGTCAATGGCCTTTGTGTACACAAAGGATAAACAGGCTGAGAAAGAAATTTGGGAAACAACACCCTTGTCAATAGTCACAAATAATATAAAATACCTTGGCGTGACTCTAACTAAGGAAGTGAAAGATCTGTATGATAAGAACTTCAAGTCTCTGAAGAAAGAAATTAAAGAAGATCTCAGAAGAAGGAAAGATCTCCCATGCTCATGGATTGGCAGGATCAACATTGTAAAAATGGCTATCTTGCCAAAAGCAATCTACAGATTCAATGCAATCCCCATCAAAATTCCAACTCAATTCTTCAACAAATTAGAAAGAGCAATCTGCAAATTCATCTGGAATAACAAAAAACCTAGGATAGCAAAAACTCTTCTCAAGGATAAAAGAACCTCTGGTGGAATCACCATGCCCGACCTAAAGCTGTACTACAGAGCAATTGTGATTAAAAAGTGCATGGTATTGGTATAGTGACAGACAAGTAGAACAATGGAACAGAATTGAAGACCCAGAGATGAACCCACACACCTATGGTCACTTGATCTTTGACAAGGGAGGTAAAACCATCCAGTGGAAAAAAGACAGCATTTTCAACAAATGGTGCTGGCACAACTGGAGGTTATCATGTAGAAAAATGCAAATTGATCCATTCCAATCTCCTTGTACTAAGGTCAAATCTGAGTGGATTAAGGAACTCCACATAAAACCAGAGACACTGAAACTTATACAGGAGAAAGTAGGGAAAAGCCTCGAAGATATGGGTACAGGGGAAAAATTCCTGAATAGAACAGCAATGGCTTGTGCTGTAAGACCGAGAATCAATAAATGATACCTCATAAAATTGCAAAGCTTCTGTAAGGCAAAAGACACCGTCAATAAGACAAAAAGGCCACCAACAGATTGGGAAAGGATATTTACCTATCCCAAATCAGATAGGGGACTAATATCCAATATATATATAAAGAACTCAAGAAGGTGGACTTCAGAAAATCAAATAACCCCATTAAAAAATGGGGCTCAGAGCTGAACAAAGAATTCTCACCTGAGGAATACCGAATGGCTGAGAAGCACCTGAAAAAACGTTCAACATCCTTAATTATCAGGGAAATGCAAATCAAAACAACCCTGAGATTCCACCTCACACCAGTCAGAATGGCTAAGATCAAAAATTCAGGTGACAGCAGATGCTGGCGAGGATGTGGAGAAAGATGAACACTCTTCCATTGTTGGTGGGATTGCAAGCTTGTACAACCACTCTGGAAATCAGTCTGGTGGTTCCTCAGAAAATTAGACATAGTACTACAGGAAGATCCAGGAACTTCTCTCCTGGGCATATATCCAGAAGATGTCCCAACCGGTAAGAAGTACACATGCTCCACTATGTTCATAGCAGCCTTATTTATAATATCCAGAAGCTGGAAAGAACCCAGATGCCCCTCAACAGAGGAATGGATACAGAAAATGTGGTACATTTGCACAATGGAATAGTACTCAGCTATTTAAAAAAATGAATTTATGAAATTCCTAGGCAAATGGATGGACCTGGAGGGCATCATCCTGAGTGAGGTAACCCAATCACAAAGGAACTCTCACAATATGTACTCACTCATAAGTGGATATTAGCCCAGAAACTTAGGATACCCAAGATATAAGATACAGTTTGCTAAACGCATGAAATTCAAGAAGAACGAAGACCAAAGTGTGGATACTTTGCCCCTTCTTAGAAATGGGAACAAAACACCCATGGAAGGAGTTACAGAGACAAAATTTGGAGATGTGATGAAAGGATGGACTATCTACTGATTGCCATATGCAGGGATCCATCCCATAATCAGCTTCCAAACGCTGACACCATTGCATACACTAGCAAGATTTTGCTGAAAGGACCCAGATATAGCTGTCTCTTGTGAGACTGTGCCGGGGCCTAGCAAACACAGAAGTGGACGATCACAGTCAGCTATTGGATGGGTCACACGGCCCCCAATGGAGGAACTAGTGAAATTACCCAAGGAGCTGAAGGGAACTGCAACCCTATAAGTGGAACAACAATATGAACTAACCAGTACCCCGGAGCTCTTGACTCTAGCTGCATATGTATCAAAAGATGGCCTAGTCGGCCATCACTGCAAAGAGAGGCCCATTGGACTTGCAAACTTTATATGCCCCAGTACAGGGGAACCCCAGGGCCAAAAAGGGGGAGTGGGTGGGTAGGGGATTGGGGGTTGGGTATGGCGGACTTTTGGGATAGCATTGAAAATGTGAACGAGGAAAATACCTAATTTAAAAAAAATTTAAAAAAAAATAAAACACCCCTTCATATTAAAAGTATTGGAGAGATCAGGAGTTCAAGATCCATACCTAAACATAATAAAAGCAATATATTACAAACCAACAGACAATTTCAAATTAAGTGGAGACATACTTGAAGCTATCCCACTGAAATCTGGGACAAGGCAAGGATGCCCACTCTTCCCATATCTATTCAATATAGTTTTCCAAGTGTTAGCTAGAACAATACGACAATAAAAAGAGATCAAGGGGTACAAATTGGTAAAGAAAAAATAAAGGTATCACTATTTGCAGATGATATAATAGTATACATAAGCTACCCAAAAAATTCTACCAGAGAATTTCTCCAGCTGATAAACAACTTCAGCAAAGTGGCTGGATATAAAATTAACTCAAATAAATCAGTAGCCTTCCTTTATACAAAGGATAAACAGGCTGAGAAAGAAATTATGGAAACAATTCTCTTCACAATAGCCACAAATAGCATAAAATATCTTTGGGTAACTCTAAGCAAACAAGAGAAAGATCTGTATGACAAGAACTTCAAGTCTCTCAAGAAAGAAATCAAAGAAGATCTCAGAAAATGGAGAGATCACCCATGCTCATGGATTGGCAGAATTAACATAGTAAAATGGCCATTCTACCAAAGGCAATCTATAGATTCAATGCAATCCCCATCAAAATCCCAACAGAATTCTTCAAAGACATGGAAAGAGCAATTCTCAGATTTATCTGGAAAGGCACAAAACCCAGAATAGCGAAAACAATCCCTAACAATTAAAGAACAGCTTGGGGAATCACCATCCCTGACCTCAAGCTTTACTACAGAACAATAGTGGTAAAATCTCCATGGTATTGGTACTGTGACAGACATGTTGATCACTGGAATAGAATTGAAGACCCAAAAATAAAACCACACACTTATTTTCACTTGATCTTTGACAAAGGCACCAAAAATATACAATGGAAAAAAAAGAAATGGTGCTGGTCTGATTGGCTGTTTATATGTAAAAGAATGAAAATAGACCCATATTTGTTACCTTGTACAAAGCTCAAGTCCAAGTATATCAAGGACCTCAACATAAAACTAGATATACTGAATCTATTAGAAGAGAAAGTGGGAAAGAGCCTTGAACTCATTGGCACAGGGGGAAATTTTCCTAAACAGAACTCTAATGGCTCATGTTCTAGGACCAAGAATTGATAAATGGCACCTCATAAAACTAAAAAGCTTCTTTAAGGCAAAGGACATAGTCAATAAGATAAATCGGCAACCTACTGATTGGGAAAAAAATCTTCACTAACCCCACATCTGACAGAGGGCTAATATCCAAAATATATAAAGAACTCAAAAAGTTAATCACCAAAGAAACCAAACAACCCAATCAAAAAATGGGGTATAGAATTAAATCAAGAATACACAACAGAGGCATCTCAAATGGCTGAGAAGCACCTAAAGAAATGTTCAAAGTCCTTAGTGATCAGAGAAAAGCAAATCAAAATGACCCCAAGGTTCCACCTTACACCAATCAGAATGGTTAAGATCAAAACCTCAGGTGACAACACATGTTGGAGAGGATATAGAGAAAAAGGAACACTCTTCCATTGTTGATGGGATTACAAACTGGTACAACCACTCTGGAAATCATTCTGGAGCTTCCTTAGAAACCAGAAATAGAGCTTCCTGAAGACCCAGTTATACCACTCTTGGAAATATACCCAAAAGATGTCCCCACATGCCACAGGGGAACTTGTTCCACTATGTTCATAGTGGCCTTATTTGTGATAGCCAGAAGCTGGAAACAACCTAGATGTCCCATGACAGAAGAATGGATACAGACAATGTGGTTCATTTACACAATGGAATACTACTCAGCTATTAAGAATGAGGATGTCCTGATTTTTGCTGGCAATGGATGGAACTAGAAAATATCATCATGAGTGAGGTAACTCAGACACAAAAGGACATACATGGTATGTACTCACTAATAAGTTGATATTAGCCAAAAAGAAAAAGAAGAAAAGAGAAAAAAAACCATACAGAATACACAAAATACAGTCCACAGAATTTGAAAGGCTCAACAAGCTGGAATGCCCAAGTGAGGAAGGCTCAGTCCCACTTGGGAGAGAGAAGAAAGCAATCAGTAGTGTGGAGGAATAGAGGGATGTGAGAGGGAAAGTGGACAGGGTGGCGAGTAGTGGGGGTTAGAGGAGAATCTGATCTGGTATCAGATGAGGGGAAAAGGGCTGAATCCCTGAGGGCCACCAGAAAGAATGGAAAAAGGCAGCCTCCCAATTACACACACACACACACACACACACACACACACACACACACACACACACACACACACCAGAATGCACCAGAGACCTGGGAAGTGAGAAACTTCTAGGACTCAAAGGGAGGGACCTTTGATGAAAATGCCTGAGAGTCAGAATCAGGAGAGGGAACTTATAGAGCCCACCTCCAGCAGGAAGGCAGAACATTAAAAGAGGAATGGGGGTGCAATTCCACAGTCACACCTCTGACCCATAATTGTTTCTGTCTGAAAGAATTACAGGGATAGAAAAGGAGAGGAGACCCGGGACTGACCTGGGGCACAAGCCCCTTCCGCTCCACTCGAACCCCGGGCTACTTTGCCAGAGGAGTTGCCCGACACCCAAAAGGGCCCACACAGGAATCCCCACGGGATCCTAAGAACTCTGGTGAGTGGAACACAGCGCCTGCCCCAATCCAATCACGCGGAACCTGAGACTGCGGTAAAAAGGGAAGCAGACTACCCGGGCCTGACCTGGGTCACAAGTCCCTTCAACTCCACTTGAGCACCGGGGTACCTGGCCAGCGGAGTCGCCTGACACCCACAAGGGCCCACACAGGATTCCACACGGGATCCTAAGACCTCTAGTAAGTGGAACACAACTTCTGCCAGGAGTCCGGTTCGAACACCAGATATCTGGGTACGTTCCCTGCAAGAAGAGAGCTTGCCTGCAGAGAATACTCTGCCCACTGAAACTAAGAAGAGTGCTACCCTCCCAGGTCTGCTTGTACAGGCTAACAGAGTCACCTGAAGAACAAGCTCTTAACAGAGACAACTATAACAGCTAGCTTCAGAGATTACCAGATGGCGAAAGGCAAATGTAAGAATCCTACTAACAGAAATCAAGACCACACACCATCATCAGAACGCAGCACTCCCACCCCACCTAGTCCTGGGCACCCCAACACAACCGAAAATCTAGACACAGATTTAAAAACATCAAGAAGGATTTTCATAAGCCACTTAAAGAATTACAGGAGAGCACTGCTAAAGAGTTACAGACCCTTAAATAAAAGCAGGAAAACACAACCAAACAGAAAGAAGTCCTTAAAGAAAAACAGGAAAACACATCCAAACAGGTGATGGAAATGAACAAAACCATACTAGAACTAAAAAGGGAAGTAGACACAATAAAGAAAACCCAAAGCGAGGCAACGCTGGAGATAGAAACCCTAGGAAAGAGATCTGGAACCATAGATGCGAGCATCAGTAACAGAATACAAGAAATGGAAGAGAGAATCTCAGGTGCAGAAGATTCCATAGAGAACATCGACACAACAGTCAAAGAAAATACAAAATGCAAAAGGATCCTAACTCAAAACATCCAGGAAATCCAGGACACAATGAGAAGGCCAAACCTACGGATAATAGGAATTGATGAGAATGAAGATTTTCAACTTAAAGGGCCAGCTAATATCTTCAACAAAATAATAGAAGAAAACTTCACAAACATAATGAAAGAGATGCCCATGATCATACAAGAAGCCTACAGAACTCCAAATAGACTGGACCAGAAAAGAAAATCCTCCCGACACATAATAATCAGAACAACAAATGCACTAAATAAAGATAGAATATTAAAAGCAGTAAGGGAGAAAGGTCAAGTAAAATATAAAGGCAGGCCTATCAGAATTACACCAGACTTTTCACCAGAAACTATGAAAGCCAGAAGAGCCTGGACAGATGTTATACAGACACTAAGAGAACACAAATGCCAGCCCAGGCTACTATACCCGGCCAAACTCTCAATTACCATAGATGGAGAAACCAAAGTATTCCACGACAAAACCAAATTCACATAATATCTTTCCAAGAATCCAGCCCTTCAAAGGATAATAACAGAATAGAAGCAATACAAGGACGGAAATCACACCCTAGAACAAGCAAGAAAGTAATCCCTCAACAAACCAAAAAGAAGACAGCCATAAGAACAGAATGCCAACTCTAGCAACAAAAATAAAAGGAAGCAACAATTAATTTTCCTTAATATCTCTTAATATCAATGGACTCAATTCCCCAATAAAAAGACATAGACTAACAGACTGGCTAAACAAACAGGACCCAACATTCTGCTGCTTACAGGAAACCCATCTCAGGGAAAAAGACAGACACTACCTCAGAGTGAAAGGCTGGAAAACAATTTTCCAAGCAAATGGTCTGAAGAAACAAGCTGGAGTAGCCATTCTAATATCGGATAAAATCGACTTCCAACCCAAAGTTATCAGAAAAGACAAGGAGGGACACTTCATACTCATCAAAGGTAAAATCCTCCAAGAGGAACTCTCAATTCTGAATATCTACGCTCCAAATGCAAGGGCAGACACATTCATTAAAGACACTTTAGTAAAGCTCAAAGCACACATTGCAGCTCACACAATAATAGTGGGAGACTTCAACACACCACTTTCATCGATGGACAGATCGTGGAAACAGAAACTAAACAGACAAACAGTGAAACTAACAGAAGTTATGAAACAAATGGACCTGACAGATATCTACAGAAGATTTTATCCTAAAACAAAAGGATATACCTTCTTCTCAGCACCTCACGGGACCTTCTCCAAAATTGACCATATAATAGGTCACAAAACAGGCCTCAACAGATACAAAAATATTGAAATTGTCCCATGTATCCTATCAGACCATCATGGCCTAAGACTGATCTTCAATAACAACATAAATAATGGAAAACCAACATTCACGTGGAAACTGAACAACACTCTTCTCAATGATACCTTGGTCAAGGAAGGAATAAAGAAAGAAATTAAAGACTTTTTAGAGTTTAATAAAAATGAAGCCACAACGTACCAAAACCTATGGGACACAATGAAAGCATTTCTAAGAGGGAAACTCATAGCTCTGAGTGCCTCCAAGAAGAAACGGGAGAGAGCACATACTAGCAGCTTGACAACACATCTAAAAGCTCTAGAAAAAAAGGAAGCAAATTCACCCAAGAGGAGTAGACGGCAGGAAATAATTAAACTCAGGGGTGAAATCAACCAAGGGGAAACAAGAAGAACTATTCAAAGAATTAACCAAACGAGGAGTTGGTTCTTTGAGAAAATCAACAAGATAGATAAACCCTTAGATAGACTCACTAAAGGGCACAGGGACAAAATCCTAATTAACAAAATCAGAAATGAAAAGGGAGACATAACAACAGATCCTGAAGAAATCCAAAACACCATCAGATCCTTCTACAAAAGGCTATACTCAACAAAACTGGAAAACCTGGACGAAATGGACAAATTTCTGGACAGATACCAGGTACCAAACTTGAATCAGGATCAAATTGAACATCTAAACAGTCCCATATCGCCTAAAGAAATAGAAGCAATTATTAATAGTCTCCCAGCCAAAAAAAAAAAAAAAAAAAAAAGCCAAGGACCAGACGGGTTTAGTGCAGAGTTCTATCAGACCTTCAAAGAAGATCTAATTCCAGTTCTGCACAAACTATTTCACAAAATAGAAGTAGAAGGTACTCTACCCAACTCATTTTATGAAGCCACTATTACTCTCATACCTAAACCACAGAAAGACCCAACAAAGATAAAGAACTTCAGACCAATCTCTCTTATGAATATCGATGCAAAAATCCTCAATAAAATTCTCGCTAACCGAATCCAAGAACACATTAAAGCAATCAGCCATCCTGACAAAGTAGGTTTTATTCCAGGGATGCAGGGATGGTTTAATATACGAAAATCCATCAATGTAATCCATTATATGAACAAACTCGAAGACAAAAACTACATGATCATTTCGATAGATGCAGAAAAGGCATTTGACAAGATCCAACACCCATTCATGATAAAAGTTTTGGAAAAATCGGGAATTCAAGGCCCATACCTAAACATGATAAAAGCAATCTACAGCAAACCAGTAAAATGGAGAGAAGCTGGGAAGCAATCCCACTAAAATCAGGGACTAGACAAGGCTGCCCACTTTCTCCCTACCTTTTCAAGATAGTACTTGAAGTATTAGCCAGAGCAATTCGACAACAAAAGGAGATCAAGGGGATACAAATTGGAAAAGAGGAAGTCAAAATATCACTTTTTGCAGATGATATGATAGTATATATAAGTGACCCTAAAAATTCTACCAGAGAACTCCTAAACCTGATAAACAGCTTCGGTGAAGTAGCCGGATATAAAATAAACTCAAATAGGTCAATGGCCTTTCTCTATACAAAGAATAAACAGGCTGAGAAAGAAATTAGGGAAACAACACCCTTCTCAATAGTCACAAATAATATAAAATACCTTGGCGTGACTCTAACTAAGGAAGTGAAAGATCTGTATGATAAAAACTTCAAGTCTCTGAAGAAAGAAATTAAAGAAGATCTCAGAAGATGGAAAGATCTCCCATGCTCATGGATTGGCAGGATCAACATTGTAAAAATGGCTATCTTGCCAAAAGCAATCTACAGATTCAATGCAATCCCCATCAAAATTCCAACTCAATTCTTCAACGAATTAGAAAGAGCAATCTGCAAATTCATCTGGAATAACAAAAAACCTAGGATAGCAAAAACTCTTCTCAAGTATAAAAGAACCTCTGGTGGAATCACAATGCCTGACCTAAGCTGTACTACAGAGCAATTGTGATTAAAAACTGCATGGTACTGGTATAGAGACAGACAAGTAGACCAATGGAATAGAATTGAAGACCCAGAAATGAACCCACACACCTATGGTCACTTGATCTTCAACAAGGGAGCTAAAACCATCTAGTGGTAGAAAGACAGCATTTTCAACAATTGGTGCTGGCACAACTGGAGGTTATCATGTAGAAGAATGCGAATTGATCCATACATATCTCCTTGTACTAAGGTCAAATCTAAGTGGATCAAAAAACTTCACATAAAACCAGAGATACTGAAACTTATAGAGGAGAAAGTGGGGAAAAGCCTTGAATATATGGGCATAGGGGAAAAATTCCTGAATAGAACAGCAATGGCTTGTGCTGTAAGATCGAGAATTGACAAATGGGACCTAATAAAACTTCAAAGTTTCTGCAAGGCAAAAGACACCGTCAATAAGACAAAAAGGCCACCAACAGATTGGGAAAGGATCTTTACCTATCCTATATCAGATAGGGGACTAATATCCAACATATATAAAGAACTCAAGAAGGTGGACTTCAGAAAATCAAATAACCCCATTATAAAATGGGGCTCAGAACTGAACAAAGGATTCTCACTTGAGGAATACCGAATGGCAGAGAAGCACCTGAAAAAATGTTCAACATCCTTAATCATCAGGGAAATGCAAATCAAAACAACACTGAGATTCCACCTCACACCAGTCAGAATGGCTAGGATCAAAAATTCAGGTGACAGCAGATGCTGGCGTGGATGTGAAGAAAGAGGAACACTCCTCCATTGTTGGTGGGATTGCAGGCTTGTACAACCACTCTGGAAATCAGTCTGGCGGTTCCTCAGAAAATTGGACATAGTACTACCTGAGGATCCAGCAATACCTCTCCTGGGCATATATCCAGAAGATGCCTCAACTGGTAAGAAGGACACATTCTCCACTATGTTCATAGCAGCCTTATTTATAATAGCCAGAAGCAGGAAAGAAACCAGATGCCCCTTAAGAGAGGAATGGATACAGAAAATGTGGTACATCTACACAATGGAGTACTACTCAGCTATTAAAAAGAATGAATTTATGAAATTCCTAGCCAAATGGATGGACCTGGAGGGCATCATCCTGAGTGAGGTAACACATTCACAAAGGAACTCACACAATATGTACTCACTGATAAGTGGATATTAGCCCAAAACCTAGGATACCCAAGATATAAGATACAATTTCCTAAACACATGAAACTCAAGAAAAATTAAGACTGAAATGTGGACACTATGCCCCTCCTTAGAATTGGGAACAAAACACCAATGGAAGGAGTTACAGAGACAAAGTTTGGAGCTGAGATGAAAGGATGGACCATGTAGAGACTGCCATATCCAGGGATCCACCCCATAATCAGTATCCAAACGCTGACACCATTGCATACACTAGCAAGATTTTATCGAAAGGACCCAGATGTAGCTGTCTCTTGTGAGACTATGCCGGGGCCTAGCAAACACAGAAGTGGACGATCACAGTCAGCTATTGGATGGGTCACAGGGCTCCCAATGGAGGAGCTAGAGAAAGTACCCAAGGAGCTAAAGGGATCTGCAACCCTATAGATGGAACAACATTATGAACTAACCAGTACCCCGGAGCTCTTGACTCTAGCTGCATATGTATCAAAAGATGGCCTAGTCGGCCATCACTGGAAAGAGAGGCCCATTGGACACGCAAACTTTATATGCCCCAGTACAGGGGAATGCCAGGGCCAAAAAGGGGGAGTGGGTGGTTAGGGGAGTGGGGGTGGGTGGGTATGGGGGACTTTTGGTATAGCATTGGAAATGTAAATGAGCTAAATACCTAATAAAATATGGGAAAAAAAAAGAAAAAAAAGGAGAGGAGCCTGAGGAAAAGAAAGTCCAGCAGCAGGCCCAAAGTGGGATCCATCTCAACGGGAGGTCCCAAGGCTGACACTATTACTGATCAGGGCTATGGAACACTCACAAAAAGGACCTATCATAACTGTCCTCCTGAAAAACCCAACAAGCAGCTGAAAGAATCAGATGCAGTTATTTGTACCCAACCAATGTACTGAAGTAGCTACCCCTGTTGTTGAATTAGGCAAGGCTGAAAGAAGCTGAGGAGAAGCATGCTTTTGTAGGAGAACCAGCAGTCTTAATTAATCTGGACCCTCGAGATCTTTCAAACACTGGACCACCAAACAGACCAGCTCATATGAGGCCCTCAACACACATACAGTAGAGGACTTCCAGGTCTTTGTTCATTCAGAGAAGAAGGACCTAACCCTCAAGAGACTGGAGGTCCCAAGGAGTTTAGAGGTCAGGTGGTGTGGGGGGTAATGGGGGCATCCATGTGGAGAAGGGGTAGGGTGGGGCAGAGGTGTGGGATGTGGAGCAGTCAGAGGGTGGATGGGGAAGGGCAGGGAATGGAATATGTGGTGTAAAAATGAATTACAAATAAAATTAAATTAAAAAAGAAAAAAGAAAAGCTATCAAAATAAATCTAACCTTTTCTAAGATAAATGTAAGTGAAATTGTAGGGTGGGGGGAAGAATTGTTCCTGTCTAAAGAAATGCAGGGCTAAAAAGAAAGCACAAGCTGAAGGAAAGGCCAACTAGGATCTCCCCCACTCTGTGATCCATTCCATATGCAGACATCAAACCTGACACTACTGCTGATGCAGAGATGTGCTTGTAGACAGGAGTCTGGTATGGCTATCCTCTGAAAGGCTCTGTCATCACCGGCCTAAGACAGATGCAGGTGCTCACAGCTGACCATTGGACTGAATTTGGGGAGGGACCCTAATGGAAGACATAGGGGAAGGAGCTGAAGGGGACTATAATCCCAGAAGAAGAACAACATCATCAACTAATCTGGACCCCTCAGAGATGCAGAAGTCTAAATCACAAACCACATATACATAGGCCAGTGTCACTACATACATGTAGCAGAGGACTGCCATCTTTGACATCAGTGGAAGAAAGGGGTCCTGTGGATGCTTGACTCCCCAGAAAAGAGAGATGCTAGAGGGGTGAGGCAATTGTGAGCAGGTGGATTGGGGGATCACCCTCTTTGAGACAAAGAGGAGGGGGATGAAGTTGGAGGGTTCATTGAGTGGAGATTGGCAAGGGATATAATAATTGAAATGTAAACATTCAATGATTAATAATAATAATAAAGGAGTATTATTTCCCATACATTCCTCCTCTGCACAGGTTAATTTGGAATATTTATTGTTGCCTAGATGGGTTATTCTCCTTATATTACCTGATCTCTTGTTTCTCTGAGGAATGTGGCCTTTGATTTTTTACTTCCTCTTCCAAAGTGGGCAAAACACTTAACTCCTTTCCCCAAAGAAGGATCATATTAGATGTGCATGTAAACAAGGTGGACATTGGTACAATCTAATGGTGGGGGGTCACTAAAGCAAATATTTACAAGCAACATCTGTAACCTAAGCAGTCTGTGTCCAGTCAACTCACCAGTATTAGAAAGGTCCCATGATTCCTGGCCAGGCCCTGACAACTGAATACAAATGTCAAGAGATATTTAGCATTCTATATAGACAAAACTTTCCATTGTATAGTATACTCAAAATTTCAAACATACAATCAAGGAAAGAATAGGAGCTTAAGGGC
Source organism: Mus musculus (assembly GCF_000001635.26). NCBI lineage: Eukaryota > Metazoa > Chordata > Mammalia > Rodentia > Muridae > Mus > Mus musculus. Next base: position 147,648,085 of record NC_000086.7, on the reverse strand, counting down.
AGTGAGACAAAATAGTTACACACCAAGCCAGAAACAACACAGTAAAATGAAATCTCTAACTGGAACCCCTTATAACTAGAAAAGCACAGAACATCATCTTTAAAGTTCTAAAAGTGAGTGAGTATTAACCATCATTGCAATATCCAACAGAGATATCCTTTATTATTTCCTAAGTATTAATGATATTTCAAGACACATGTGCAAAGTATGACAGTTTTAGTCATGAAAGCACAAGAAGAATAAGTTTCATTGGAGGATTGTGTGAACAGAGAACCATGAAGCAATCCTTCAAGTCCAACACAGATAAACTGCAAAGCCCCAATACCAGTAAAGATTAAATAAATAACAAACAATAATCTAAAAAAAAGTAAAGAAGAATCAACAAAATCACGATAAAAATTAAACATATCTTAATGATAATTTTAAACATAAATGGCATATTTTTAAAAAAAAATTCCAGAAGCATTTATTGAGACTTGTTTTCCCATTGCTATCTTCATACTGGCCAAAAATGCAATTGATCATAAACGTGATGGTACATTTCTAGACTCGATTCTGTCTAACTCATTTATCTACATATCTACCCTTATATCAGTATAACATATTTAATTTTTACAGCTTTGCAGTAATCAGGAACCAGAAAGGGTGAATTCTCCAGTTTTCCCAAGATGTGTTATTTTGTTAAATTTCTATCTGAATAATGAAATCAGGTTGTCATGGTCTGGGGTGTGGGGATGGGGAAGCAAACAAACATGATATTGAAAGGATTGGATTGAAACCAAACAGTTGTTTATTTTTCTCTTGATTGTTTCATTTTTCAAGATAGGATTTTTCTGTGTAGCCTTGGCTGTTCTGGAAATTGATTTGTAGACCAGGCAAGATCTCAAACTCAAGCTATTCACCAAACTCTACCTCCCAAGTGCTGGTAGTTAAATGCACCAGTCTAACAGTACCACCAAGTTAAGTCTTCTGATCCATGAATCTGGGATGTCTCTTACAAATGATTTCTACTTACTGACCCACACTACCGTCTCGCCAGCAAAACACACGCAGGCCACTCGGATCCTTCTGCAGTACAGCTTTAATACATCTCGAGAGATAGATGATCAGCTTCAGGAGAGGAGACCCAGAGAGCAGAAAACCCTTCCCTTTTATAGGCTTCGAAAAAACGGTTGGAGACGTGCACCACTGGGATTGGCTGCCCACTATCAGTCAGTTAATGCCACGAGAGAGGCAGGGCTCAGGTAATGGAACGATACCCTGACGCCTGCGCACATTTTACTACGAGCAACAGATGTCAGCACCATCTTGTAACGGCGACTGTGAGGGCGGCTTCTCACAACTTACAAGTAAAGAAATGAAGACTAAGCCGGGTAGTGGTGGCACATGCCTTTAATGCCAGCACTTGGGAGGCAGAGGCAGGGGGATTTCTGAGTTTTAGGCCAGCCTGGTCTACAGAGTGAATTCCAGGACAGCCAGGGCTATACAGAGAAACCCTGTCTCGAAAAAAGAAAAAAAAAAAAAGAAAAGAAAAGGAAAGAAAAAAGAAAAAGGAAAAAGAAAGAAATGAAGACTAGCTCACAGGGCTGAAAATAGGAGCAATGGTCCTGGTGTCTGAAAGAAACAAAAGTGACTGGCACAGCCACTTATAGACAAAGAGTGAAAGAATGTCAGCGCCATCTTGTAACGGTGACTGTGAGGGCGGCTCCTCACATCTCCCCCTTTTCTTTTATTTTAGAAGCAACAGGCCACCCAGTACTGAGAGTGGAGATAGAGGTCAAATCCCCAGTGTGCAAGCATAGGGGCCTTACACAAAACCTCCTCCCAGGCTCGTCACCCGGAGGGGTTTTGGTCCGCTCCCGTGTCGTTTTTCCTGGGGGAAGGATGCTTGGACACTCAACCTTCATACAAGATGACATGTCTCCCTAGAATAGGCTCATTTTATGCCGCAGAGCCTTTCTACTGCAGTGCTTAGCCGTACAACTCTCCCGGGCTGCTGAAGCACACTCACTCTATCCCGTGCAATGAGACTAGCCTCGTGGGGTGCAAGAGCTGAGCAGCCAGCGACCTATTGCTTAAGCATTGATAATCATATATCAGGGGAGGCACCATGCTCCAAAGCAACAAGCGCCTGGGTTACTACCATCCTGTCCCTCCTTGTTTGGGCTTTAAGTTTGCAGATCATCCATAGTAGGAGCAGTACTCCACCATACACAGCCACTCCAAACAAATCCACCCCCACCCATTCCTTGAAGTAGGAGAATGCTGCAGAAATCCAGGTCCTTCTGTCAATGACAGGTCAGGACTTGTCGAATTGACTTGTAAGACAGCGATCCTCAGCTCCCGGAGTGTCTGTTCAAATTCTATGGTCCACTTCTGTAACAAATAATGAAACAAAGCCTTTGACAGGTTAGTTGCTCTTATAAAATTCTTAAATTGTACTGAGGTGATACCGAGGCTAGGCAGCTTATGTTCGCAACTCAGCTAAGCCATTTGCCACAGGATATCCACCTGTTCTTGGACCAGATCGATCCGTTGGTTTACCAACATGAGGCCTCCCTATATCTGGGAGTTGGCTGTGGCCTGCCTGTCCAGGGCCAATGTCACTCTTGCCGAAAGGTCATTGATGGTTTGCATTGTCTGAACCATAGCAGACAAGGCAAGGGCCGAAGCAGTGATAGAGGCAGCTATTGCTGCTGTTGCTACCAAGTCAACTATAATAGCAGAGATTCTAAAATCTCTCTTTTCTTTAAATAAGCTTAAACTGCTCACTTGTGCACTGTGCATGACAGGCATGGGCAGGGAAAGGTGGACATAATACCCAACGCAATTCCCCTGATATACTAGGAACCAGATCTCCAGTAGAAGGGTCAGTATCCATCGTTGTTTCAGTGTTCCCTCTTTTGTCCACATCTTCTGAAGGGGAGATCCTTCGGGTGAGGCGTTCTGGAACCCAAAGAGGATTGTCTTCTTCCTGTGAAAAAACACAAATAGCTCCCCTGTATCTTATTAAAATAGTATCCGGGCCTCTCCATTTTCCGGTTAAGACATCCTTCCATTTGTTCATTTCTCTAGGTCTGTTTGGTTCTGAACAGTGACGATCAGCCGCAGTGTGGCCTTGTTCATCAATATTCAAAAAATTAAGAGTAAAGAGTGCCATAGAGACAGCCACTCTCGGTGTTAAGGGCAGAGCCTCATTGACTCCCCCTTTCTGTTTGATTAGGTAAGATTTAAGAGTGCGGTGGGCACGTTCCACAATGCCTTGTCTCTGAGGGTTGTATGTCAAACCAGTTAAATGAGTTACATTCATCTGGCGACAGAACTGTCAAAATTTTTGAGAGGTGTAGGCCGGTCCATTATCTGTTTTAAGAATTTTGGGTTGTCCCCAAGCACTCCAGGCTTCAAGGCAATGTTCAATTACATGTGAGGCCTTTTCCCCCGTAAGAGGCGAGGCAAAAATGATACCAGAACAAGTATCCACAGAAACATGCAGGTATTGAAGCCTCCAAAAGGAGGAAATGTGTGTTACATCCATCTGCCAGACTTGTAGCGGTTGAATTCCCTGTGGGTTAACCCCCATATGTGGCACTGGCAAGAACTGGCAACAGTTTTGACACTGAGTAACTATTTCCCTAGCCTCCTTTCTAGTCAATGCAAAGCAACAGCACAAGGTTTCAGCCGTCACATGGAATTGTTTGTGAAAATTTCTTGCAGCATCCACTTGGGATGAAAGGGCAGCAGCCACAACCCTGGTGGCTCGGTCTGCGAGATCATTGCCTCTGGATATGGGCCCAGGGAGACCTGAATGTGCTCTAACATGGGTGATATAAACAGGAAATCTCCTATGTAATAAAACAGCCTGTATTTTTTGAAAAATATCAGCGACTTTACTGGATGATTTTATTACCCCAGCAGCCTCTAGAAGGTTAACTGCATTGACCACATAGGAGGAATCTGACACAATGTTAAGCGGTCCCGGGAAGGCCTTAAGGACCTCCAAAACCACCAAACACTCCACAATCTGAGGTGAAGTTTCATTATATTGTTTAGACACTATTTTGTTATTGGTCACATAAGTGCCTACACCGGTTTTTGACCCATCTGTATACACTATGATTCCTTCTGGAAGCGGGTTTTTTGCTGTCACCTGTGGAAACACTATGGCCTGATTCAGGGCAAATTGTAAAATTGGATGTCTAGGATAATGATTGTCAATTTGTCCTGAAAAGGAGGTGACTAATACTGCCCAGTCATCAGATGTAGCTGCAAGGACCTGAACTTGTGTGGCAGTATAGGGAACAATTAGCAATTTAGGATCTTGTCCAAAATGAGTACTGCTGCTTTTAAGCCACGAAGCGCAAGTTGCGCAATGGCGTTAGGATACCAATCGATTACTCTTGCCAGAGAAGCATTGGGATGGATCCATAATAATGGTCCATCTTGCCAGAATACAGCAGTTGGTAACTGAGCTGTCTTAGAGACACACAAGTTGAAAGGTTGTGATTCCTCAATACGCTGTAACTGGGCATTTTGTAAGGCATTCTCTACTACTTGCAAGGCTTTATTAGCCGCAGGAGTAAGGGCTCTGGGGGAGGAGATATGTGAATCCCCCTTTAAAATATCAAATAAAGGTTTAAGCTCGGCAGAGGAAATCTTTAAAAAAGGCCTAAGCCAATTTATACTCCCCAATAACTTTTGAAAATCATTAAGAGTATGTAAATGATCTCTGCGAATTTCCAATTTTTGAGGAAGTATCTTATCTGGGAAAATAATGGTTCCCAGAAAGGAACCCACTTCTGAAATCTGAACCTTTTCTGCAGCTATCTGCAGTCCCCATTGGTTTAACATTTTTATCAAAAATGAATAGGATTTTTGTAAAAGCATCATATCTTTATGGCACAAAAGAATATCATCCATATAATGTAATAACAGTAAGGAGGGAAAATATTGTCTCACAGGTTCTAATGCTGCCTGTACAAAGGGGCTATTTGCCATGCCCTGAGGGAGGACTTTCCACTGGAACCTCTTATCAGGCTCCATATGATTAAGGGCTGGAATTGTAAACGCAAATCTTGGTCGATCTTGGTGACACAAAGGGATGGAAAAGAAACAGTCTTTAATGTCTAAAATGACAATTTTCCATTGCTTAGGCAGGGCAGATAACAGAGGTAAACCCTGCTGGATTGAGCCAAAAAGGTTCATTTGTGCATTAATTGCTCAAAGGTCATGAAGTAACCTCCATTTGCCTGATTTATTTTTTATGGCAAAAATTGGAGTATTCCACGGGGACGTGGAAGGTTCCAAATGTCCGAGCTGCACCTGTTCTGTAACTAGCTTGTTGACTGCCTCCAATTTTTCAGAGGATAGCGGCCATTGGGAGACCCACACGGGTTCCTCTGTTACCCAGGGGATGGGTCTTGTAACCCCAACGGCCCCTAGGAAAAACCCAAGCCCCGTCTACCTGGGTTACCGTTGTGGGAGACAGGCTCAAGTCTACCTTGTTCTTTGCTTCCCAATCCCTTTCCCTTTGTGTACCCCATCTTCTTCATAATATTAGTGGTCTGAACTGAGTATTCATTGGTTAATGTGATTCCCATCTCAGAAAGCACATCTCTGCCCCATAGGTTTATCGGCAGCGGGAGCACATATGGAGTAAATAGGCCCCTCTGTCCTTCTGAGGTTTGCCATGTCAGGGTGGATGAACTAATCGCTGGGCAAGATTGATAACCCAGGCCTTGTAAAGAATGAGAAGAGTTTGTAACAGGCCAGCTCTTGGGCTACCAATAAGATGAAATGATACTCTTATCTGCCCCGGTGTCCATAATCCCCTCAAAATCTTTGTCACTAATAAAAAGATGTAGAGTAGGCCTGGCATTCAAAGGCATAACTAGATAGGCTGAATCGGGGCCAGAAGAACCCATACTTCTCAATTCTTTTATGTTATCTTCATCCTTATCAGGGCTGGGCAAGAATATTAATTGTGCAATTCTATCTCCTGGGCTAATGGAAAAAATACCTTGGGGGCAGGAGCAAAGGACTTGAATGTCTTGCAGGTGTTGGTGGTCCACTACTCCAGGATGAACCACAAGGCCTTGTAAAGTGAGAGATCCTCGCCCAACAATGAGACCCATAGTCCAAGGGGGTAAGGGTCCAGGAGACTTAACAGGGATTGGTTGCACATTCATTTGGGGCATGAGTAAAAAACTGGAGGTGGCCCGCAAGTCCACTCCTGTAACTCGTCGGGTGTTATCTCCTCTGTCCTGCTCTGGCTTCTGACAAAATGGCTCCCATATTTGTGAGGGCCCTGGGATCGGGGGCCCAGCACCCCGTTTTTTGACTGTGAGGGATTAACTTCACCTATCGGGGGCAGGAGTCTGCCTTTTATATCTCTGACAGAGCAGCATTCACTAGCCTTGTGATAGCCCTTTCTGCAGTGGGAGCAGAGAACAGCTCCTCTTGCACGTTCAAGTACAGGGCAATCTCTTTTCAAATGTCCAGCTTTCCCACAATTGAAACACGCCTTTTGTTTGTTGAAATTAGGGCGCCTCTGAGATTGCAATATAGCCGCGGCTAGTCCCGCGTTGGTGAGAGGGCCTCCTAGCTCCCTACATATCTTAAGCCAGTCTTGTACCCCCTTTTTTTTTTCTTGGCGTGATGGCCGCCCTGCACTCTTGGGTGGCTTGCTCATAAATGAGCTGTTCAATTAGAGGCATGGCTTGCTCGGGGTCACCAAAGACCCGGGCTGCAGCCTCAGTCATTCTTGCCACAAAATCAGAGAATGCTTCCTGGGGGCCCTGAACAATCTTTGTAAGGTGACCCCCAGGCTCCCCTTTTCTTGTAAGTGCCTTCCAAGCCTTGACCGCAGCTGCCCCTATCTGGGCATATGCCCCCCAAGGATAGTTAATTTGATTGGTGGCATACTGCCCTTGGCCGGTCAACAATTCAAAGGTCCATTGTCTTTGGTTGTCATCAACTGCTGTGGTATTGACCCTGGCCTGATTTTGGGCCGCATCATACCATAGAGCTTTCCATTCTATATATTGTCCCATATTAGGGAGTGTAGCCTTTGCTATCATTTGCCAATCTGACGGGGTCATGGCCATATTAGCGAATCTCTCGACCTGAACCAGAGTAAAATTGGCACTGACCCCATAGTTACAGACAGATTCAGCAAGTTCTTTAAGTTGTTTATAGTCCACTGGGGCATGCATACGCCCCGCCTCCCCAGTATCAAAGACTGGAAATGCCATCTGTATCTTTTTTAACTCTTCCTGAGGAAAAAAAGAGTTAGCACTATCCTGCAATTCATAAAGTGGTGGCGCTGTGGGCACAGTAGCTGATATGCTACCCTTTTTGTTACTTCTTGATCGCGACCATCGGTCAGGGTTATATCTTTGTTCTTTATATTTTGCTGCCTCCTCCTCTAATTTAGCCTCCTCACTGGGGTCTAGATCTTCGGACCCTGAACTATCAATCTCTAAGGCCTCCAAGTCATGGATAGGATAAAAATTAGTATAAGGCTTTTTCTTAGTAGAGGGCTCAGTTTCACTGCCCTTCTTTTTCTCTCCCCTTCCTTCTGAATCCTGGGGAGGTCCTTTTTTTCTTAGACATGTCTTTTTTTGAGCTCTTATTCTCTCGCTCCGTTCGGTTTCTGACATACTGTCCTGAACCTCTTCTAGTGTTCCCTGTCCCTCCACAATGGCGGGTCGGCAGGTTTCATCCTCTAGACAGTTTTTTATCAGCTTCCAAATTGCCTTGGTGCCTAGGCGTAAGTTTCCCTCTTCATGCTTACGGTCAAGGTCCCTTCCTAGCTTATTCCATGAGGCTACAGTTAGAGACCCCCGAACAGGCATACCAGGGAGCAACGCGATCCACCTCCTTAACAAAATTCTGCAGCGTACGGGAGGTGACCTGCAGATCGCGTTGCTTTAGCACTGCCTGTAATGGGGTGATCACTGACTGTGAAGAGCCCATGATAGAATGAGTACCTGCGGCTGATCTACGTCCGACTTATGGTACTCCTTAAGCAAAGCCAAAAGTAAACACGGTGCTCTGCTCCCTTATCTACGGGAGGCTTAGAAGATACCTCGGTGCTGCCACTTATCTACGTTGGACTGACCACACCTCAAATTTCAACACCAGCCTCGATGGACAAAATAAGAATTTCAGCACCAGCCTCGATGGACAGAAAATTTTAGCACCAGCCTCAATGGACAGAAAATTTTAGCACCAGCCTCGATGGACAGAAAATTTTAGCACCAGCCTCGATGGATAGCAAATTTCAGCACCAGCCTCGATGGACAGCAACCAAGACTAGTGCTTCTACCGCCCCTTCTTAGGGTGAAAACCGAAATCAAAAGGGATAAGAGGTTCACGATCAGATATATCTCTCTGAACTCACATTTTCCCTGCAGTTCTGAATCCACTCCATCTCTGGGGGTTCTCCCCAACGCCTGCGATGTTAATTCCCGGGATTCCAGCAACCAGATGACCCACGCTACCATCTCGCCAGCAAAACACACGCAGGCCACTCGGATCCTTCTGCAGTACAGCTTTAATACATCTCGAGAGATAGATGATCAGCTTCAGGAGAGGAGACCCAGAGAGCAGAAAACCCTTCCCTTTTATAGGCTTCGAAAAAACGGTTGGAGACGTGCACCACTGGGATTGGCTGCCCACTATCAGTCAGTTAATGCCACGAGAGAGGCAGGGCTCAGGTAATGGAACGATACCCTGACGCCTGCGCACATTTTACTACGAGCAACAGATGTCAGCGCCACCTTGTAACGGTGACTGTGAGGGCGGCTTCTCACAACTTACAAGTAAAGAAATGAAGACTAAGCCGGGTAGTGGTGGCACATGCCTTTAATGCCAGCACTTGGGAGGCAGAGGCAGGGGGATTTCTGAGTTTTAGGCCAGCCTGGTCTACAGAGTGAATTCCAGGACAGCCAGGGCTATACAGAGAAACCCTGTCTCGAAAAAAGAAAAAAAAAAGAAAAGAAAAGAAAAAAGAAAAAGGAAAAAGAGAAAGAAATGAAGACTAGCTCACAGGGCTGAAAATAGGAGCAATGGTCCTGGTGTCTGAAAGAAACAAAAGTCACTGGCACAGCCACTTATAGACAAAGAGTGAAAGAATGGAAGACTAACAAGTGAGTATCTATGGAACACAAGCCAATATAGCTATTGTGATATGTGATAAAGTAGGCTTCCAATCAAAATTAGTGAAAATACATAGGGTAGCTAAATTTTAGTAAAAGAAATTTTTGCTAATCTATCAAGAACATATAACCTTTATGAACATAAAGATACCAAGTATCTTGGCTCTGAATTTCATATAATAAACACTATAGAAAAAGTCATATAGGTCCTGGTATAATAATAATTAGTAAATTAAATATCAGTAATGATAATGTCTAATCATAAGCTAGGTTACCCTTTTTGGTTGCTTGTCTGATTTCAGTACTAAGGTACCCTGGTAAAAGCAACATAAAATATTAAGAGCTTATATTGACTCACCATTCCAGAGTATTGTTCATCACAGCAGAGAGTCACTGCAGTAGAAGCTTCAGGCAGCTAGTAATTCTGCATCTACCATCAGATAGCAGAGGGAGATCAATGTTGCTATTTAGGCTCCCTTTCCCTCTTTAATTCAGTCCAGGAACCTGGGTCATAAAATGTGCCTCCCATTTTTAGGGTGAGTTTGACTACCTCAGTTAAACCAATGAAAAAAGAAAAACAATTCCTAATAGACACACCCAGAGGCTAACCTAATCTAGATAAATCCCTCAAAGGCATGTCCACAGGCTCTTTTCTTTCAAGGTTACGGGTCCTTTTGACAATACACATAAAACATCACATCATCCAATAAAAGCTAACGAAGAAACATCAGAGCTAGACTAGACCATATATAGAATGGACTTAACAGATTCCTACAGAATATTTTATTAATAGAATTGGAATACATATTCTTCTTGGCACCCCATGGAATACCCTCTGAAATATACATTTGATTTTGCAAATTAAGTTTTAACAGGTGCAAAACAATAAAAAGTTTATTTTTATGAAATACAGTAGAATAAAAACAGAAATCACTAACAGAAAAAGCACAGAGTCTACACAAATATGCAGATACTGATTAGTATACATACTTCACTAGGCTTAAAATTTAGCAAAAAAATGACAAAGAGAGATTCACTATGCCATTTTAATTCACCTCCTTTCCTTACTAATTTACTTATTTATATGTGTAGGAGTATTCTGCCTGCACATATATCTGTGCACCAAATACATGCCTTGTACCTTCAAAAATCAGAAGAGAATGTCAGTTCCCACTGGGATGGGAGTGACATATAGTTCTTAGCTATGTTGAAGTAGAATATTTTAGTTCTTTGGAAAGTTAGTTTCACCAAATGATCTTTTGCTGGGGCACGCAGGTGAAGTAATATTTTCCTGAAGCTGACACAGGTGAAGAGATGTTTTACTGGAGCAGACACAGGAATGAATATTTTCCTGACATTCACAGATGAAAGGATGTTTGGATATAGCAAACATGTAAAAGGACGCTTGATGAAGCAATATAAATATAACCCCATGGACAATGAGAGATGAGTCTTGGTTTTCTTTGCATCCCTTCCCATTTTGCTACCAAAAGGCATGTATGGTTTGCCTTACATAACATTTTCTAGATCAACTTGTGATAACTCTGACATTGAGAGAAACTAGTTCAAGAATTGCTGGTATGGTTGCTGAGGCAGCTTGCCTCTTCTGCAGCCTTGCCTCAGACCAGTTCCTGAGCCTGGCAATTTACTCAGAATTGAACTATAGCTGCTTGGTGTCTGCTTGCTTAAAGGACTGCACTGTAGCTGCCAGTTCACACCTGGTATCTGCCTGCCTAGAGAACTTGTCTGAAGCTGTTGAATAACATTTGGCAAACAGTACCATGTTTGCTACGGGGCTGAACTGCTGCCCCAAAACATTGAGCTCTCTCCCCAAAGAACTATTGCTGAACAGGTCTGCTTCCCTTCTATCCTAATAACTTTTCTCTTCCACAGCCTCTGCTAGGTGGTGGGCTAGAGGAAAGGTTGAATCCTTATTAAAAGTATGTTTCAAAAATTTATGCATACAGCATGTGGATCTGGATGGAAATTGAACACAGGTCTCTGGAACAGCAGCCAGTTCATTTAACTACTAAGCCATTTCTCCAGCCTCCCTTTTTCCATACCATTCATCCTCTTGTATTAGCATCCTAGATCCCACAATTTCTACCTACTAGCTTCTTATTTCCTTCAGTAGTTATCCAGTGGTGGTTTGAATTAGATGTCTCCCTTATTCTCAGGCATATTAGTACTTGGTTCCCAGTTGGTGGCTGTTTGTGGGAGTCTTAGGAGGTATGGCCTTGCTAAAGGAAGCATGCCCATTAGGGACATGTTTTAAAAGCTATAAGACTTCAGCATTTCAAGTGTTCTCTCTCAGCTTCTTGCTTGCCATTTGAGATGTGAATTCAGAGGACCATGCCTGCTGCTCACTGCCATAGGCACATCCTTACCATGATGAAGTCTTATCCCTCTAGAGTTATAAGCCAAATAAATCCACCCTTTTACCAGTTGCCGTAGTAATGGTGGTTTATCTCATCAATAATACAGTAAATGCTACACACTCCTTTATGTTTTATATGATATGTATTTTCTGTTTTCCCCTGAATATTTCTTTTCTTCTCTCATGCTTTATTTTTCTAGTTTAGTGAGCTACCTCGACCCAACGACACACATGCATGCAAATATATAAAAATTAAAATCTACATTGGAGGCTTTTGCCTGTGCATCTACAGCAGAAATCTTGGTTCCGGGACCCCACCAAGAGTATTCTGCACAGGTGAGAGTGGAATACAGAAGATAACAGCTTCTGGGACAGGAGGGAGCCACAGAGCTTCTAAGGCAGCCCCGTTTTCGGGCCCCAGACATCCGGCCACTTTCCCAGCCAGAAGATAGGGGTCCGCCCTGTCCCAGAGCGCTTGGCCTGAGCATCGGTTGCAGACATACTGCTTCCAGGACTCCTCTGAGAGTATTCTGCACAGGTGAGAGGGTAGAATACATAAGCTAACAGATTCTGGGACAGGCCTAAGCAACTCATCTTCGGGACAGGTCCTGTTTTGGGCCTTCATTTTCAGCCAGGAGGGAGGTCCTAACGCCACATATCTCTGCACCTTCCCTGTAAGAGGAGAGCTTGCCTGCAGAAACTGCTCTGAACACTGACACACAGAGGGAGATCTAGTCTCCCAGGTCTGCTGATAGAGGCTAACAGAATCACCTGAGGAACAAGCTCTAGCCAGAGACAACTAAATCAATTAACTCCAGAAATTACCAGATGGCAAAAGGTAAACGTAAAAATCTTACTAACAGAAAACAAGACCACTCACCATCACCAGAACCCAGCAGTCCCACTTCGCCTAGTCCAGGGCACCCCAACACACCAGAAAAGATAGACCCAGATCTAAACGCATATCTCATGATGATGGTAGAGGACATCAAGAAGGACTTTAATAACTCACTCAAAGGAATACAGGAGAACACTGCTAAACAGGTAGAAGATCTAAAAGAGGAAGCACAAAAATCCCTTAAAGAATTACAAGAAAACACGAGCAAACAGGTGATGGAATTGAAAAAAACCATCCAAGACCTAAAGAGGGAAGTAGACACAATAAAGAAAACCCAAAGTGAGGCAACACCGGAGATAGAAACCATAGGAAAGAAATCTGGAACCATAGATGCGAGCATCAGCAACAGAATATAAGAAATAGAAGAGAGAATCTCAGGTGCAGAAGACTCCATAGAGAACATTAGCAAAAAAATCAAAGAAAATACAAAATGCAAAAAGATCCTAACTCAAAACATCCAGAAAATCCAGGACACAATGAGAAGACCAAACCTACGGATAATATGAGTAAAAGAGAATGAAGATTTTCAAATCAAAGGACCAGCAAATATCTTCAACAAAATTATAGAAGAAAACTTCCCAAACCTAAAGAAAGAGATGCCCAAGAACATACAAGAAGCCTACAGAACTCCAAATAGACTGGACCAGAAAAGAAATTCCTCCCAACACATAATAATCAGAACAACAAATGCACTAAATAAAGATAGAATATTAAAAGCAGTAAGGGAAAAGGGTCAAGTAACATGTAAAGGCAAGCCTATCAGAATTACACCATATTTTTCACCAGAGACTATGAAAGCAAAAAGATCTTGGACAGATATTATACAGACACTAAGAGAATACAAATGCCAGCCCAGGCTACTATACCTAGCCAAACTTTCAATTACCTTAGATGGAGAAACAAAAGTATTCCATGACAGAACCAAATTCACACATTATCTTTCCACGAATTCAACCCTTCAAAGGATAACAAAAACAACAAAACCAATAGAAGGATGGAAACCACGTCCTAGAAAAAACAAGAAGGTAATCCCTCAACAAACCTAAAAGAAGACAGCCACAAGAACAGAATGCCAACTTTAACAACAAAAATAATAGGAAGCAACAATTACTTTTCCTTAATATCTCTTAATATCGATGGACTCAACTCCCCAATAAAAAGACATAGACTAATAGACTGGCTACACAAACAGGACCCAACATTTTGCTGCTTACAGGAACCCCATCTCAGGGAAAAAGATAGACACTACCTCAGAATGAAAGGCTGGAAAACAATTTTCCAAGCAAATGATCTGAAGAAACAAGCTGGAGTAGCCATTCTAATATCTAATAAAATCGACTTCCAACCCAAGGTCATCAAAAAAGACAAGGAGGGTCATTTCATACTCATCAAAGGTAAAATCTTCCAAGAGGAACTCTCAATTCTGAATATCTATACTCCAAATACAAGGGCAGCATTCATTAAAGACATTTTAGTAAAGCTTAAAGCACACATTTCAACTCACACAATAATAGTGGGGGACTTCAACATACCACTTTCACCAAAGGACAGATCATGGAAACAGAAACTAAAGAGGGACACAGTGAAAGTAACAGAAGTTATGAAACAAATGGATCTAACAGATATCTACAGAACATTTTGTCCTAAAACAAAAGGATATAACTTCTTCTCAGCACCTCATGGTACCTTCTCCAAAATTGACCACATAATTGGACACAAAATAAGCCTCAACATATACAAAAATATTGAAATTGTCCCATGCATCCTATCAGATCACCATGGACTAAGGGTGATCTTTAATAACAAAATAAATAATAGAAATCCAACATTCATGTGGAAACTGAAAAACACTTTCCTCAATGATGCCTTGGTCAAGGAAGGAATAAAGAAAGAAATTAAGGACTTTTTGGAGTTTAATGAAAATGAAGCCACAACATACCCAAACTTATGGGACACAATGAAAGCATTTCTAAGAGGGAAACTCATAACTCTGAGTGCTTCAAAAAACAAACTAGAGAGAATACACATTAGCAGCTTGAGAACACACGTGAAAGCTCTAGAACAAAAGGAAGCAAATTTACCCAAGAGGAGTAGACTGCAGGGAATAATCAAACTCAGGGGCAAAATCAACCTAGTGGAAACAAGAAGAACTATTCAAAGAATCAACCAAAGGAGGAGCTAGTTCTTTGAGAAAATCAACAAGATAGACAAACCCTTAGCCAGACTCACTAGAGGGCACAGGGAAAGCATTCCTAATTAACAAAATCAGAAATGAAAAGGGAGACATAACAACAGATCCTGAAGAAATCCCAAACACCATCAGATCCTTCTACAAAAGGCTATATTCAACAAAACTGGATAACCTGGATGAAATGGACAAATTTCTAGACAGATACCAGGTACCAAATTTAAATCAAGATGAGATTAATGATCTAAACAGTCCTATATCCCCTAAAGAAATAGGAACAGTCATTAATAGTCTTCCAAACAAAAATGCCCAGAACCAGATGCGTTTAGTGCAGAGTTCTATCAGACCTTCAAAGAAGATCTAATTCCAGTTCTTCACAAACTATTCCACAAAAGAGAAACTGAAGGTACTCTACCCAACTCATTCTATAAAGCCACAATTACTCTGATACCTAAACCACAAAAAGACCCAACAAAGATACAGAACGTCGGACCAATTTCCCTTATAAATATCAATGCAAAAATCCTCAATAAAGTTCTCACTAACGGAATCCAAGAACACACCAAAACAATCATCCATCCTAACCAAGTAGGTTTTATCCCACGGTTGCAGGAATGGTTCAATATACGGAAATCCATCAACGTAATCCAGTATATAAACAAATTCAAAGACAAAAACAGCATGATCATCTAGTTAGATGCGGAGAAAGCATTTGACAAAATCCAACACCCATTCATGATAAAAGTCTTGGAAAGATCAGGAATTCAAGGCCCATACATAAACATGATAAAAGCAATCAACAGCAAACCAGTAGCCAACATCAAAATAAATGGTGAGAACCTGGAAACAATCCAACTAAAATCAGGGACTAGACAAGACTGCCCACTTTCTCCCTACCTATTCAACATTGTAATTCAAGTCCTAGCCAGAGCAATTAGACAACAAAAGGAGATCAAGGGGGATACAACTTGGAAAGGAAGAAGTCAAAATAGCACTTTTTGCAGATGATATGATAGTATATATAAGTGACCCTAAAAATTCCACCAGAGAACTCCTAAACCTGATAAACAGCTTCGGTGAAGTAGCTGGATATAAAATTAACTCAAACAAGTCAATGGCCTTCCTGTACACAAAGAATAAACAGGTTGAGAAAGAAATTAGGGAAACAACACCCTTCCCAATAGTCACAAACAATATAAAATACCTTGGCAGTGACTCTAACTACGGAAGTGAAAGGTCTGTATGATAAGAACTTCAAATCTCTGAAGAAAGAAATTAAAGAAGATCTCAGAAGATGGAAAGATCTCCCATGCTCATGGATTGGCAGGATCAATATAGTAAAAATGGCTATCTTGCCAAAAGCAATCTACAGATTCAATGCAATCCCCATCAAAATTCCAATTCAACTCTTCAACGAATTAGAAAGGGTTCATTTCCGGGTCTTCATTTCTATTCCATTGGTCTACTTGTCTGTTTCTATGCCAGTACCATGCAGTTTTTATCACAATTGCTCTATAGTAAAGTTTTTGGTCAGGCATGGTGATTCCACCAGAGGTTCTTTTATCCTTGAGAGGAATTTTTGCTATCCTAGGTTTTTGTTATTCCAGATGAATTTGCAGATTGCTCTTTCTAATTAGATGAAGAATTGAGTTGGAATTTTGATGGGGATCACGTTGAATCTGTAGATTGCTTTTGGCAAGATAGCCATTTTTACAATGTTGAGCCTGCCAATCCATGAGCAAGGGAGATCTTTCCATCTTCTGAGATCTTCTTTAATTTCTTTCTTCAGAGACTTGAAGTTCTTATCATACAGATCTTTGACTTCCTTAGGTAGAGTCATGCCAAGTTACTGTATAATATTTGTGACTATTGAGAAGGGTGTTGTTTCCCTAATTTCTTTCTCAGCCTGTTTATTCTGTGTGTAGAGAAAGGTCATTGACTTGTTTGAGTTAATTTTATATCCAGCTACTTCACCGAAGCTGTTTATCAGGTTTAGGAGTTCTCTGGTGGAATTTTTAGGGTCACTTATATATACTATCATATCATCTGCAAAAAGTGCTATTTTGACTTCTTCTTTTCCAAGTTGTATCCCCTTGATCTCCTTTTGTTGTCTAATTGCTCTAGCTAGGACTTGAAGTACAATGTTGAATAGGTAGGGAGAAAGTGGGCAGCCTTGTCTAGTCCCTGATTTTAGTGGGATTGTTTCCAGCTTCTCACCATTTATTTTGATGTTGGCTACTGGTTTGCTGTAGATTGCTTTTATCATGTTTATGTATGGGCCTTGAATTCCTGATCTTTCCAAGACTTTTATCATGAATGGGTGTTGGATTTTGTCAAATGCTTTCTCTGCATCTAACTAGATGATCATGCTGTTTTTGTCTTTGAGTTTGTTTATATACTGGATTACGTTGATGGATTTCCATATATTGAACCATCCGTGCATCCCTGGAATAAAACCTACTTGGCTAGGATGGACGATTGTTTTAATGTGTTCTTGGATTTGGTTAGTGTGAATTTTACTGAGTATTTTTGCATTGATATTCATAAGGGAAATTGGTCTGAAGTTCTGTATCTTTGTTGGGTCTTTCTGTAGCTTAGGTATCACAGTAATTGTGGCTTCATAGAATGAGTTAGGTAAAATACCTTCCACTTCTATTTTGTGGAATAGTTTGAGAAGAACTGGAAGTAGGTCTTCTTAGAAGGTCTGATAGAACTCTGCACTAAACCCATCTGGTCCTGGGCTTTTTTTGCTTGGGAGACTATTAATTACTGCTTCTATTACTTTAGGGCATATGGGACTGTTTAGATCATTATCTTGATCCTGATTCAACTTTGGTATCTGGTATCTGTCTAGAAATTTGTCCATTTCATCCAGGTTTTCCAGTTTTGTTTACTATAACCTTTTGTAGAAGGATCTGGTGGTGTTTTATATTTCTCCAAGGATCTGTTGTTATGTCTCCCTTTCAATTTCTTATTTTGTTAATTAGGATGCTGTCCCTGTGCCCTCTAGTGAGTCTGGCTAAGGGTTTATCTATCTTGTTGATTTTCTCAAAGAACCAGCTCCTTGATTGGTTGATTCTTTGAATAGTTCTTGTTTCCACTTGGTTGATTTCGCCCCTGAGTTTGATTATTTCCTGCCATATACTCCTCTTGGATGAATTTGCTTCCTTTCTTTCTAGAGCTTTTAGGTGTGTTGTCAAGCTGCTAGTGTGTGCTCTCTCTAGTTTCTTTTTGGAGGCACTCAGAGCTATGAATTTTCCTCTTAAAAATTCTTTCATTGTGTCCCATAAGTTTGGTATGTTGTAGCTTAATTTTCATTAAACCCTAAAAAGTCTTTAATTCCTTTCTTTATTCCTTCCTTGACCAAGGTATCATTGAGAAGAGTGTTGTTCATTTTCCACGTGAATGTTGGCTTTCCATTATTTATATTGTTATTAAAGATCAACCTTAGTCCATGGTGGTCTGATAGGATGCATGGGACAATTTCTATATTTTTGTATCTGTTGAGGCCTGTTTTCTGACCAATTATATGGTCAATTTTTAAAAGGTACTATGAGGTGCTCAGAAGAAGGTATATCCTTTTGTTTTAGGATAAAATGTTCTGTAGATATCTGTTAAGTCCATTTGTTTCATAACTTCTGTTAGTTTCACTGTGTTACTTTTTAGTTTCTGCTTCCATGACCTATCAATTCATGAAAGTGGTGTGTTAAAGTCTCCCACTATTATTGTGTGAGGTGTAATGTGTGCTTTGGGCTTTCCCAAAGTTTCTTTAATTAATGTGGCTGTGCTTGCATTTGGAGCATAGATATTCAGAATTGAGAGTTCCTCTTGGAAGATTTTACCTTTGATGAGTATGAAGTGTCCCTCCTTGGTTTTTTTTTTTCATAACTTTGGGTTGGAAGTCAATTTTATTCGATATTAGAATGGCTACTCCAGCTTGTTTCTTCAGACTATTTGCTTGGAGAATTGTTTTCCAGCTTTTCACACTGAGGTAGTGTCTGTCTTTTTCCCTGAGATGTGTTTCCTGAAAGCAGCAGAATGTTGGGTCCTGTTTTGTGTAGCCAGTCTTTTAGTCTATGTCTTTTTATTGGGGAATTGAGTCCATTGATATTAAGAGATATTAAGGAAAAGCAATTGTTGCTTCCTATTATTTTTGCTGTTAGAGTTGGCATTCTGTTCTTGTGGCTGTCTTCTTTTTGGTTTGTTGAGAGATTACTTTCTTGCTTTTTTAGGGGCATGGTTTCTCTCCTTGTATTGGTTTTTTCTGTTATTATCCTTTGAAGGGCTGGATTCGTGGAAAGATAATGTAGGATTTTGGTCTTGTTGTGAAAAACTTTGGTTTCTCCATCTATGGTAATTGAGAGTTTGGCTGGGTATAGTAGCCTGGGCTGGCATTTGTGTTCTCTTAGTGTCTGTATAACATCTGTCCAGGATCTTCTGGCTTTCATAGTCTCTGGTGAAAAGTCTGGTGTAATTCTGATAGGCCTGCCTTTATGTGTTACTTGACCTTTATCCCTTACTGCTTTTTATATTCTATCTTCATTTAGTGCATTTGTTGTTCTGATCATTATGTCTCAGGAGGAATTTATTTCCTGGACCAGCTATTTGGAGTTCTGTAGGCTTCTTGTATGTTCATGGGCATCTCTTTCTTTAGGTTTGGGAAGTTTTCTTCTATAATTTCGTTGAAGATATTTGCTGTCCCTTTAAGTTGAAAATCTTCATTTTCATCTACTCCTATTATCTGTAGGTTTGGTCTTCTCTTTGTGTCCTGGATTTCCTGGATGTTTTGAGTTAGGATCTTTTTGCATTTTCTATTTTCTTTGATTGTTGTGTCGATGTTCTCTATGGAATTTTCTGCACCAGAGATTCTCTCTTCCAACTCTTGTATTCTGTTGCTGATGCTCGCATATATGGTTCCAGATTTCTTTCCTAGGTTTTCTATCTCCAGAGTTGCCTCACTTTGGGTTTTCTTTATTGAGTCTACTTCCCTTTTGATGTCTTGGATGGTTTTATTCAATTCCATCACCTGTTTGGTTGTGTTTTCCTCCAATTCTTTAAGGGATTTTTGTGCTTCCTCTTTAACTTCTTCTACCTGTTTAGCAGTGTTCTCCTGTATTTCTTTAAGTGAGTTATTAAATTCCTTCTTGATGTCCTCTACCATCATCATGAGATATGCTTTTAAATCAGGGATTATCTTTTCGGGTGTGTTGGGGTGCCCATGACTGGGTGGGGTGGGAGTGCTGCGTTCTGATGATGGTGAGTGGTCTTGGTTTCTGTTACTAAGATTCTTATGCTTGCCTTTTGCCATCTGGTAATCTCTGGAGTTAGTTGTTGTAGTTGTCTCTGGTTAGAGTTTGTTCCTCCTGTGATTCTGTTAGCCTCTATCAGCAGGCCTGGGAAACTAGCTCTCTCCTGAGTTTCAGTGTTCAGAGTACTCTCTGCAAGCAAGCTCATCGCTTGCAGGGAAGGGTTTCCAGATATCTGGTGTTCAGATCTGCCTCCCTGCATATGTTGTGATCCACTAACCAGAGGTTAAGATCCCATGGAGGGTCCTGTGGGTACCTTGTGGGTGTCCGCAGACTCTGCGCCCAAGGTATCCCAGTGCTGGCGTGGACTGGAAGGGCAGATATTTTATTTATATACATTTCAAATGCTACCCCGAAAGTTCCCTATACCCTCCTTATGCCCTGCTTCCCTACTCACCCACTCCTACTTCTTGGCCCTGGCATTCCCCTGTACTGGGGCATATAAAGTTTGCAATACTAAGGGGCCTCTCTTCCCAGTGATGGCCAACTAGGCTATCTTCAACAAGGCTTGGTCTTCTGTCTTTCCATGGCATCCAGATGTGTGTTCATGCCAGGGAGTAAACTTGGCAATCTCCTAGACAACAATGGTCATTTCCATTACACACACAAACTCATAAAATAAACCAATAAAAAGCACATGTATGAAAATGCTGTAATGAATTTTGTCTTCTCTGAAGGTTTGATAGAATTCTGCACTAACCATATCTGGTCCTAGGCTTTTTTGGTTGGGAGACTTTCAATGCCTGCTTCTATTTCTTTAGGGGTTACTGGACTGTTTAGATCATTTATCTGATCCTGATTTAACTTAGATATTTGGTATCTGTCTAGACAATTGTCCATTTCATCCAGATTTTACAGTGTTGTTTATTATAGACTTTTGTAGTATGAGCTGACGATTTTTAAAAATTTTTCCTAAGTTTCTGTTGTTATGTCTCCCTTTTCATTTCTGATTTTGTTAATTTGGATACTGTCTCTGTGCCACTTGTGTCCCTGTGTCTGGATAAAGGTTTATCTATCTTGTTGATTTTCTCAAAGATACCACTCCTGTGTTTATTGGTTCTTTGGATAGATCTTTTTGTTTCTACTTGGTTGATTTCAGGCCCTGAGTTTGATTACTTGCTGATATCTACTCCTCTTGGGTATATTTGCTTCTTTTTGTTCTGGAGCTTTCAGGTGTGCTGTTAAGCTGCTAGTGAATGCTCTCTCTAGTTTCTTTTTGGAGGCACTCAAAGTTATGGGTTTTCCTCTTAGCACTGCTTTCATTGCATCCTATAAATTTGGATATGTTGTGCCCTTATGTTCATTGAATTCTAAAAAAGTATTTAATTTCTTTCTTTATTTCTTCCTTGATTAAGTAATCATTGATTAGGGCTCTGTTCAACTTCCATTTGTATGTGAGCTTTCTGTTGTTTTTGTTGCAATTGAAGAACAGCCTTAGTTCCTGGTGATCTGATAGGATGCATGGGATGATTTCAAAATTTTTGTGTCTGCTGAGAACTGTTTTGTGACCGATTACATGGTCAGTTTTGGAGAAGGTACCATGAGATGCTGAGAAGAGGGTATATTCTTTTGTTTTAAGATGAAATGTTCTATAGATATATGTTAAATCTATTTGGTCCATAACTTCAGCTAATTTCAAGGTGTCTCTATTTAGTTTGTGTTTCCATGATCTGTCTGTAGTGGCTATTCCTGGTTGTCAACTTGTCTATATTTGGAATGAACTACAATCCAGAATTGGAAGGCTCACCAGTGACCCTTACCTGGAGGCTTGGAGATCCTTATCTGGATCTTGGTATGGAGATCTTGAGCCATAGTGGCTATGGATTCCAGAAGATTGAATCTCCGAGTTTAAGGAACACACTTTTAATCTGGGCTACACCTTTCATCTGGGATTAAAAGTGTGGTGGAACAGACCTTTAATCTGGGCTACACCTTCTGCTGGAGACAATATAAGGACATTGGAAGAAGGGAGTCTAGCTCTTGCTCCTTCGCCTGCTTGCTACGTGAGACTGAGTAACTGCTAGATCTTTGGACTTCCATTCACAGCTGTGACTGAACAATTGTTGGGAATTGGGCTGCCGACTGTAAGTCATCAATAAATTCCTTTACTATCTAGAGACTATCCATAAGTTCTGTGACTCTAGAGAACCCTGACTAATACACTGTCCATTGATGAGAGAGGGGTATTGAAGTCTCCTATTATTATTGTGTGAGGTGCAATATGTGTTTTAAGCTTTAGTAAAGTTTCTTTTATGAATGTGAGTGCCCTTGCATTTGGAGCATAGATGTTCAGAACTGAGGGTTATCTTGTTGATTTTTCCTTTGATGAGTATAAGTGTCCTTCCTTATTCTTTTTGATCACTTTTGGTTGAAATTTGATTTTATTCGATATTATGATGGCAACTCCAGCTTGTTTGTTGGTACCATTTGCTTGGAAAATTGTTTTCCTGCCCTTTATTCTGAGGCAGTCTCTGTCTTTGTCCCTGAGGTGTGTTTCCTGCATGCAGCAAAATGCTGGATCCTGTTTACATATCCAGTCTGTTAGTCTATGCCTTTTTATTGGGGAATTGAGTCCATTGATGTTAATAGATATTAAGGAAGAGTGATTGTTGCTTCCTGTTACTTTTGATGTTATTGTTACGTTTTTGTGGCTATCTTCTTTTGGATTTGTTGAAAGTAGATTACTTTCTTGCCTTTTCCAGGATATAGTTTTCCTCCTTGTGTTGGCATTTTCCATCTATTAACCTTTGTAGGGCTGGATTTGTGGAAAGATATTGTGCTAATTTGTTTTTTGTCATGGAATATCTTTGTTTCTCCATCTATGGTAATTGAGAGTTTTGCTGGGTATAGTAGCCTGGGCTGGAATTTGTGTTCTCTTAGGTTCTGTATGAAATCTGCCCAGGATCTTCTAGCTTTCATAGTCTCTGGTGAGAAGTATGGTGTAATTCTGATAAATCTGCCTTTATTTGTTACTTGACCTTTGTCCCTTCCTGCTTTTAATACTCTTTATTTGTTTTCTGCATTTGGTGTTTTGACTATTACATGACAGGAGGAATTTCTTTTCTGGTCCAATCTATTTGGAGTTCATGAGCACCTCTTTCTTTAGGTTAGTGAAAATTTCTTCTATAATTTTGTTGAAGATATTTTCTGGTCCTCTAAGTTGGGAATCTTCACTCTCTTCTACACTTATTATCCTTAGGTTTGGTCTTCTCATTGATTCGTGGATTTTTCAGAAGTTTTGAGTTAGGATCTTTTTGCATTTTGCATTTCCGTTGACTGTTGTGGCAATGTTTTCCGTGGTATCTTCTGCACCTGAGATTCTCTTTTCTATCTCTTGTAATTCTCTTGGTGATATTTGTGTTTCTACTTTAAGGGCTTCTACCTGTTTAACCATGTTCTCCTGTATTTCTTTAAGGGGGTTATTTATGTCCTAATTAAAGTCCTCTATCATCATCATGAAATGGAATTTTAAGTCAGAGTCATGTTTTTCTTGTGTGTTTGGGTATCCAGGGCTCACTGTGGTGGGAGAACTGGGTTCTGATGATGCCAAGTAGCCTTGGATTCTGTTGCTTGTGTTTTTGCCCTTGCCTCTTGGCTATCTGGTTATCTCTGGTGTTATCTGGTCTTGCTGTCTCTAACTGTGGCTTGTCCCTCCTGCAAACCTGTGTGTCAGTACTCCTAGGATACCAGTTCTTCCTGGGAATAATTTTGGTATAGAGAGCTATGACACAGTGTCAGCTCTGGAGTGCAGACTGAAATTGGAAGAATTTTGTCCCAGGCTGCTCCTCGGTTCCTGTATCCTGGGGGCTCCCTGCAAGTCCCTCAGAGCAGAAGTGGTGGTCTTACTTGTGCTCACATGCATGTCAGCACTTCTGGGAGACCAGCTCTCTCCTGCTGATATTTGAGTATGGAGCACAGGATCAGCTCCTCCTGCAGATGGAACTGGAAGCCCTGGGAAAGATATTACTCCCACTCTTACTTAGCACTCCATAGTTGCTTGTAGGTTGTGTGTGTGTGTGTGTGTGTGTGTGTGTGTGTGTGTGTGTGTGTGTGTAGGCTCTGAGGCCTCATGGGCTTTCTGTGTCCACTTTGCCATATATCTTGCTCATGTTCATATCATGCTTAAACTATCATATTGGTGAGCAAGGAAGAGTATATGGGGCAGGGCTGAAGGGAGAAACATTATAATTATATCATAATCTCAAAAATTGAAACAAATCTCCTTCCTCTGTCTGGACTGCTTGGTTGGAACTCAGTAGGAGAGGATGTGCTTAGTCCTCTGGGACTAGCTGTCCCAGAGCGGGGTGGTACCCAAGGAGTAGGTTCTGCTTCTCTGAGGAGGGGAGGGTTTAATGGGGGAGCGATATGTAAGGGTGGGACTGAAAAGAGAGGAGGGATAGGGCTGCCTTCTACATAGAAATTGAATAAGTAAACACATCAATGAAATATTAAGCTTTAAACTGGACTGTAGTGACACATGCCTTTAATCCTAGGATATGGGGACAGAGGCAAATGGATCTCCAAGTTTGAGGCCAGCCTATTCTACAGAGTGAGTTCTAGGGCAGCCAAGGTTACACAGTACATTGCTGTCTCAAAAAGCAAGCAAACAAAAAATAAAAACAACAAACAAAAAAATAATCAGAAAACCAAACCAAACCAACAACAAAAGAATAACAAACAAAAAAACTCTAGGAGAGCAAAGACTTTCCTTAAAGCTGTAGTCTAACTTTGTTATCCTTTACCCAATAGGACTGCCTTATTTGGCTTCATTGGGAGAGGATAAACCTAGCCCTGCCAAGATTTGATGTTCCATGTTTAAGGGATATCAAGAGGTGTCCTCCATCCTCTCAAAGGAGAAGGGTGGGTGGCCAGAGGGTCTCTGTGTGTAGGGGAATGGGAAGGGGTAGTGTTTGATACAAATTAATTAATTAATTAATTAATTAATTAAAAACGGAATCTTTGTAGGAAGGTCTGCCTCCCTAATCCCATGTGCAGAGACTGGAATTCCCAGCTTGTAGCTCTAAGAAATGAGCTTTGCTGGGAGTGGGGAAACCAGAAGCTGTTAGGGATCCTGTGGGAAGCTCTGTGTACTTAGACACTGTTTTCTACCATGAAGACTGAATGGAAGGCATGACAAGTTTCCTACAACTGACTCTCAAATCCCAGTCCCATGTATAAATGTCTGTGCAGCTAGAGTTTGATCTCCCTGCCACACATGACTGCCAATGGACCTGAGAGACTCTGCTTCCTGTGTCTAGTAGGCCAAGACTGGGGAGTCCTGTCTGCTTTAGGAGACTGCACTGTCTCAGGCTGCCAGAGTCACTAGGGCTTTAGCTCCCTCTCCCTCTGGACTTCAAAGACTGATGGAATCTTTTGTCCTGCCCCAAACAGAGAACACAGACTACCACTTTCAAGCCATACTAAAGAAAGCAAGGCAAAATATTAAGGACCTCCTCAAGCTAATTATGCTTCCAGGTAGTATTTCACCTAGAATGCCAAGCTACCCTGTACTTCAGTCCTGGGCCCTCTGCTCAGCAAAACATCCCAAATAGTTGCCTGCCACCAGGCATCCAGGTGACAACTTACTGTTTTAGGCATTTCAGACCAGAGGTGTATCTCCCAGAGTGAGTCAGGGTCTTTAAGTCAAAGACCACACAGGGCTCTCATTTCCACTGGGCTGAGACACTGCAGTTATGTGTATGACACTATGAAGGCATAGAGATTATATACATATAAGACAAAAGGAACATCACTCTTAGTTTAAAGAAAGGACAAATGCCTCAGACACAAAACCATCAATACTGAGCCCACTTTCTCTCACTATGCAACATCAATATCCTGATTGGTGTAGCACCTTCGGCTGTTGTCTTGAAAGCAGCAAGGTAGAACCACAGGTCTTATCAAGGCTATTCTGACACCATGGAGCTGTGTTATAAACAAGCTTTTAGAGACATTTGCATATAGAAGAAGGTAGGAAGCTGCCATTGCAGACACATGTACCTGCATCAACCAGGGCTTAGTCCAAGGAATGGCTTCAAACCTTGCTGAAGGCAGGTCTCCTCTGGACACAGAGATTTGAAATGCCTGCATAAAAGCCTCAGAAACCTGGATGCCTGGTGGCAGGCAACTATTTGGGATGTTTTGCTGAGCAGAGGGCCCAGGACTGAAGTACAGGGTAGCTAAGCATTCTAGGTGAATGGAAGCAGGGCTATAGCTCCATTGTGCTTCATTAGGAAATGAAAACATCCTAATTTGGACATTGGCCCAGGACTCTCAGCTACCATGTTGACCCCAAGGAATAAGTTAAGTCCCAAGGCAGGCATTTTACCAGAATTGTGGTAACACTATGGTTCCACTACCCAACCAAGGTCTTAGAAATCACTGGCCAAGGAAAAAGGAATGCATATAGAGACAGAAACTTGCATTATTCAGGCCAAGGCTGAGAAATTGCTCCAAACCTTGTGGAAGGCAGGTCCCAGGTGGGCATAAAGGAAAATATATCCCATTGTGTAATACTTCTGAGGCCTTACGTTTCTCAGTCCAGAGTTCAGATTCTTAGGAGAGAGGACATTCATTGCCCAAACTCTTTGTTCATCTTGTCCACAGACCACAATCTCTGCCATCATGTACCTTACACATGATTCAGAATGTCAGCTGAAGACCATCTTTCAAAGTTTGCTCATGGCACAGCTGGGAACATCCCCAATAAATATGTGTTGAAATGACAGGTTATGCATGATCCTTATCGTGAGAGAAAAGTATCAAAGAAAAACACTGCATCTCTGCTTCTCCCTGTCTGTTGGGACTTGGATACTGACCCAAAAGGATCTCCTTGGGATTGCTCAGCACCCATTGGGAACTCCTGATCTGTTTTAATTCAATACTTCTCCCCATCCCATCCCTTCATGGTTACTGAATATATTTTTATTTTCTATATCTAAAGGACTTCACATCCTTCTATGAGTTGTAACTTTCTTTTTCCTCTTCTGCTAAACCTGTAACTACTAGAGCTGCATCCTGACATACATCCGACACACAAAGTGCACACTTGTATTTCCTATAGCAGCCATGTGTGTCAGGATGAGGAGAACTCTCTGATAGCAGTGAGCTGTCTTGGTGCAGATATGTGGGCAACCTGGTTGTGGTTCCTCCTACCACAGATCCTCCTACCACCATCCAGAAGCAGAGACAGCCCAAGTAGCTATAAGCACAACAGGGTCCTTGGATTCATGATTACTTTTTGAACCCTCATCTAAAACCAGCCACCATTTCCTGGAAGCCGACACTGCTTTTATATTTTGAAGCCCTCTTCATGGGTTTGGGGATTCCCAAAAAATCCACAAATATTTTACAAATCTGTCAATCTTTCTTTCCCTTTTCTTCCCTTAGCCCATCTTTCCTCCATCTCCTCTTTCTGAGGCATTGGACTTTTTCATTTGTTCCCTCCATCCCATGCTCCTATCCTAATTCTGTGCTTACAGTGTACTTGTGTTGTTAAAGACAAGTCAGTTCACCATCCTTAATCATCAGGGAAATGCAAATCAAAACAACCCTGAGATTCCACCTCACACCAGTCAGAATGGCTAAGATCAAAAATTCAGGTGACAGCAGATGCTGGCGAGGATGTGGAGAAAGAGAAACACTCCTCCATTGTTGGTAGGATTGCAGGCTTGTACAACCACTCTGGAAATCAGTCTGGTGGTTCCTCAGAAAATTGGACATAGTACTACTGGAGGATCCCGCAATACCTCTCCTGGGCATTTATCCAGAAGATGTCCCAACCGGTAAGAAGGACACATGCTCCACTATGTTCATAGCAGCCTTATTTATAATCGCCAGAAGCTGGAAAGAACCCAGATGCCCCTCAACAGAGGAATGGATACAGAAAATGTGGTACATTTACACAATGGAATACTACTCAGCTATTAAAAAAATGAATTTATGAAATTCCTAGCCAAATGGATGGACCTGCAGGGCATCATCCTGAGTGAAGTAACCCAATCACAAAGGAACTCACACAATATGTACTCACTGATAAGTGGATATTAGCCCAGAAACTTAGGATACCCAAGATATAAGATACAACTTGCCAAACGCATGAAATTCAAGAAGAACGAAGACCAAAGTGTGGACACTTTACCCTTTCTTAGAAATGGGAACAAAACACCCAAGGAAGGAGTTACAGAGACAAAATTTGGAGCTGTGATGAAAGGATGGACCATCTAGTGATTGCCATATGCAGGGATCCATCCCATAATCAGCTTCCAAATGCTGACACCATTGCATACACTAGCAAGATTTTGCTGAAAGGACCCAGATATAGCTCTCTCTTGTGAGACTATGCCAGGGCCTAGCAAACACAGAAGTGGATGATCACAGTCAGCTAATGGATGGATCACAGAGCTCCCAATGGAGGAGCTAGAGAAATTACCCAAGGAGCTAAAGGGAACTGCAACCCTATAGGTGGAACAACAATATGAACTAACCAGTACCCCGGAGCTCTTTTCTTTAGCTGCATATGTATCAAAAGATGGCCTAGTCGGCCATCACTGCAAAGAGAGGCCCATTGGACTTGCAAACTTTATATGCCCCAGTACAGGGGAACCCCAGGGCCAAAAAGGGGGAGTGGGTGGGTAGGGGATTGGGGGTGTGTGTATGGGGGACCTTTGGGATAGCATTGAAAATGTAAATGAGGAAAATACCTAATTAAAAAAAAAAGACAAGTCAGCGTGTATGGTGTGTGTGTGTGTGTGTGTGTGTGTGTGTGTGTGTGTGTGTGTGTGTGTGTGAAAGGCCATTCCTTCTCCTGAGCCTATACTGACAAGTTAGCATGTGAATGATTCTGTCTGTCTATGTCTGTCTATATCTGTATCTCTCTCTCTGTCTCTCTGTCTCTCTGCCTTTCTCTGCCTCTCTCTGTTTCTGTCTGTCTCTGTCTCTGTCTCTGTCTCTCTCTCTCTCTCTCTCTCTCTCTCTCTCTCTCTCTCTGTGTGTGTGTGTGTGTGTGTGTGTGTGTGTGTGTGTGCCTATCATTGTGGGAGTTCCACTCAAAGTCTGAATTGAAACAGGCTTTGCTCATTTTGCCCCTACTATCTAAGAGGTTAGAGGATACCACTGACAAAAGGAATGCCACTCTCCTTTTCATAGAAATGGCACTCTTATCTGATGCTACTGCACCCCAATTTTGTAAGTACCCTGCCATCCCAGAGAAACTGGGTGGGGGGCTGGGGGTAAACAATGGGGGTAATTCAACAGCCTGAGACAACCAATCCATTTGTCAAGGAAGGGGTATCCAGCATCTGCAACTGGCAACCCCAGGCAGTGCAGGACCTAGTCTTATTTCAGCCTTCACAACAGTATTTGCCTATGACTCAGACAGGATACCTTAAGAATTAAAGTCCACATAGAAAGTTTTCCTCACACAAGGAACTTCTACATAATAGAGTTTATAACAACAATCTTTTAGAAACTAAGACAAGTCCTCTTCAAACTGCTTCACTGTTTTGTAGCTAATCCACCATTATAGATCCATTTTCAGAGTTACACGTCCTGCTTCAACCTGAAAACTGCATTTTTTCTATGGGACATGTTTGAGTTCATTCTATACTTCCTGGTCCTTTACATGAAAGTAAGGATAAGTTTGATACCTTGCAAAAGTTGTGGCTTTTTCTATGAAGACTGCTCAGCAGAGCCATGCAAATCACTGATGCACTCTTTCAAAGATGCTCTTGAATTCCTTTAGAACTGCTGGCTCCTCATGGGAATTAACCTCTATAGTCTATATCCTTGTGATTTAAGGAAGACAGATGTTACACACATCCTGTCCTTTGGAAAGTTAGCCTTTATTCTTGTTTGTGTGGACACTTATTTCTCATTGTTATTTATGCCTGGGAAAGCTTTCAAATATATGATATAGTATTTATTTTATTTTAGTATAAACTTGTAAATACAAAGGGCTTTAATAACAGACAATATTCTTGTTTATAGTTCAGAAGCTTTTAAAAGTGGATAGATGACTTTTAATATCTCACACTCCACTGATATTTCCTATAGTTCACAGGAACACATTATTATGGAATTAGCCTATCACACCTTGAAGACATAGACATCTAAATTACAAAATAAAATTATAGTTATCCATCTCCTTATCATATTTTACAGAACAGATTATAAGCCTCCTTTTTAAATGTTTCAAGCCTCTAATAAAATAAAAGACCTACTTCTTAGTTAATAAAAAAGACTGGATGTTTTATTCCAGGAGAATCTCTATTTGTATATTTCCACAGGACTCTATAGATGCCAGGGCAGAGACATCTAGACCTGTCACTTCCTTCATGCCCACTATATCCACCAACATCTGCAAGCACTACACCTGTGTCAGATACCCCATAAAAAGAAGACACTGGGGACATGGTCCCTGATGCACCTAATTGTATTCTAATTTTATGTTGTTCTATACCCAGGGGATACAAGGGATATAAATATTGCTGAATATGGGTCTATATATAACATTTATCAGAATGCTATTTGATGAATTGTATGAACTCCACTATTTTTCTTAACTGTATGTTAGCTACTTTATGTTTGTGCTCCCTGTTAGATTTTTTAACAGCCTTGGTGTAAAGCTTCTGCTATGTTTGCATTGGAACAGGCTACTATTTCCCTGTTATGACCTAAGGAATTTATAGGTGAGATCATCCTAGGCATTGCAGCCTTTATTGCTACAATAGATCAGTTGCAATTTCAGCTGCCTCTCTGATTCTACAAATATACTTGATAGCCATGCAAATTCATTTACCAAATAATGTAATTTTTTAGCCCATCTGCAGATTGTCTGGAATAATTCACAACTTGCTATTAAATGGAAACTCACATTCCTAGATTAGTACTATTAGCTATTCTAAACTACAAAAATCCTCTGCAGAGGAACTAGCTAACTACCTTTCAAATTCAATTATAAATTTGTTAAAAATAATCCTTTATAAAATTTTCTTATAAACTCAGGAATTATTATAGGATTGACTATTCTGCTTCCATTTCTTCTTCTTCTAGTCACCTTCAAATGCCTAGAATTTGCTATCCTATCTTCTCAATAGAGATTCACATTTCATTTTATTTTACCCAAAGGGAAGAGATGTCAAGGAGCCATCTAGGAAAGGTTAAAGACAAGCAGGTGACTTCTTGCAGAGATGGCCCTCATTTTGCATGACGGTAATGATTAAACTCTGAATTGCAGGGCTTTCAGAGATCTTATCTCAGGATTGATAATTGTTGCTGATATGCCTTTCTTGTCATTCTTATATAGTCTAATGGTTCCTGGGCAATAGACTACCCTACTGGGCAGAGTTTGTTTAGATAAATGAAGATGTACTCTCTTGTAGTAATACTATGTAGATGACTTCATAATTCTTAATAATGATTCTATAAATTTCCTCAATTTATACAAGTAATTTTGATCCCTCTAAATTATAAAAAGCTGTTTTTAGGGCTCTGTAAACCTCCATTCATCATGGGCTAATTGAACTAGGATAGGAAAGCAGGACTGGAACAAATTTATGATCAAGGAATGCATTCCTTCTACACTAGCTATGAAACCATTATCTGATAACTAAAGGTCATAAACTGGGAATGGGCAATTTATTGTATATTCAAAGAAAAACTATTGACAGGGCTTATCTGTACAAAACTTCACAACTAACGAGACACTTGGCAGATGATTCATCTTTTGACAAAACCTTGCTTGTAGCAAACATTATTGCTTTAAACTTTTAACGAACTTATAGAGCTAGAAGATAGATGATGAATGTTTAGTTAGGTATTAAACTTAATGGAATCACATATAAACATTTCTTCTGCATCTCCTTATTTGATTTATGATTTGAATTTATATCTCAAACTTGCTATGAACTTTCAGAATGTAATGATGCTTGGAAAGCCATGTGATCATTTATCCTGAGAAAGTATAAGAGCTAAGAACAACAATAAAGGAGAGGCTTTTTTTTCTTTCAGCAATAAAGAGGAAGAGGATTTTTTACCTTTATTTGCCAATGGAAAGACCAGGATGTTTCTTACTTAGGGGCTTTTTATTATTTTCAGCAATAGAAAGGTAGAAGCTTTTTCTTTCTCTAACTAATAATTGTTGGAGCTCCTATTTCATTCAGAATGAGAGAGTGCTTTCTGCTCTGGCACTTGCTCAATGGAACTTGTTTGTGGGGGCTTTTGCTCCATCTACCATACTTGTACATACATATGTATATGGTGCATATGTAAGTATAGGTGTGTGTATGTAAGTATGCAGGAACATTGGTGGAGTTGATGAGACAGGTGGTCAGGCCTGACCAGAATGTGTGTGTGTGTGTGTGTGTGTGTGTGTGTGTGTGTGTGTGTGTGTGCATATTGCTGGTGTAAAATATTTTAATTCTTTTCTTTTCTTTCTGATTCACAAAGAGTTAATAAGTTTCTAGCCTCTTGCCTGGCCAGTCCTTAAGCAAGAGAGAAAGGAAATCAGCGATTATTAAAGCACAAATAGTAAGATTATAAGACCAGGGATCACCAGTCTTTAGTTTTTTGTCCAACTCTGTGTTCCACCTCAGCTCATTACCTAGCCAGAGCTGACCTTCATTAATATGTGTCACTGTTTGTTTCGGGGGCGTGTGAGATAAAAATCCAACGGATGAATTTTGATAGCCAAGTATGTATTCACTGCTAAAATGAGTCCGTACAGAAATGTGTATAAATCACAGTGATGGCTTGAAGCAGGAAAATCCCACAACTTCCAATCCAGCTAGGTGTCTGGGGTGACTTCTAAGACCTTAAGAAGCAAAATTCAACAAGTAGTACAAATTGGATAAGGTATTATGGGAGAAGATAAGAAGAAGCGGTAGGTAGCCTGGTAAATGATTGAGAAAGTCAGTGATGGTGACTTGAGGTTGCTAAAATTGTAGCAATGGTGAGAAGTGTTGACTGAGAGTGGGGAAAGGGGTGGGTCCAGTGTCTGGATAAGGTGGTAGTATTAAGGAAGATCATAGCTGGGGGAACAGGACATGGATAGAGTGTTGAGGAGAGGGTAGAGGAAACAGTGTGATCTGGAAAGACCATTGTTGAAAGGAGGGAGTGAAGAGACGGCGTTAAGGGTTAGGATGTATTCATGCTTGGGCAAAATAGGGTTATGGGAGTTGAGAGTTGTTAACTGCCTGGCATGGGTAGAGTGAGTGTGCCATAATGGGTCAGGCAATGGAGTAGAATGAAGTAGGACAAGTTTAAGAATGCTGGGAAGGGAAAGGTGTATGGAGCTGTGTAGTGAGAGCTTTGTTTTCTTTCAAAACCCAGTTATGCTATGTGATTATATTTTTGTTTTACTCCCAGTTGTTGGATAAAAGGCTGATCCACACTAGTGATTATGATTTGCCTCATGCACTAGCAGGGGTATGGTCTTTCAGCTGTGGATAGTTTACATTTGGAATTCTGTGAAGTTCGGAGTGGTTGTATATGGGAAAACCCCACAGGGAGGTAGGTGGACACTCCAATAAGGCTGCGCTCCTCCTTGATGTTGTTGCAGTTTGTCGAGTGTTTGTGAGCAAACAGACTAATAGAAGTTAGAGATAACCTGATGATGAAGATTGAACTTGCCTCAAGGAACTCAATGTTCCTAATCAGCAGGAAGTAGTTTATTTTCTTGGCTGAAAGAGGTCTAGCCCTCTTTCTCCTCTAACCTCATTTCTCTCCTGCCCAGTGCTTGTGTACTGGAAGGAATTAGGGTGGAATAGGGGTTGAAAGGGAGGTATAGCTATAAAAACTCAGTAAGATAGAACAGAAACAGTGCCTATAGGGCTGTGGTGGCATACCTCCTAGAGATAAAGCTTCTGGTAACTACTCCAGATACTTAGAATGGAGGCAGAATCTCATATGACAGCCCAAACTTACCTAAGGAGGTGCCAAAACTGGTGAAATGCCCTGAGTCCTGGGAGCACAGGTATGTGCTCATTTGAAGCCCGTGGAAATTTTTCTGAACCTTAGGAGTCAGATCCAATCTCAAAACAATAACAACAAACACATTATAATGTAGAAGGCTTTTAATTAACACTAGCACCTTGCAATTCAAGAACTATTAGATTGTAAAACCATATGGTTTTTAATCAAAGGATATATACTTGCCTATATACAATAAATATGGAAAATAAGCTAATTTAGCACTCTAATCCAAAAAACAACAATACATTTTTAAAATTCTATTTTTATTTTTATTTAAGTCAATGTGTTTGTATGTATTGTTGTTTGTTTTACAGAGGTCAGAAGAGGGCTTCTGAAATCAAGGACCTAAAGTTACAGGCAGATATGAACAGTCTGATATGGTTGCCAGGAATTGAACTCCAGTCCTCTTGAAGAGCAACAAGAGCTCTTGATCATTCAGCCGTCTCTCCAGTCCCCGAGTACCTAAGGCAATGGCTGTGCAGATACAGAAATGTAGAGAATATTTGTAGAACTTTATCTTAGTTAAGATTTCCATTGCTGTGAAGAGACATCATGACAAAGATAATGCTTACAAAGGCTAAAATTTAATTGGGACTGGCTTACAGTTTCAGAGGTTTACTCTGTTATTATCATGGTGGGAAGTATGGCGGCTTTTAGGCAGACATGGTGCTTGAGGAACTGAGAGTTCTATATATTGATCAAAAGGCAGCCAGGAGTTACCTAAAATTCCACATTGTGTGGAACTTGTGCATAGTGACCTCAAAGCCCATCCCTACAGTGATGCACTTTCTCCAACAAGGCCACACCTACTCAATGCCACAACTCTATTTCCAGTCCCCATGGGCCAAGCAATTAAAGACATGATTCTGTGGGAGCCAAACTATTCAAACTACCATAAACTTCCAAAAGGAAATCAGTGTCTTAAAATCTTGACTAGTTAGAAGCAGTTGAAGATGTTGAGAATATTTCTCAGCCAAGTAAACAGCATTACCAATGCAATCTGCAATATCCTAGAAATTCTGTATTAACATATTTCCAAAAGTATCCGAATCAACTAGAGGACTTACTGAAACAAAATTTGCCTAGGTTCCATGGCTCAAGCTTGTAATCCCAGGTAGGAAGATTAAGAACTTGAAGCTAGCCTGGTCAACAATAACTTCAAGAATAAGTTTCAATGGTCATAATTTATTATTATACTTTATGATTATGTGGTCGTATTACTTAACTAAGGAAACTAGGGAAGTGAAAAGTTTCCATTGCCAGGGTGGGAGAGTAGGGAATCTAAGAGAAGGGACTCCCAGGATAATCTAAGCAGGGAAATTGGAAAGGGATCTCTAATTACTGGGAAGCATGTAGAATAAATACAAAAGAAGGACAGTAAAATAACAGTAAGGATTCTTTGGGAAGGTATGAGAATCTACTATTAACTATATAAAAAGCAGAACACACATAATACTCTGTATACATGTTGTAATTTAAATAACAACTTCCCATTTGTGCTGAAAATACTTTGTGTAAGAGCCAAAGGCAATCTAACAAATGCACCAACATCTACTAAGAAATGTTTTTTGAGCTCTTTGTCAGGGTTGTTCAAAAAACTCACAGAACAATACAAGCCGTTTCTATTACCTCTGACTACCACTCGGAGTGTAAGATAAGTCCATATTGGTGAAGAGAACATGCACATCAGATGCTGTCCCAGAGACCTCTGAGCTGGAACTGACCTGAAAGCCTCCTCCCTGAGAACTTGCACTCATGATACCATAAGGACATGCATGTTTGCAATGGATGGAGGCAACCAACACTCCTACCCACTTATGATACCTAAATTCCACACCAATCAGCATTGCATAATAACCCTAAGGGTATAGTTTTTGCACCCATACCATGGGAATGACAGGTCTCTAATTGGACTTAAGGCTCACTTACCAAGTGGTAAATCATGGTGGGTACTTTAAACCTAGCTAAGTATACCCAGGTCTAATGATGCCATGGATCTTGGAGAAGAACCTACAACTCACTTACAAAAACCAATCCCTAATTTCATTCTAAATGTTTCCTTTTATATCTCCAGGTAAATGAAGACTCGAGTTCTCATCTAGAAAACTCTTTATTAGTGATGGAGACCATTAAAAACACTACAACCAATCAAAATGTATAGTATTTAATCTGTGCTGGCTAATTTCATATCAAGTTGATGCAAGCTATAGTTATCTGAAAGAAGGAACCTCAACTGAAAAAAAATGCATCCACAAATCCAGTTTCAAGGCATTTTCTTAGTGATTTATAGAGGACGGAGGGCCCAGTGCATTGTTGGGTCCTGCACTCCTTGGGCTGGAGGTCCTGGGTTTTAATAAGGAATTAGACTGATCAAAGCCATAGGAAAAAAGCCAGGAAGCAGCATCCCTCCATGGCCTTTGCATCAGCTTCTGTCCTGTGTGAGCTTCTGTCCTGACTTCCGTCAATGATGACCAGTGATATAAAAGTATAAAGCAAATAAACACTTTTCTACCCAACTTGCTATTAGTCATGGGGTTTTGTCACAACAGTAGAAACTCTAATTAAGACAAACTAATACCAGGAGTAAGGTATTGCTATGGCAGACCTGACCAAGTTTTTGACAGGATTCCGAAAAGACTTAGGAACTTTGGGCTAGAAAAGCCAGTGAGTATTGGGAGCTTACTGAGACTCTAGGAGTCAGAAGATAAGAGTGTTTCGAGCAATGAGAAGATATAGGCCTTGCTTATGAAGTTTTAGAGAGAAATTTAAAGACTCTACCAGTCTGGTTGTGTGAAGAAACCAGTTCTGGGTATCTGGGGTTGAAAAATCAGTTGTGCTAGTCAATTGAATCTGAGAAATTAATGCTGAGTAAGAAAACATCAGCATTGTTGAGAGCAACTCTTCTGGTAAGTGTTTCCTACGAGTTATCACACAGATGTGTTTGCTGTAGGTGTGGCCACGATTGTGTTTCAGTCTGGAAGCTAAAGTTGGTAGTGTAAGAGTGACCCAGGTGGTACTGGTATTGAAGGCATGAAGGGGTCATGAAGAGCAGCTGAAGCTTGGCACAGTGAGAGGCCCAGGAGAGACCACTGGGGAAGGTGAAGTCTCAGTAGCTGTTGAAGACCCAGGATCGAAGGGGTCATGCAAAGAAGTTGAGGCTTGGCATCATGAAGAAATCCTATAGCATGCTATTGATAAAAGGTCAGGCCAGATACAGCAAGGGACCATAGCAGTTTTGTAGGTACCAGTATCATTGGATGACCACCAAAAGCAGCAAAGAAAGAAAAAATGATATTTCCAAAAGACCAAAGAGAATTAAGTTAATAAACCCATAAATGGTAAAATTATTAAAGGAATTCTATACTCTCAAATTAGAAATATACCATGAAACTAAAGGAAAAAGATATCAAATTTATTGCTTGAAAATATCACCCATATTAACAGTGATACTTATTTAATTTTAAAATTGTTCCTCACATCTCTGTATGACAAGCAACATTATAACACACAGTATTATAACTCGTCTAATATTAGAAATATGTAGGACAATATTTCTGTTTGCTAGACACTCTGTTAGGACTGCTGGAGAGATATCCTATTAGGTGAAGCACTTACCAGGCAAGCTTTAGGGTCTTATCTGGAAGTCATGAATCTAGGCAACAATCTCTTATTCGAGGGCCAGCCAGATGGAACATTAGATAAATGCACTTGTCCAGCCACCTAAGCTGGATCCCCAGGACATCAATCTTGAGAGGAGAGTACCAGCTATTCCATGTTGTTCTCTGACCTCTACATGTGCACAATAGCAGGTCACACAACCCCTGAACACACACAAATAAAGAAATCATAAATAAAAAAATAATCAAGCATAGGGGTAAATACATCTAACTCCACTGATGAAAATGATAAAAAGACAGGAGAATCCCTGGACCTCATGGGACAGTCAACCTAGCCTAATAAGTAAGACCCAGGTACCAAGGAGAGACTTCTTTCAAAAAAACATGTGGATGGCTCCTGAGGAATAACACGCAAGGCTGTATGTGCACAAGCATATACAAGAATGCCTGCATGTATAAGTGCTACTGTGTATAGCTAAACATGCTTACCCACCTATACTGACAGACCTGTACACATACTTGTACACACAAATTCTGTTAGGAAAAGAGCAAGAGGAAAAGTTCGCAGTTACACAGTTAGTATTTGATTACTATATTAGATGGAATTGGTATGCTATAACTTTAATTTTTTAATATTATTTTTAATGATGGTTCTTAAATGCTTTAACCTCCCTTCTAGTCCACCACCCACCAGAGATAGTGGGAAAGAAAGGATATAGAGGAAGTAGTGCTGTTTATAAAGGGTTCTTTGGAGCAACTCCCATTTGTGTTGTCTGGAAATCAGCTGTTCAGTTCACAGGTTAGCAGCATCAGCTCAATCCACTTGCTAATACTTCATGGATACATCAGCAGTCCAGTTCAGTAGAGTTGGGTTAGCAACAGCGGTGACATGACCTAGCAGAGACAGCCAGGCCTCAGCCTCAGCTCTAGTGAGCAGGAGGAACCCAGAGGGACACCAGGAGGAGATCTAGGCTATGTCTCTCTCAAAGAAGTGAAGATCAACA
Organism: Mus musculus; assembly: GCF_000001635.26. Lineage (NCBI taxonomy): Eukaryota > Metazoa > Chordata > Mammalia > Rodentia > Muridae > Mus > Mus musculus. Next base: position 147,609,566 of record NC_000086.7, on the reverse strand, counting down.
AAGGTGCAAAGACATGAAGACAGGAAAACTCGAGACACCCAAGCATTGCACAGCTTGTATTAGCAAGCCAGGCTCTGTCTCAGTCACTCCATGGAGTCCTATTTATTCCCTCCAAACATCATGTGTCCCTCACGTGCCTTGCCTCAGCACATGCGTCCAATCAGCAGAAGTCCTTGGAAGGGGCAACAAACTGCAGCACACCACCAGAAGTTTTTTGGTGTGCCTCTCTCTATGGAATTCCAACAAATACTGCTCAACTATGTAATGTAAGGCAGACCAATTTGTGATTGTTATTAGCAAAGAATCCTTCATCATGAGTCGTTTCACATGCTTGCTTTAGCAGAATATCCTCTCTCCTGTGTCTGCTTCAGTGACATGTCCCTTCACATGTCTGCCTTAGCCTTTCACACCTGTGTCTATTTTAATGAAATATTTCTTCACGTGTTTGCCCCAGAAAAACACCATCCAACTGACTTTCCAATGAACCCTTCAGTTTCCACTTCAGTATGTAATTTTTTTACAATAAAAAGTTTTCTCAAGTGTCTTCATGTAGCCTGTCAAAAATACTGTATATTATTTGTGCCTCAAGAACAGCACACAACTCATTTCATTGCAGAAAAGAGTTAACAAAGCCCCAACCAATCCTGCCTGGTTTGGTGGCGTACAGTAATAAATTCGGACACTAGAGGGCAGCAAAGACAATAGGAAAATTATGGGCAGCCTGTGCTATACAGCCAGATCCTGTCTATCTAAAAACAGGAGAACAGTCAAAGGCCTGTATTTGTAAACTGTATTTGTTCAGAAGTGGGGCGCAGCTTACTTGGCAGAGTGCTTGACTAGCATGCACAAAGTACTGAGTTTGATCATCACCACAACAAACCACCAGGAAAGGCAGCTTGCATCCCAGTCATCCTGGCCACATCACCCAAAGGAGAACAAATTTGAGCTGGCAAGATGCTGTTTCCCAAACCATACTATGGTCATTAAAACTCAAAAGCAAAAGCAAAAACAAAAACCCTGTTTTTTAAAGTGTATGTTTTGCACATCGTTGAGACCAGGTATCACTTTGCAGCTCAGATTTTGCTCAAAATCATATAAACCTGTTTCACCTGCCCCAGTCTTCTGGATACAGGGTGAGCCTCCATGTCCAGTCTTTTATGAAGAGCCTAAAAACAATCTATCTGTGGACCTGGAGTAGGAAACTGAGGGTCTTGTGAAAACAACATTCAGACCTACACCCACTATGCTCTATTACTGGACACAGGGCTTTATCTGTGTTAGGCATGTAAACTACCAACTGAATGACATTTCCAGGTCCGTGCTCTCCATTTTTAGACAGGAATGATCCCATACAAAATTTATTAAAATCTCAAGCACAGAAATCTTAGAGTGGGGAATCTGATATGCATATAAATACTGTTAATATTTTTATCTGAAAGCATTAATTTTGTGATAGCATTGTTCTATAATTACAAAAATTAAAACAGACAAATTTTCTTTACACTGAATAACAACTGAGGAGGTATTTCATACAGTGGGCACTCATAAGAATGTGACAGAAGAGATGGGGGATAATTCATGAGTCTCTGCTCCAGTATGTGGGAGACCCTGAGTATAATCACCAGGTGTGGGCAGAGGGAAGTTAAGAAACAGCTTCCTCTCACTTTGTTGTGTCAAGAAATTAAGAATTAGCCATACAACTCACCCCTGTAATCCTGAGCCTACAACTGCTACTGAGGCCACACTCTCAACAACGGCTTCTCCTGGCCCCCCACAGTGCTAAGCCTCAGCTGCTCTGCATGATCTCTTCACTCCTTCAAAAACCATGCTCATGGATTGGCAGGATCAATATAGTAAAAATGGCTATCTTGCCAAAAGCAATCTACAGATTCAATGCAATACCCATCAAAATTCCAACTCAATTCTTCAAAGAATTGGAAAGGGCAATCTCCAAATTCATCTGGAATAACAAAAAGCCTAGGATAGCAAAAACTCTTCTCAAGGATAAAAGAACCTCTGGTGGAATCACCATGCCTGACCTAAAGCTGTACTACAGAGCAATTGTGATAAAAACTGCATAGTACTGGTATAGCGACAGACAAGCAGACCAATGGAATAGAATTGAAGACCCAGAAATGAACCCACACACCTATGGTCACTTGATCTTTGACAAGGGAGCTAAAACCATCCAGTAGAAAAAAGACAGCATTTTCAACAAATGGTGCTGACACAACTGGCGGTTATCATGGAGAAGAATGGGAATTGATCTATTCCTATCTCCTTGTACTAAGGTCAAATCTAAGTGGATTAAGGAACTCCACATAAAATCAGAGACACTGAAACTTATACAGGAGAAAGTGGGGAAAGCCTTGAAGAAATGGGCATGGGGGAATAATCCCTGAATAGAACAACAATGGCTTGTGCTGTAAGATCGAGAATCAACAAATGGGACCTCATAAAATTGCAAAGACTTGTAAGGCAAAAGACACCGTCAATAAGACAAAAAAGGCCACCTACAGATTGGGAAAGGATCTTTACCTATCCTAAATAAGATAGGGGACTAATATCCAATATATATAAAGAACTCAAGAAGGTGGACTCCAGAAAATCAAATAACCCCATTAAAAATGGGTCTCAGAGCTAAACAAAGAATTCTCACCTGAGGAATAGCGAATGGCTGAGAAGCACCTGAAAAAATGTCCAGCATTCTTAATCATCAGGGAAATGCAAATCAAAACAACCCGGAGATTCCACCTCATACCAGTCAGAATGGCTAAGATCAAAAATTCAGGTGACAGCAGATGCTGGTGAGGATGTGGAGAAAGAGGAACACTCCTCCATTGTTGGTGGGATTGCAAGCTTGTACAACCACTCTGGAAATCAGTCTGGTGGTTCCTCAAAATATTGGACATAGTACTACCGGAGGATCCTGCAATACCTCTCCTGGGTATATATCCAAAAGATGTTCCAACCGGTAAGAAGGACACATGGTCCACTATGTTCATAGCAGCCTTATTTATAATAGCCAGAACCTGGAAAGAACCCAGAAGCCCCTCAACAGAGGAATGGATACAGAAAACGTGGTACATTTACAGAATGGAGTACTACTCAGCTATTAAAAAGAATGAATTTATGAAATTCCTAGGCAAATGGATGGACCTGGAGGGCATCATCCTGAGTGAAGTAACTCAATCTCAAAAGAACTCACATGATATGTACTCATTGATAAGTGGATATTAGCCCAGAAATTTAGAATACCCAAGATATAAGATACAATTTGCGAAACACATGAAGCTCGGGAAGAACGAAGACCATGGTGTAGATACCTTGCCCTTTCTTGGAATTGGGAACAAGGTACCCATGGAAGGAGCTACAGAGACAGAGTTTGGAGCTGAGATGAAAGGATGGACCATCTAGAGACTGCCATACCCGGGGATCTATTATATAATCAGCCTCCAAACGCTGACACCATTGCATACACTAGCAAGATTTTGCTGAGAGGACCCTGATATAGCTGTCTCTTGTGAGACTTTGCCCGGGCCTAGCAAACACAGAAGTGGATGCTCACAGTCAGCTATTTGATGGATCACAGGGCCCTCAATGGAGGAGCTGGAGGAAGTACCCAGGGAGCTGGGGGGATCTGCAACCCTATAGGTGGAACAACAATATGAACTAGCCAGTACCCCCCCCCCCCCAGAGCTCATGTCTCTAGCTGCATATATATCAGAAGATGGCCTGGTTGGCCATCAGTGGAAAGAGAGGCCCATTGGTAGTTCAAACCTTATATGCCTCAGTACAGGGGAAAGCCAGGGCCAAGAGGTGGAAGTGGGTGGGGGGGGTGTGGGAGGGGGTGGGGGACTTTTGGAATAGCATTGGAAATGTAAATGAAATAAATACCTAATAATAATAAAAAATAAAAATAAATAAAAAACAAATACAAACAAACAAAACAAAACAAACAAACAAAAACAAAAACAAAAACAAAAAAAAAACCCAGTACTGCCTGGATGTCTTACATATCATCCAGCTGGGCTGCCAGGACAAGGGACAAACTTGACTGCCACTGAGACACAGTTCCACTGTGCTCTCAAGAAACCCTTCCCATTCCCTCATTTTAGGGAACAAAATATCCATGGAAGGAGTTACAGAGACAAAGTTTGGAGCTAAGAGGAAGAGATGGACCATCCAGAGACTGCCCCACCTGGGGATCCATCCCATAATCAGCCACCAAACCCAGACACTATTGCATATACTAGCAAGATTTTACTGAAAGGACCCTGATATAGCTGTCTCCTGTGAGGCTATGCCAGTGCTTGGCAAATACAGAAGTGGATGCTCACAGTCATCTATTGGATAAAATACAGGGCCCCCAATGGAGGAACTAGAGAAAGTACCCAAGGAGCTAAAGGGGTCTGCAACCCTATAGGTGGAACAACAATATGAACTAACCAGTACCCCCAGTGCAATGTCTCTAGTTGCATTGTAGTAGAAGATGGCCTAGTTGGCCATCATTTGTAAGAGAGGTCCCTAGGTCTTACAAACTTTATATGTCCCAGTACAGGGGAATACCAGTGCCAAGAAGTGGGAGTGGGTGGGTTGGGGAGCAGGGCAAGGGGAGGGTATAGAGAACTTTCGGGATAGCATTTGAAATGTAAATAAAGAAAATATCTAAAAAAAAATTTTTTGAAAGAAAAAAAAGAAAGAAAAAAAGAAAAAAAAAAGAAAAGAAAAGAAACCCTTCCCAGAATATTTCACCTCAGTGATGCTGACTTCTCAGCTCCAGCTGACCACATCTCAAGTACCCCAGCAAAGCAAAGGTTTCCCTTTAGTAGTTCTAGTATCTTGTTAATCAAGGCTGATTCTTCAATACCAGCTAGCTGGAACTATGGAACCTGAATTCTAAATGACAAATGGCCTCCACAGAGTCTTTAAATGACCTGCTGAAACTTCACAAGCCAGGCCTTCATCTTCTACATTGCTCTCAACAATCTTATCTCCCAATCCCCTACAGAACAGTTCACTAAGTAGTAAACACTCAGTGTTTTGCTTGCACAAGGATCCAAAGTCTTTCCACAATCCTCCCCAAATCAACATAACCAGGTCTGTCACTGCAATACCAACACAAGGGTGGAGGAATCAGGGACTGGAAAGGGAATAGTTCAACTCATTATCACCCCTAGTGATCCACTAAGAAAACATTTGCCTCCTGGCTTGGGACCTTAAGTTTTGTTGACCTAAATTTTATGGTTCAAGAGTGGGGAGTGCTCCTCCTAGGATCTACCACAAATCTTCCATTAAATTGGAACCTTAGCCTTCCCGGTGGCCACTACATGCTACTAATGCCCTTAAACCAACTGACTGATTAAAGAATAATAGTGTTAGAAGGAGTGATTGATCCAGATTACCATGGGGAACAGGATTGCTTCTCCAAAAAGTAAATAAGAAAGATTATATCTGGTGTGTAGGCGACACTTTAGGCCCTAAAATTTAAGGTATCTCTTGGTGCTGCCTTGTCCCATGATGAAAGTCAAAGGGAAACTACAGCAGCCTAATCCAGGCAGAATGACAAAGGGCATAGACCATTCGGGAATGGATGTATGACTTACAAACTTTATAGTTTGGATGTAGGTCTTACAAACTTTATATGTCCCAGTACAGGGGAATACCAGTGCCAAGAAGTGGGAGTGAGTGGGTTGGGGAGAAGGGCAAGGGGAGAGTATAGGGAACTTCCAGGATAGCATTTGAAATGTAAATAAAGAAAATATCTTAAAAAAAAACAATTCCTCCAGGAATAGAGCAAAGACCTGCTGAGGTTCTTGCTGAGGGTGGAGGAAATACAATGGAGTAGAGGAAGGTAGTTATAACTATCAGCCAAGGTCATGTGACCAGTTACAGAAAGAATAATTACTGTTGACATGAGTGTTTCTGTAATATTTTGTTAAGAATGCATTTGTACAGATATTTGTAGTTTCTTTCCTCAATTTCTTTATCATGTGATGTAACATTAATTAAGATAATGGCAGTGATTATCACTTTTAAGCTTGAGATCCTAAAAGAATGTCCCTCAAAGGACATTTCCACATATTGTACATATTTCAAATGTGTTGTGGTTGTGTGAGGGATAGTTATGCTTAGGTGTTATTATGACCTGGTTATTGTTTTCATTTGGAAATTCCTCACAACATAAGATGTGAGATTTTATGTCAAGTTGGCAGGGGTGGACTTGTGATAGTTCTTCTTCGTTGCTAAGTTGATTACATCTGGAATCAAGTAAAATCCCCAAATACAGGACATACTTTTCATGGATTTTTGCTTAATTAGATATAATTACTTTTAATTGGAATCTTTGAGATAGGAAGACATGTGCCTTTTTAAATATTTTTATTAGGTATTTTCCTCATTTACATTTCCAATGCTATCCCAAAAGTACCCCATACCCTCCCCCCCCAATCCCCTACCCACCCACTCCCACTTTTTGGCCTTGGCATTCCCCTGTACTGGGGCATATAAAGTTTGCAAGTCCAATGAGCCTCTCTTTCCAGTGATGGCCGACTAGGCCATCTTTTGATACATATGCAGCTAGAGTCAAGAGCTCAGGGGTACAGGTTAGTTCATAATGTTGTTCCACCTATAGGGTTGCAGATCCCTTTAGCTCCTTGGGTACTTTCTCTAGTTCCTCCATTGGGGGCCCTGTGATCAATCCAATAGCTGACTGTTAGCATCTACTTCTGTGTTTGCTAGGCCCTGGAATAGTCTCACAAGAGAGAGCTCTATCTGGGTCCTTTCAGCAAAATCTTGCTAGTGTGTGCAATGCTGTCGGCTTTTGGAAGCTGATTATGGGATGGATCCCCGGATATGGTAGTCTCTAGATGGTCCATCCTTTTGTCACAGCTCCAGACATCTCTGTAACTCCTTCCATGGGTATTTTGTTCCCAATTCTAAGAAGGGGCAAAGTGTCCATACTTTGGTCTTCATTCTTCTTGAGTTTCATGTGTTTAGCAAATTGTATCTTATATCTTGGGTATCCTAAGTTTCTGGGCTAATATCCACTTATCAGTGAGTACATATTGTGTGAGTTCCTTTGTGATTGGGTTACCTCACTCAGGATGATGCCCTGCAGGTCCATCCATTTGGCTAGGAATTTCATAAATTCATTCTTTTTAATAGCTGAGTAGTACTCCATTGTGTAGATGTACCACATTTTCTGTATCCATTCCTCTGTTGAGGGGCATCTGGGTTCTTTCCAGCTTCTGGCTATTATAAATAAGGCTGCTATGAACATAGTGGAGCATGTGTCCTTCTTACAGGTTGGGACATCTTCTGGGTATATGCCCAGGAGAGGTATTGCAGGATCCTCTGGTATTACTATGTCCAATTTTCTGAGGAACTGCCAGACTGATTTCCAGAGTGGTTGTACAAGCTTGCAATCCCACCAACAATGGAGGAGTGTTCCTCTTTCTCCACATCCTCACCAGCATCTGCTGTCACCTGAATTTTTGATCCTAACCATTCTGACTGGTGTGAGGTGGAATCTTAGGGTTGTTTTGATTTGCATTTCCCTGATGATTAAAGATGCTGAACATTTTTTCAGGTGCTTTTCTGTCATTCTGTATTCCTCAGGTGAGAATTCTTTGTTCAGCTCTGAGCCCCATTTTTAATGGGGTTATTTGATTTTCTGGAGTCCACCTTCTTGAGTTCTTTATATATGTTGGATATTAGTCCCCTATCTGATTTAGAATAGGCAAAGATCCTTTCCCGATCTTTTGGTGGTATTTTTGTCTTGTTGACGGTGTCTTTTGCCTTGCAGAAGCTTTGCAACTTTATGAGGTCCCATTTATCGATTCTCAATCTTACAGCACAAGCCATTGCTGTTCTATTCAGGAATTTTCCCCCTGTACCCATATCTTCGAGGCTTTTCCCTACTTTCTCCTCTATAAGTTTCATTGTCTCTAGTTTTATGTGGAGTTCCTTAATCCACTTAGATTTGACCTTAGTACAAGGAGATAGGAACTGATCAATTCGCATTCTTCTATATGATAACTGCCAGTTGTGCCAGCACCATTTGTTGAAAATGCTGTCTTTTTTCCACTGGATGGTTTTAGCTCCCTTGTCAAAGATCAAGTGACCATAGGTGTGTGGGTTCATCTCTGGGTCTTCAATTCTGTTCCATTGGTCTACTTGTCTGTCACTATACCAGTACCATGCAGTTTTTATCACAATTGCTCTGTAGTACAGCTTAGGTCAGGCATGGTGTTTCCACCAGAGGTTCTTTTATACTTGAGAAGAGTTTTGCTATCCTAGGTTTTTTGTTATTCCAGATGAATTTGCAGATTGCTCTTTCTAATTCGTTGAAGAATTGAGTTGGAATTTTGATGGGGATTGCATTGAATCTGTAGATTGCTTTTGGCAAGATAGCCATTTTTACAATGTTGATCCTGCCAATCCATGAGCATGGGAGATCTTTCCTTCTTCTGAGATCTTCTTTAATTTCTTTCTTCAGAGACTTGAAGTTCTTATCATACAGATCTTTCACTTCCTTAGTTAGAGTCACGCCAAGGTATTTTATATTATTTGTGACTATTGAGAAGGGTGTTGTTTCCCAAATTTCTTTCTCAGCCTGTTTATCTTTTGTGTACAGAAAGGCCATTGACTTGTTTGAGTTAATTTTATATCCAGCTACTTCATTGAAGCTGTTTATCAGGCTTAGGAGTTCTCTGGTGGAATTTTTAGGGTCACTTATATATACTATCATATCATCTTCAAAAAGTGATATTTTGACTTCTTCCTTTCCAATTTGTATCCCCTTGATCTCCTTTTGTTGTCTAATTGCTATGGCTAGGACTTCAAGTACAATGTTGAATAGGTAGGGAGAGAGTGGACAGCCTTGTCTAGTCCCTGATTTATAGTGGGATTGCTTCCAGCTTCTCACCTTTTACTTTGATGTTGGCTACTGGTTTGCTGTGGATTGCTTTTATCATGGTTAGTTATGGGCCTTGAATTCCTGATATTTCCAAGACTTTTTTCATGAATGGGTGGTGGACTTTGTCAAATGCTTTCTCTGCATCTAACAAATGATCATGTGGTTTTTGTCTTTGAGTTCGTTTATATACTGGATTACGTTGATGGATTTCTTTATTTTGAACCATCCCTGCATCCCTGGGATGAAACCTACTTGGTCAGGATGGATGATTGTTTTCATGTGTTCTTGGATTCAGTTAGTGAGGACTTTATTGAGGATTTTTGCATCAATATTCATAAGGGAAATTGGTCTGAAGTTCTCTATCTTTGTTGGGTCTTTTTGTGGTTTAGGTATCAGAGTAATTGTGGCTTCATAGAATGAGTTTCTATTTTGTGGAAAAGCTTGTGAAGAACTGGGATTAGATCTTCTTTGAAGGTCTGATAGAACTCTGCACTAAACCATCTTGTCCTGGGCTTTTTATGGTTGGGAGACTATTAATGACTGCTTCTATTTCTTTAGGGGATATAGGACTGTTTAGATCATTTACCTGATCTTGATTTAACTTTGGTACCTGGTATCTGTCTAGAAACTTGTCCATTTCATCCAGGTTCTCCAGTTTTGTTGAGTATAGCCTTTTGTAGAAGGATCTGATGGTGTTTTGGATTTCTTCAGGATCTGTTGTTATGTCTCCCTTTTCATTTCTGATTTTGTTAATTAGAATGCTTTCCCTGTGCCCTTTAGTATGTCTCGCTAAGGGTTTATCTATCTTGTTGATTTTCTCAAAGAACCAGCTCCTCGATTGATTGATTCTTTGAATAGTTCTTCTTGCTTCCACTTGGTGATTTCGCCCCTGAGTTTGATTATTTCCTGCCGTGACATGTGCCTTTAATTCAGCTCTTGAAGGGACATGACACACCATTAATCTGGACCACACCTTCTGCTGGAAACTTATATAACAACATGGAAGAAGGAAGCTTTTGCTCTTTGGCTGCTTGCCTTTGTCTTGCTAGTTAGTTTATTCACTTTGTGACATTAAAGTCTATTTCTTTGGAATTCAAGCACACATTGAAGATCATCTAAGACATCCAGGCTTGTGGAGTGGACAGCTACTAGATTTTTGGGGCTTTCTATTGACAGATCACAGCCAGTAAGTCATTCTAACAAATTTCCAAATAGATACAGATTTAAATATAGGTATATAGATATAGATAGATATAGATATGGATATGGATATGGATATAGATATAGATATACATGTGCATTCTCTAGTTCTATTACTCTAGAGGAGGGGTACTCTACCTGTGGCTCAAAATTTTTTTGGGAGTTGAATGACCCTTCCACAGGGTCCCATAGAAGATATCTTGAATGTTAGATATTTATATCACTATTCATAAGAGTATCAAAATTATAGCTATGAAGTAGCAATGAAAATAATTTTATAATTAGGGATCACCACAACATGAGGAACTATATTGAAGGGTCACTACATTAGTAAGGGTGAGAACCACTGCTCTAGAGAACCCTAACCAATAGAGCAACACAATGAAATGCAACTTTTAATTTCTGTGCTTTTACTTAATTTTCCTACATATACATATGGTGAATAGAGAAGTACAGTACTAAGTTCTTTTTGTAATACATTTGGGGTATTATAATAAAGGACAAAAACAAAAAATAACTTTGTATAGCTTTTAAAATAAGATTTTATTTTTATTTGCATATATGTGTGTTTGTGTGTGTCCATGTATGTGCATGTGCTGCTGGAGGCCAGAGCAGGGTCTTGGTTTCCAGGGACCTATAGTTAGGTGATGCTGCTTAGACCTCCCTAGGTTCCCAGTTCCCAGAAAGAAATGGAAATCTGGGGTGGTTCATCATTGATTATAAAATAGATAAAACATGAAAATGATGGAATATTCTTTAAGGGGATATTTTGGATGTCTTAGATATGATACCAAAGCATCAAGAACAAAAAAGAAAAATCAATATACTGAATTATCATAATTAAAAGCTTCTTTGATTTCCTAGGAAGCCACACATTAAGCTGGCCAGTGAAGCAATCTGGAACTCCAGCAAGCATTCACTGAGATTAAGGCAGCCAAGGCCACCAGAGAAGCAAGCAGGCCAGCAAAGCAATGACCACACCTGGCAGAATCCCAAAAGAATTCACTACCAGGCACCACATAGCCATCACACCCTCCCAAGGACCAGAGAGCAACAGAAACCAAAATCCAAAACACACACTCAATAAAGATAAGACCTGATATCAGTGCCAGCATTCACAAGAAGCCCAAGCTCAAATGCCTGGATGTCAGTGTAAATGCACATCAATACCAGGCAGCACAGTATGTCTTCACTAGAGCCCAGTAACCTTACCACAACAGGCACAGAGAAATGCAACATAAAGGAAGCACAAGAGAAGAATCTTACAATGCCTTCTATGAATAAGACAGAGGTCCTTAAAGAGGAAATGAACATGGGGGAGCACCCTCTTAGAGGCAAAGGGGAGGGAGTGGGGAGGGGAGAGGTTGTACAGGGGAGACCAGGAAGGGGGACAACATTTGAAATGTAAATAAATAAAATAATCCAGAAAAAAGAGAAATCTATGAAACACAAACACTGGAAGGAAATGAACACCACAGTCTAAGACTTAAAAGTAGAAAGAGAATCAATCATAAAATAAAACTGAGGATCATATACAAGTCTTGTTTTTTACTGGACTCCATGGCTGTTAGTTCTTTCTCCATGTGTTTCTCCTAACCTATGTTCTTTTTGTAATTTCTGCTGCTTTGTTATCCTTACTGTTCTTAGTGACTACATTATGTGGAAGCAGCTTCCAAGTTGACATTTCACCCTGAAAACTTTGGAGACAGTACTCGCTTTTTACTCTGCATTCTGCTAATCACAGCCTAAAACTGCCCTGGTCTTTCTGCCTTACCTTAGGTTTAAGCAATGGATTCACCCATATGGGGATGACAGAGCAAATCTTTCTTCTCTCTGTCCCCCCTCCACCCTTGGCCTTCCTCTCTCTCCCTCCTTCCCTTTCTCCCTCACTCCCTTTCTGTTTCTCTGTCTCTTTCTCTCTGCCTCTCTGTCTCTGTCTCTCTCTCTGTCTCTGTCTCTCTCTCTCTCTGTCTCTCTGTCTCTCTGTCTCTCTCTCTCTCTCTCTCTCTCTCTCTCTCTCTCTCTGTCACACACACACACATACACACACACATTCTTCTGTGTGCACATGTTCATGGATGTGAAAAATTCAGTATGTGCATGTGGAGGTCAAAGGTCAACTTTGATTGTTGTATCTTGGGCACCATCTACTTTTTCAAAAATGGAAAAATATATATGTGGTGATTTCTGTCTTTAAATCTTAAGACTTATCCAAAATTGTGAGTAGCTCCCTTGTTGAATACAATTAAAAATGACCTTGGTCGAAATGGTAATTCACTTAAAGGAAGAACCAGGTTACATTGCTTTTACCAGAAACTTTATGACATAATCTAATTGCTGTTTTACACTGTTTTTGATTATGGGTATTGGGAATGCAGAGGAAATCACTATGTGACCTCTCCAGCTCTGGTTGGTTGGTTGGTAATTAACTAATCCCTGATTAAGTAAACATATGTAAGCTCTTACATCTTCCTTGTAAATAGATCCGACCTTGCAACCATCAGTTTAGATTATTAGTTTCTGTCTTAGTCAGGGTTTCTATTCCTGCACAAACATCATGACCAAGAAGCAAGTTGGGGAGGAAAGGGTTTATTCAGCTTACACTTCCATACCAAGGAAGTCAGGACTGGAACTTAAGCAGGTCAGAAAGCAGGAGCTGATGCAGAGGCCATGGAGGGATGTTCCTTACTGGCTTGCTTCCCCTGGCTTGCTCAGTCTGCTCTCTTATAGAACCAACACTACCAGCCCAGGGATGGTCCCACCCACAAGGGGCCTTTCCCCCTTGATCACTAATTGAGAAAATGCCCCACAGCTGGATCTCGTGGAGGCACTTCCCCAACTGAAGCTCCTTTCTCTGTGATAACTCCATCCTGTGTCAAGTTGACACACAAAACCAGCCAGTACAGTTTCATTCACATTTTATAGGAAACCTAAAAATACAAATAATGAATGAAAGAGGAAAGAAAAATGACTAAAGGTTACTGTGGGCATGTTGTGTATTTCCTTCTGGAAATACTTTTAAACTTTATTATATGATAATCTTGTGTTCAGTTGATATCCCTGGGAGACCTTCTCTTAGGGAGACAAGAGATGGGGTGGGTCTGGGGAAGAGGGGTGGAGAAGCAGGAAGACTAAGAGAACTGGAGAGAGGGAAAGCTGTGGTCTGGATGTATTGTATGAGAGGAGAATAATTTTTTTTAAAACTGCATATTGCATTTGCAAGTAAAGTTTTTGGGGGGCAAAAGGGTATACTATATAACCCACCATGACAAACTACAGGTTCCATGGAAAGGTTTTAATTTTTTAAATTTATTTTTATTTTTAATTGTTTTTGTTTTCTTTTGGGGGAGACATTTGCAAAAATGGAGGGCAGATATGAAGGGATTGGGAGCTGAGTGGGACTGGGGTGCATGATGGGAAAATCACAAAGAATTAATAAAAACTTTTTAAAAGCTGGGCAGTATTCATAATTTTATTGTTCATATATATGCAGTTTTCTTTTTGTTTTCTGCATAACACTGATAAATATTTGGCAGTACAGCTAAAAGTATCTTTAATACACCATTTTAAATAGCTGCCTAATGTTGTTGATACCTTATCTAAGGATTCTATCCTTAATTTTACAATTAAAGCTACAGCCCTACCTGTTGATATTGTTTTTATGATAATTTTATGTACATGTAAAAACAGTTTCATTGTATACTAACTCTACTTAACATTTCTATTTACATGTTTAATGCATTTTGATAATTTTCAAATCCCTATCACCTTCCCATACCCACTTCTTCCTTCCCTTCATCTGCTTCCTGTTCCCGAACAGTGTTCTTTCTACTTTATAGTTTGTGCATATCTGAGAAAACATACAAAATACATCCAGTTTCAAGATGAGACTCCCATTTGTTTAGTGAAATTTCAAAATAATGCTATATGACACAAGTCTTTTCAGAAGGCTTAAACTAAGCTAATGTTGAGACTAGGGAGGCAGCTAAATTGGTAGGTAGAGTGCTTGCCTGACAACCTCCACAGGATACGTTTGGTATCCACTAATGTATAATAGTGATGGAGCTGACATGCTCTTATAATCCTATCACCTGGGAATTTGATGTAGGAGGACTGAGAGTTTAAGGGATGAAAGACTATCTGGGCATACACTGCTTATATAAATGAACATATAAACAAGTAAGAATTTTAAAGTGACTTCTTTTTTACTAGTTATTTTCTTTATTTACATTTCAAATGTTACCCCCCTCTGCAAATCTGCTATCCCATCCTTACTCCTCCCCTGCTCCTGTGAGGGAGGTGACTTCTTTTTTGAGGCAGGATCTCATGTAGCCCATGCTGGTCTCTAACTTGCTATAGAGCAGAAGGTGATTTGGCCCTTCCTACCATTTGTCAAGGTTACAGACATGCACTACAGTATCTGGTTTATGCTGTGCTGGGGATCAAAAGCAGGGCATTGTGCCTGCAAGGAAAGCATTCTACCAATTGAATTTTACCTTCAGCTCTAAAGAGATTTGTGGCAAACTTTCCTCTGTAGCTCTCTGCCTGGCCTCCAACTTGCAACAATCTTCCCTCCATAGTCTTTCCAAGTGCTGAGATTACAGGCTGATAAGCCATTATGACCACCACAAAGTTGTGTGTGTGTGTGTGTGTGTGTGTGTGTGTGTGTGTGTGTGTGTGCATTTGTGTAGAGGTGGTGGCTAGAGGTTAACATCTGTGTATTTCTCATGTGCTCTCCACTTCAGTTTTTTTCAGACAGACCTGGAAATTATGGATTCAGATGCACTGGCTGTTCAGCAAGGCTCGATCCCCATCCTCCCTTCCTCTTCAGTGGGAGAAGTATGTCATTGATCCTGGCGATGGATTAAACTTAGATCTTCGTGCTTGCAAGCAAACACTTTACAGGCTGAACTATCTGCTAGCACTCCTCTCCTGCCCGAAGTGACATTTATGATGGATCATAATAATAGTGAAAATATTTCCAATTTCAGTTTAAATACCAAAAGTTAAATAGGAAATAGCCTAGTTTAACTATAATTACTTTTGAGTATCCAAATTTTCTTTCAAATGAATGTATCAAATGGCCATAGCTGCTTAGCACACAGGATTATAATTTATTTTATTTGAATCCATTTTTGGCTGTTATCACTCAACTTTTTTGTTTAATGTATTTTTATTTATTGTAGTTCTAGTACCTGACCCCACGACTTCTTGAGTGCTAAGCACAGGTTTTCCCACTGTGTTAGGTCTACAGCTTCCTTTTTCTAGTTTAATTTCTCATATAGGAGGTATAATTAAACAAAAGCATTTAAAAACTAAATAGGGTTGATGAGTTATGGCTTAGTGGATCAAGCTTATCACTCACATGTGAAGACCAGAATGTAGATTTCCCCCTCCATATAGTCAGGATATGCACACTAGCCCATCTATAATCCCAGCTCTTTGGAGGGAAAGATTTGAGGGCAAGATGGCTAGCTATAATAGCCTAATCAGAGAGTTCTGCATTCAATGAGAAGCTCTGCTTTAGTAAATAAAATGGGGAGTAAGCTAGAAAGACATCTCACAGCAATCATGGAGATTTTAAAATGCATATACACATCAAACACATAGACATGGGTCTTAGGGTTTTACTGCTGTGAGCAGACACCATGACCAAGGCAACTATTATAAAGGACACCATTTAATTGGGGCTAGTTTACAGGTTCAGAAACTATTCCATTACCATCAAAGCAGAAACATAACAGCATCCAGACAGGCACAGTGCAGTATGAGCTGAGAGTTCTATGTCTTTATTTGAAGACTACTAGTAGAATACTGACTACCAGGCAACTAGGATGAGGGTCTTATATCCCTCATCCACCCTGACACACCTACACCAACAGGGCCACATTTTCTAATAGTGCCAATCCCTATGCCGAACATATGCAAACCATAACAACATGAAAAACAATAAGTAAACATAATTGTCAGGATAATATCAAGTTCTCCCATTGGCAGAGGTGGTATGGTACACTAGAATGGATAAGGGATTCAATAGAACTGCTGGATTTTACTATCAGCCCAGACCACTCATAAGGCCTTGACACATTATTTACCTCTGATTTTCAATTTCCTCATCAATAACTGGCATTAATGGCTATCGTAAGGAATTGTTAGGTTTAAAGTTAATGCATATAGAAAACTTAGTATACTACAGATGCTCATTAAACATCAACTATTATTATTATGGCTATTATTTATTACTAGCAACATCTTCATCATCCCCTTTATGAACAATCTTAAAATCTTATTATTATCATGACTCTGGCAGAACGAAATTATTCCTTGTGAACTTTTATTTTCCGTTTGTTTTAATTAGGTATTTTCTTCATTTGCATTTCAAATGCTATCCCAAAAGTCCCCCAGACCCTCCACCCCCACTCCCCTACCCACCCACTCCCAATTCTTGGCATTGAAGTTCCACCGTACTGAGGCATATAAAGTTTGCAAGACCAAGGAGCCTCTCTTCCCAATGATGGCAAACTAGGCCATCTTCTGATATGCAGCTAGAGACACGAGCTCCGGGGGTTACTGGTTAGTTCATATTTTTGTTCCATCTATAGGGTTGCAGACCCCTTTAGCTCCTTGGGTACATTCTCTAGCTCCTCCATTGGGGGCCCTGTGATCCATCCAATAGCTAACTGTGAGCATCCACTTCTGTGTTGGCCAGGCCCCTACAATGAAATAGAATTGATGACCCAGAAATGAACCCACACACCTATGGTCACTTGATCTTTGACAAGGGAGCTAAAACCATCGAGTAGAAAAAAGACAGCATTTTCAACAAATTGTGCTGGCACAACTGGTGGTTATCATGTAGAAGAATGCGAATTGATCCATTCCTATCTCCTTGTACTAAGGTCAAATCTAAGTGGATCAAGGAACTCCACATAAAACCAGAGAGAGTGAAACTTATTGAGTTAATTTTATATCCAGCTACTTCACTGATGCTGTTTATCAGGTTTAGGAGTTCTCTGGTGGAATTTTCAAGGTCACTTATATTTACTATAATATCATCTGCAAAATGTGATATTTAGACTTCTTCCTTTCTAATTTGTAGCCACTTGATTTCCTTTTGTTGTCAAATTGTTCTGGCTAGGACTTCAAGTACTATGTTGAATAGGTAGGGAGAAAGTGAGCAGCCGTGTCTAGTCCCTGATTTTAGTGGGATTGCTTCCAGCTTCTCACCATTTGCTTTGATGTTGGCTACTGGTTTGCTGTATATTGCTTTTATCATGTTTAGGTATGGGCCTCAAATTCCTGATCTTTCCAAGACTTTTATCATGAATGGGTGTTGGATTTTGTCAAATGCTTTCTCTGCATCTAAAGAGATGATCATGTGGTTTTTGTCTTTGAGTTTGTTTATATAGTAGTTGCGTTGATTGATTTCCATATATTAAACCATCCTTGCATCCCTGGAATGAAACCTACTTGGTCAGGATGGATGATTGTTTTGATGTGTTCTTGGATTCGGTTAGCGAGAACTTTATTGAGGATTTTTGCATCAATATTCATAAGGGAAATTGGTCTGAAGTTCTCTATCTTTGTTGGGTCTTTCTGTGGTTTAGGTATCAGAATAATTGTGGCTTCATAGAATGAGTTGGGTAAAGTACCTTCTGCTGCTATTTTGTGGAATAGCTTGTGAAGAACTGGAATTAGAACTTTTTTGAAGGTCTGAAAGAACTCTGCACTAAACCATCTAGTCCTGGGCTTTTTTTGGTTGGGAGACTATTAATGAGTTCTTGTATTTCTTTAGGGGATATAGGGCTGTTTAGATCATTAATCTGATCCTGATTTAACTTTGGTACCTTGTATCTGTCTAGAAATTTGTCCATTTCATCCAAGTTCTCGAGTTTTGTTGAGTATAGCTTTTTGTAGAAGGATCTGATGGTATTTTGGATTTCTTCAGGATCTGTTGTTATGTCTCCCTTTTCATTTCTGATTTTGTTAATTAGGATGCTGTTCCTGTGCCCTCTAGTTAGTCTGGCTAAGGGTTTATGTATCTTGTTGATTTTCTCAAAGAACCAACTCCTCATTTGTTTGATTCTTTGAATAGTTCTTCTTGTTTCCACTTGGTGGATTTAGCCCCTGAGTTTGATTATTTCCTGTCATCTACTCCTCTTAGTTGAATTTGCTTCTTTTTGTTTTAGAGCTTTTAGGTGTGTTGTCAAGCTGCTAGTGTGCTGTCTCTAGTTTCTTTTTGGAGGCACTCAGAGCTATGAGTTTTCCTCTTGGAAATGCTTTCATTGTGCCATAAGTTTGGGCATATTGTGGCTTCATTTTAATTAAACTCTAAAAAGTCTTTAATTTCTTTCTTTACTCCTTCCTTGACCAAGGAATCACTGAGTAGAGTGTTGTTCAGTTTCCAAATGAATGTTGGCTTTCTATTATTTATATTGTTATTTAAGATCAGTCTTAGTCCATGGTGATCTGATAGGATGCATGAGACAATTTCAATATTTTTTGTATCTGTTGAGGCCTGTTTTTTGACCAATTATATGGTCAGTTTTGGAGAAGGTCCCGTGAGGTGCTGAGAAGAAGGTATATCCTTTAGTTTTAGGATAAAATTTTCTAGATATCAGTTAAGTCCATTTGTTTCATAACTTCAGTTAGTGTCCATGTGTCTCTGTTTAGTTTCTGTTTCCATGATCTGTCCATTGGTGAGAGTGGGGTTTTAAAGTCTCACATTATTATTGGGTGAGGTGCAATACATGCTTTGAGCTTTGCTAAAGTTTCTTTAATGAATGTGGCTGCCCTTGTATTTGGAGCGTAGATATTCAGAATTGAGTGTTCATCTTGGAAGATTTTACCTTTGATGAGTATGAAGTGCCCCTTTTTGTCTTTTTTGATAACTTTGGGTTGGAAGTCGATTTTAGTCGATATTAGAATGGCTAGTCCAGCTTGTTTCTTCAGACCATTTACTTGGGAAATTGTTTTCCAGCCTTTAAATCTGAGGTAGTGTCTGTCTTTTTCCCTCAGATGGGTTTCCTGTAAGCAGCAAAATGTTGGGTCCTGTTTGTGTAGCCAGTCTGTTAATCTATGTCTTTAATGGGGAATTGAGTCCATTGATTTTAAGAGATATTAAGGAAAAGTAATTGTTGCTTCCTACTATTTTTGTTGATGGAGTTGGCATTCTGTTCTTGTGGCTGTCTTCTTTTAGGATTGTTGAGGGATTACTCTCTTGCTTTTTCTAGTTTGTAGTTTTCGTCCTTGTATTTTTTTTTTCTGTTATTATCCTCTGAAGGGCTGGATTCGTGGAAAGATATTGTGTGAATTTGGTTCTGTCATGGAATACTTTGGTTTCTCCATCTATGGTAATTGAGAGTTTGGCTGGGTATAGTAGCCTGGGCTGGCATTTGTGTTCTCTTATTGTCTGTATAACATCTGTCCAGGATCTTCTGGCTTTCATAGTCTCTAGTGAAAAGTCTGGTGTAATTCTGATAGGCCTGCCTTTATATGTTACTTGACCTTTTTCCCTTTCTGTTTTTAATATTCT
Organism: Mus musculus; assembly: GCF_000001635.26. Classification (NCBI taxonomy): domain Eukaryota; kingdom Metazoa; phylum Chordata; class Mammalia; order Rodentia; family Muridae; genus Mus; species Mus musculus. Next base: position 147,589,911 of record NC_000086.7, on the reverse strand, counting down.
ATCTGTATTTAGTGTATTTGCTGTTCTGATTATTATGTGTTAGGAGTCTATTTGGAGTTCTGTAGGCTTCTTGTATATTCATGGGTATCTCTTTCTTTAGATTTGGGAAGTTTTCTTCTATAATTTTGTTGAAGATATTTGCTGGCCCTTTAAGTTGAAAATCTTCATTCTCATCTACTCCTATTATCTGTAGGTTTGGTCTTCTCATTGTGTCCTGGATTTCCTGGATGTTTTAAGTTAGTATCTTTTTGCATTTTCCATTTTCTTTGATTTTTGTGCCCATGTTCTCTATGGTATCTTCTTCACCTGAGATTCTCTCTTCTATCTTTTGTATACTGTTGCTGATGCTCACATCTATGGTTCCAGATTTCTTTCCTAGGATTTCTATCTCCAGCGTTGTCTCATTTTGGGTTTTCTTTATTGTTTCTACTTCTCTTTTTAGGTTTTGTATGGTTTTGTTCAATTCCATCACCTGTTTGGTTGTGTTTTCCTGTTTTTCTTTAAGGATTTGTACTTCTTTAGCAGTGTTCTCCTGTATTTCTTTGAGTGAGTTATTAAAGTCCTTCTTGATGTCCTCTACTATCATCATGAGATATGCTTTTAAATCTGGGTCTAGCTTTTGAGGTGTGTTGGGGTATCCAGGACTGGCTGAGGTGGGAGTTCTGCATTCTGATGATGGTGAGTGGTCTTGGTTTCTGTTAGTAAGATTCCTACATTTGCCTTTTGCCATCTGGTAATCTCTGGAGTTAGTTTTTATAGTTGTCTCTTGTTAGAGCTTGTTCCTCCCGTGATTCTGTTAGCCTCTATCAGCAGTCCTGGGAGACTAGCTCTCTCCTGAGTTTCAGTGTTCAGAGTACTCTTTGCAGGCAAGCTTTCCACGTGTAGGGAAGGTGCACAGATATCTGGCCTTTGGACCTGCCTCCTGGCAGAAGATGAAAGCCTGAAACAGGGCCTGTCCCAGAAGCTGTGCCACTTCTGCCTTTTGTAGAAGCTGTGCAGCTTCTATAGTTGGTACTCTTACCTACACAGTCTAGTCTCTGAGAGATCCCTGACCAGAGACAGCTCCCTCATGTGCTCTGGCAAAGCCCTCCTGGGCGGGGCCAACACCTCTCCTCTGGCAGGGAAGGTACCCAGATGTCTGGAGCCCAAAACAGGGTCTGCTCCAGAAGCCTTGCAGCCTCTGCCTGTCCCAGAACCTGTCAGCTTCTGTAGTCCACACTCTCACCTGAGCAGACTTGTCTCTGAGGGATCCGGGAACCAAGATGGCTCCCCCAGGTGCTTCCCCTTGTGAACTTTAAAATATAGTTTTAACATCCTGGACATTTTTCCTTGTAGTTCAGAAAAATATCTCAAAACCCATTCCAGCCTCTAAGATCTGAGACTTTCTCCTTGTCCCAATGTCTCTTGTTTTGTTCTGTTGACTGACATCTCTTGGAGGCCTGCTCTTTTCTTGCTGCAGTCCCTCTGGACCCCTTTGTCTGCATGTCTAGTCGCAGGTGGGCAAAGCGTTGGATGAAATGACAGACAGATGCACACAGGAGAGGTTGTGTAGAATCTGAATGTAATTTGTCAAATTTTGCATCAAACTTTTTATACAGAAGAAAATAGGAAAGTTAGGTGACACATCAGCAAGGTACAAATTAGGTTACTGTATGCTCAATGACTCTTACTCAAAACAGAGGAATGTAAACACAAAGACTGGCAGGAAGTGGGCAATAAAATAACTGAGACAAAGTCAGTCCTATCTAAGGTCAGCTATAGTCTTAGAAGCCAGGTGTGAGGTCTTTACACTCCTAGGGCAAGGGCTTTCACACCCAAGTCATGGTTCTAATTAGGGAGTTCCGTTCTAGCTAACCATCTCATGAATAATGCAATACTCTAAAACCACAGCCTGATCTACTTTCTAAACCATTGTAAATTCCTGTATATGGAAGCGACTTGGCTTTTGTTCTAAGCGATAGTGTAATACCAGAGGCAATTCTGAATGTCACTGAACAGGCAACATTCTTCTTCAATTCCAAACCCATGGTCAGCTCAAAGACTTTCTAGGACATTGGAACACTGGTGAAGGCTTAGCTATGTCAGAATTCAATCTTAAAAGGCACTTATAATAAGATAATACTAAAAGAGAGCACATGGATCCATACACTAGACTAACACAGGAATAGGGTATGAGGGTTAAAGAGAATGCCAGACTTCAGGAGGTGAGTTTCCATGAAACTCTTTGCCTCATGAGTGGCTTCCAGGCCTCTCGGCTTGTCAAGCTGACCCGACCAGAGTGTGTGGCATTTTCTAAAGTGGAAATGAAGGTCATCTGGATGTGGAGAAGAGGGGAGGTGGTTATGAAGCTGGGAGGATTTGGGGGAAGTTGAAGTGTGGTTGGGATGTATTATATGACAGAGGAATCTAGTTTTGTTTTGTTTTGTTTTTTTAAATCACATATATCCCGTAATTAGATGATTCCCACTGCCATTCTCCTGTGCCTACCCTCTCTCATGATCAAGTCTCCCATTTTCTGTAACATGAATCATTCAAAAAGTCCTCTATGCTTCTAGATTGTTCCCACTCCAAATCTTCATTTAATTTCCTTTCTCAGTTACACTTTCAAAGTTTGTATTGAGTAACATGAAGCCACCAACTTTTAAAGTAAAAATTTACTATCAGGAATTTAATGTTGATCAATACACACACATAAATAAGTACACAAGTTATAAGACTACAGTTATGTGAGCCTTCTGATTTGGGTAAGGTGACACATTCCTGAGATCTTAGCATGCAGCTGGTGTAAGGCAGGGGCATCAGATGTTCAAAGTGTCAAAGAATTCAGAAAGTGAATTGTGAAATGTAACACAGAGTTCAGGATGTGGAATGTGAAATGTAACACAGGGGCCTCAAGGAAAGTGTGGACAGATTTTTCCGAGTTTGCCTCCTTGGTCTATAACCTCTGTATGATGTCATTTCCTCCCTTTGCTTTATTTGTCCTTTCTTCCTTTAGCCTAAATGCAAATACTTTGTTTCCTTCTTTCTGAAGGCTCTTGACCTTTCTATCCTTAAACCTGTCTAATTAGAGCAGTGAGGTGCTTATGATTGAGAGAGGTGGGATTACAACTTTCTTCTGTTTAACTGACTCATTGGCCCTTTGCTGAGCTAGGCATGGCTATGTTTCCTATCACAGGTCTCACAACTTGCACAATTGTACCTTTTTTTTTTTTTTTTTGTCTACCTCCAGTCAAATCTGGTAATGATGATTTCTAGAAATTTTGACAGTCTGCAATGTTAGAAGGGTAAAAGTCTTTCTGAAGGTTTTAGATAAAATGAAAAAATGTAAGAAATGTCACATTCCAAATATTTATTACTTAACAATTTCATTTATTCTCAGGTTATATATATATATATATATGTGTGTGTGTGTGTGTGTGTGTGTGTGTGTGTGTGTGTGTATACATAAATGTCCACTTACTATTTTTATGGTTAAATATAAATATATGTCTGAGTTTGACATAGTTGTAAAAATAGATTTCTGTTGGAAATAATCTATAAAATAACGTTAAGAAAATGAATGTCTGTCTTTTGAGTCTGTCCCTGTGTTTTTATCTGTTTGGTCCGAATCTGTGTCTGTGTCTGTGTCTGTATCTGTGTCTGTGTCTCTGTGTCTGTTTCTTTTCCTGGAAAATGGCTTTACTCTGTCTTTATTGAGCAACACAGAAAGCATCACATGGGGAAAGAATGAGGGACACTTTACAGAAATTTTTAACAGAGTTTCACAAGGGATTAAGTCTCTAACTCAAACTGACCCCAACTGAACCAGATAACAAACAGTATTACAAACAAAATGTATCAAGCAATATCAACATTTATAGTGTATATTCATATTGCATATTGCTTTCAACCTCTATATTTGCTTTGTGAAGCAAATGATATGCATGTATAACTCTGAGTAAGGGGCATGAAATGGTACACAATTTAAGATTATGGTAATTCCTTAGCTTAAGTTGTAAAATTTGATTACATGGGAAATCAAAGGCAAATAAGATTTGCTGTTACAAAGCTCTCTTAAAGGCAGGTTAAATAAACAGGCTGAATCTGTGGTATGATATCTGTCTTAGGCCTTAGTAACTTCAAGGCAATACTATTAACTTTGTGAAGTACAACAAAATTTCTAGTCTCTTAGAGTGTAAAAACATCTTTTTATTATTGAAACATATACACTGACACACAGACATACAGTCACACACACACACATACACACAAAATTCATTAGTCTTGAAGACAATGTTGTATCTATTGTTAAAATCAGGTGTTAGTTTTCTTTTATCTATCTCTCTTCTTTCTTCCTCTCTCTTTCTTTCTTTCTTTCTTTCTTTCTTTCTTTCTTTCTTTCTTTCTTTCTTTCTCTTTCTTTCAACAGGGTCCCATGTAACCCAGATTGGCCTCACTCACATTTGTTACACAAGCAAATCTGGCTTTGAATTCCTGGCCTTATTGCCTCTAGCTTCCAAATGCTGGCAGTAAAGATGTGGGTTACTTTATCTTGTTTATTTGGTGCTGAGGACAAAACCCAGGGTTTCAGGAATGCTATGCAGACACTCTACCAACTGAGATATATCCCTAGACTAACAATGAAGAATCAACTTCTAAAATTAAGACATTAGACAAAGTAGTACACATCTGCAAACCCAGGATGGAGGATGCTAAGGCAGGAGGATCAGTAGCTTGAATGTCAGTTTGGGTTATGTAGCAAGTTCCAGGCCATATTCATCCCCATACTGTCTCAAAAAAAAAAAAATTTGAAAGAAAAAATTAAACTATAAACAAGTATACTGATAATGTTGGATAAGTTAAAATATCATCTACTAGGCTTTAGATATTATCACGGATTTAACACTTGAAACTCTGAAAAAATATACAGCTTGATAATTAATATGCTTCATAATTACAATATATAATACTCTAGGTCTGTGAGACATTGAAAATGTCCCTGTGCTAGAAATCTGAGGCAGCAATTATGCACCAAATAAGGCTACAAATTACCATCCAGTTTGATTTAATTGCCTTTGACTGTGCTTCTCTTTGCCTGCTAGGGTGCCAATTTAAGGTCCCCTGCCTACAAAATGCTTTACCCAAAGTAACATCTCCACTTCCTAAGTATATTTAAATAGTATTTTGTACTTCTAAAAGAAATGATCACTTAGGAAAATATTTTAATTTAAATCTCTTCCAAATGGAGGTATACTGAAAGTCGTTTTTAATTACATAACAAAGTGATATAATTTATACACTATAATGTGACTCTTAGGAAACCATGTCTTTTAATTTATGCACACTTGGATTATTCAAGTCTACAAACTTGTATTGTTCACTAAAATTAATTTTGTTTTCTAAAGCTCCCTTTCGTTCAATTCTTTATTGCTATATGTTAAGTAGACCTTATTCACAAATGGAAATAGTGATGATAAAATGGTTAACAATTTTATCATGGTGGGGGGGGGACCCAAACACGGTTCAATTCCACTCTGCTATTTTAGGAATATAAAACATGGCTTCAGATCTAAATTGGATTCTTTTTTGCCTGAGGCCTATCTGCATATTGGTAGAAAGGTCAGGAGGGCACCTGGGTCTGTGCAGGCACATTGCTCAAGGGGCCTTAGCTATTGAATTTTAAAAGAAATTAGCTTATACAGTTTTGTTTTTTTTTCTTGAGCAGAATATGCTCATTTCAGACTATTTCAGATATGAGTGTGGAAACAGGAGATAAAAAATAACTACAATCCAAAAAATGTCTAAGAATGAAATATAGCCACTTTATAATAGTGATTGCCCCTAAGTGTTAGGGGAAGGTATAATGAGAATGTATGAGAATGTAAGGAGAAAGGGAGACACAAGTGCCTTCAAATGTGTTGATAACATTGCATTTCATTGGTTTTGATTTGTTTTTTTTTTTTTTTCATCTCTCCCCAACAGTCCTCCTCATTTTTTTTTTTAATTTTCCTGTTCCTCCCTGGTTCTCTCCTCCTTCTCCTCCCCTTCCTATTACTTTCTGGATAGAGTTTTGCTACCCCAAATAGGCTAGATTCGAAATGACTATGTGAATTTAAAAAATCAAAAATCAAATAAAAGGACATGGACTCTTCCTTTTTTTTTTTTTAACTTGTAGATAAAAGGGAGAAATCAGACAGTGAGAAGAGTCCAGGCTGAACATGGCTGGCTGACTAAACCTGACCATGAGAGGAGAGAGATGGAGGGAAAGTGAGAGAGGAGCCAAGGGCAAAGGCCTCCTGGGCCAAGAGGTCAAGAAACCAGCATAGTAGAAATGACTGAATCATATAGGGATCAGGCTGGGGGAAGGGAAGGGGAAGCTCAGTCCGTGGGAAGGTTTGGGGTAGGTCGCTAGGTGAGAAGTGCCTGGAGGAGCCACAGGTATGGAGTGGTGCCAGAAAGCTAGCCTGCTTCTGCTTTGGTATGTTAATAGGCTGAGGTGCCTATTTAACAGATCAAAGTGGACCTGGCTGCAAGGTTTTGCCAGCATACCTCAGCCCCTACCTGCTACACCTGCTACAGGGTATGGCTGGCATACCCTGTCCCTTCCTCTAAACTTCTTCAGCCCAGAGGCTGGTCTGCCCTTCCCTGAGAGCTCTTCCATATATAATCAAACCATTTTGGTTAGCTGACCTTTTGCTATACCCATTACCCTCTGGTCTCTTGGTCTGGTCCCCCTACCTCCACCTGTCTTTCACATGGGTCAGGTTACAGGTCCACTCTGGACTCTCTTAGATATCCCTACCTCTGGCTATGTTCTCTCTTTTCTCTACAATAAGCTTTCTCTTCCACCATACCTAAGAGCAGTCATGCCCTTGCCTTTTTTTCCCCAAGTTTTATAAAGTTATAATTATTTTTTAATCCAACTAATGATATCATTTCATTTTATTTCTTTTACTTTTTTGAGATTTTAATTACATTTTATTTATTTTTTACATTTTTTTTATTTTTTAGATGTTCTTTTTTATTATTAGATATTTTCTTCATTTACATTTCAAATGCTATCCCGAAAGTCCTCTATACACAACTCCCATCCTGCTCCCCAACCCACCCACTCCTGCTTCCTGGCCCTGGAATTCCCCTGTACTGGGGCATATGATATTCGCAAGACCAAGGGCCTCTCCTCCCATTGATGGCCGACTAGGCCATCCTTTGCTACATATGCAGCTAGAGACACTGGGGGTACTGGTTAGTTCATATTGTTGTTCCTCCTATAGGATTGCAGACCCCCTCAGCTCCTTGGGTACTTTCTCTAGCTCCTCCTTTGGGGGCCCTGTGTACCATCCAATAGATGACTGTGAACATCCACTTCTGTATTTGCCAGGCACTGGCATAACCTCACAAGAGACAGATATATCAGGGTCCTGTCAGCTAAATCTTGCTGGCATATGCAATAGTGTCTGGGTTTGGTGGATGGTTATGGGATGGATCCCCAGGTGGGGCAATCTCTGGATGGTCCTTCCTTCCATCTCAGTTCTGAACTTTGTTTCTGTAACTCCCTCCATTGGTATTTTGCTCCTCATTCTAAAAAGGAATGAAGTATTCACACTTTGGTCTTCCCTCTTCTTGAGTTTCATGTGTTTTGCAAATTGTATTTTTTTTAATTTCTTTTTAGTTCATTCATGCAGCCATTTCTCATGGGTTTCCTAGACCTAACACTAAGTAACTCAGGCTGGCCTTGAAGTTATTATGATTATCTTCTTTGAATGTCACCATTTCCCAGTTTACTCTTTTTCTCTAACATGTTGTTAGTGTGCCTGATACAACACAAAATAAATGTGGTGGTTTTTTTTTTTCTTTTAAAAAGGCGAGCAAAAGAAAATCAAAGAAACGATTCTAAAGAAGACAGATGTTTGCTCTGTAACATTCCATGAGGAATGGTTTGAACAAGACAAGAGTACTAATTTCCTGAGTTAGGTTCAATTGCCTTTCAAAGAATCCTTGTGGGAGACAACTGATAGGATTAGCTATTTTAACTTTTTAAATTTCATTAACTTTAGAAAGTGTATTGTAAGCATCTTAAATTTTATAAATCTAAGGAATTTTATACACCTAAGGAATTTTACTTTCAGGTGAAATTTTTGCTATGATTTTGGACTAAGTACTTTCAAATAAATGATAGTAATCATAAATGTATAAAAGCATAAAATAAGGCAAACAGCCACTTATGCTCATTTTTATTATCCCTCATGTTGATTCTGAACATTAAATATGCATATCTAAGACTTGGCCTAATCCTGACATGAGCAACATGCTTTACATATTCTTATCTGTTCCAGCAATATTCTTATCTGTTCCAGCGGTTGCCTTTGAATCTTTGCTGTTTCCACTACATTGGACATAGGACTTTGATCCTCCAGTGTCTCTCACCCCAGGTGTTTTCTTTTACTCTTTTTCTTGTTAGGTTTGCCAGGTTAATGGGTTCCATTACCTAAGCTTATACAGAGAGAAGAGATGTAATTGAGGTCCTTCCCAAAGAGTAATCCTTCATCTTTTTCATGAAATGAGTAATAACAGTTTGTGGCAGAATCCCACTGTGGTCATACCCTCTGATATGCTGCTGGTGAATTATTTAGCCCTCAGCTTCTAGCCTGGTCCTGCATCAATAACCAGATCTCAGGTCTACCATCTTGGTGCTGTTGTAGTTGTGAGTAACACAGCTCAATGAGGAGAGTAAGAAGAGGGCTAAACATACTTTAATAGGACATAGGAATTCCTTACTAGATTACATTCTTATTTGAAGGAAATATTACAGTTTAATTATCCACCTAACTCCAACTGCTGTTCCTTTAATCAATGAATTCAATTAATCCACTTGGAAGAGTATGTAAAGTACTGTTGACAATGCTATCAAACACCCACATATTCTCTCATCCTCTCTACACTGCTACTTGAACATGATAATACAAAAAATACTACATGCTCAAATGTCATGAAAGGTTAAGTTTTGTTGCACACATTAACCTTAGAAAGGAAAATAATATTTTAGATTTTTTTACTTAATAGAATTGAGCAAATGTAATTTATCTCACAATAAATTTAATTTAAAAACTTAAAAAAAGGTTAAGACATCTTATTCCCTGAGTATTTTGCAATATATTATTTATACCCTAAGTACCATTAGTATTTTACAATATATTATTTATACCCAAAGTACCATTAGACGTGGTATCTAAATAACTTCATTTCTGTTAATTTGAAGAAACATTTTTGAATAGTAAGATAATGGTTCCATCATATTGATATCAAACATCCTGTGTTTAGTGAGTTAAAAATAACCACACATTCAGTTGGAGTGTCATAACCCTCCTTACTGTGATCACTCCATTATCTGGACTAAATCTTATTACTTATTATTACTTATTAATCTTATTACTTCTTATTATTCTCTTATAGACAAATATTCAGTTAAATTCTCTACTGTTCCTCAATGAAGCCTTAACATCTGTATATTTAGGTATATTTAGCAACTGATGTTTTCTTAGGAATACATGAGTTCTAAGCTTTAACAAGCTTCTGCAAAAATCCAAGAGGGAACACTTTGTGGTTTCCCTGCTATTATATAAAGTACCACATAATACTAATACCAATTATCTTCCTCCCTTAATTAAACATCCCACTGAAAAGCCATTTATGCTTAAGGGCTTTTGTTAAGTATCATTCACTACTTGTTCTGATTTTTGGTAGGAGGGTTTTGTCATAATTACATTCTTATACTGAGCTGATATTTTCAGATAGATGCAGCATCTGGTGACTTTAGTATTTCAGCCAGACCTACAGAAAGAAGTAAATATAAGAGAACAAAACTTGTTTAAAATATAGCAACCACATGTCTTTACCTTTACATTTTGAATGTAATGTTCATGTCCTTTGGTTTTGTTCTTTCCTTCTGAATGAACTGGTGCTTGCTTCGCCAATAATATCATCTCTTAAGGTTTCTGAACCAGTAACTCTGCAGTAGCATGGTTATTGCTCTCTACGTATGGACTTTAGTAATGTTACTTGGATACAGAAAACTAACTCCCTTCTTCTGGAAATTTTCATGCAAGCTTCCCTTCCTCCATAAAAACAGATAAACTGTTTATATAGGTATCTCATTTGATTTTGTGCTGATGATGGGGGTAATTTTTTACCTCTATATGAGTTTTCTATGAATCATATACTCAGTCTGAAATTGAGTGTTCATTTTGTATTCAAATAAAAAATCCCTGCCATATATACACATGTACAACCTCTAAGTGCATCAAGCTGTTAAGTGAAACAAACAAACAAACAAAAACAGTGATAGAACTGTATACCTCATGAAAAAAGTTGGGCTTTGCATTGGTTGGATTTTTATGACAATGTCAAAATACTCAATGGTAATACCTTCAGAGGATTGAATCCATGGGCCCTTAGTCCATGGGCTTTGAAAAAAATACCATGTTGTTGGAAATATGTAGTGGAAGATTGCCATCATTCTTTGAGAAAACACCCATTCTCTGGAACTTTTCCCTTCCCTCCTTTCCCACATTAGGTACTCTGTTTATGAGATGGCACCACCCACATTCATGGTGAGAATTCCTCTTTGGTTGATCCTCCTTAGAAACACCCTCATAGACCTAACCAGAAATGTGCATCATTAGCCTCCTAACCACTTCTCAAAACAGTCATGTTGACAGTTAGGACTAAATATCAGAGCTTCCCAGATTTCATATTTTCCCCAACTCCTGGAGACAACAGAGGGAGTTTCTCAGGTTATGGATGCTTAGGGACAAGAAAGTAACATTCTCCTGAAGGTTCAGGTGCAAGTATACAATTACACATTTTATTTAATTTGTTATTACAGTATAAGGGTAAAATGTGAAAGTATTAGGAATCTAAAATGCACACTTCAGGTTATGTCTATAATGGTGTTTCTAAGGGAGATCAACCAAGGGGTAGTTCTCACCATATTGACGTAGAGAGAACATGTAGATTTCTACCAGGAGCAAATGCATGAACTGAGTGACCACTGTATTTAGTATTTAGTTAAAATTTCAATTGTTGTGCTGAGATTGTTACAAATGTTTGGGCCATGTTCAGGGTTATGTTTAAGAACAATGCTTGATGTACCTCACCAGCAGGGTGCATGTTTAATATGTGGGAAGCTCTGGGTTCCACCCATAGTATCAGTTTGGTGGAAAAATGTAATGCAGAGTGGTAAATAGAACGAATAATCTAGAAAATGTCAGCTTAGCCGGGCGTGGTGGCACACGCCTTTAATCCTAGCACTCGGGAGGCAGAGGCAGGTGGATTTCTGAGTTCGAGGCCAGCCTGGTCTAAAAAGTGAGTTCCAGGACAGCCAGGGCTATACAGAGAAACCCTGTCTCAGAAAAACAAAAAACAAAAAACAAAAACAAAACAAAACAAAACAAAACAAAAAACAAAGAAAGAAAGAAAGAAAGAAAGAAAGAAAGAAAGAAAGAAAGAAAGAAAGAAAGAAAATGTTAGCTTTATCAAAAATTCAGGTGACAGCAGATGCTGGCGTGGATGTGGAGAAAGAGGAACACTCCTCCATTGTTGGTGGGATTGCAGGCTTGTACAACCACTCTGGAAATCAGTCTGGCGGTTCCTCAGAAAATTGGACATAGTACTACCGGAGGATCCAGCAATACCTCTCCTGGGCATATATCCAGAAGATGCCCCAACTGGTAAGAAGGACACATGCTCCACTATGTTCATAGCAGCCTTATTTATAATAGCCAGAAGCTGGAAAGAACCCAGATGCCCCTCAACAGAGGAATGGATACAGAAAATGTGGTACATCTACACAATGGAGTACTACTCAGCTATTAAAAAGAATGAATTTATGAAATTCCTAGCCAAATGGATGGACCTGGAGGGCATCATCCTGAGTGAGGTAACACATTCACAAAGGAACTCACACAATATGTACTCACTGATAAGTGGATATTAGCCCAAAACCTAGGATACCCAAGATATAAGATACAATTTCCTAAACACATGAAACTCAAGAAAAATGAAGACTGAAGTGTGGACACTATGCCCCTCCTTAGAAGTGGGAACAAAACACCCTTGGAAGGAGTTACAGAGACAAAGTTTGGAGCTGAGATGAAAGGATGGACCATGTAGAGACTGCCACATCCAGGGATCCACCCCATAATCAGCATCCAAACACTGACACCATTGCATACACTAGCAAGATTTTATTGAAAGGACCCAGATGTAGCTGTCTCTTGTGAGACTATGCCGGGGCCTAGCAAACAGAGAAGTGGATGCTCACAGTCAGCTAATGGATGGATCACAGGGCTCCCAATGGAGGAGTTAGAGAAAGTACCCAAGGAGCTAAAGGGATCTGCAACCCTATAGGTGGAACAACATTATGAACTAACCAGTACCCCTGAGCTCTTGACTCTAGCTGCATATGTATCAAAAGATGGCCTAGTCGGCCATCACTGGAAAGAGAGGCCCATTGGACACACAAACTTTATATGCCCCAGTACAGGGGAACGTCAGGGCCAAAAAGGGGGAGTGGGTGGGTAGGGGAGTGGGGGTGGGTGGGTATGGGGGACTTTTGGTATAGCATTGGAAATGTAAATGAGCTAAATACCTAATAAAAAATTTAAAAAAAAATAAAAAAAATAAAATAAAAAAATAATATGTACTAAATCATTTAGCCACGAACACACATATGCATGTCTGTACACACAACACAGCACACATATATGGAAAAGAGGAGAGAAGATGAAAGGAGGGAGGAAGGGAGGAAGGGAAAGAGAGAGAGAGAGAGCTCCTTCATTTAGCCATATTTAGCCAGTTTCTTGGTCATTTGGATCCTGCAATGAGTAAAAAACAAACAAACAAAGATATCTGTCCTGGACCTTTCATTGTAGGTACAGGAGACAAATTAGAAATAAAATACATAGTATATTAATAGCAATGTGTAGAAAATAGTAATGAAGGGAGAAAGGAAGACATCTATGGTGTAGAGAGGTTGTAGTCTTAAACACAGAGGGGATGATTGTCTTAGTCAGGGTTTCCATTCCTGCACAAACATCATGACCAAGAAGCAAGTTGGGGAGGAAAGGGTTTATTCAGCTTACACTTCCATACTGCTGTTCATCACCAAAGGAAGTCAGGACTGGAACTCAAACAGGTCAGAAAGCAGGAGCTGATACAGAGGCCATGGAGGAATGTTCTTTACTGGCTTGCTCAGCCTGCTCTCTTATAGAACCCAAGACTACCAGCCCAGAACTGGTCCCACCCACAAGGGGCCTTTCTCCATTGATCACTAATTGAGAAAATGCCCCACAGCTGGATCTCATGGAGGCATTTCCTCAAATGAAGCTCCTTTCTCTGTGATAACTCCAGCTGTGTCAAGTTGACACAAAACTAGCCAGTACAATGGTCAAGGAAGAATTTGATAAGCATTTGCTAAATGCTAAAGGAGGTAAGGATATCAGCTGTGGAGAAATTTGGTAGAAGAGTATCACCAAGAGAACAACACATAATCACTGCTATGTGACACAGCTCCTGGGAAGATAGGAAGCTAGTGATTCAGGAAGGGAATTAAAAACAGGTCAAAGCAAGAACACCAGCAAAGTCCAACATAGTGGTATAATGAATTATACTGGGGTTATTTCAGGAGATTTAGTGAAAGTTGCTATCAGGAGCATAAATGATTCCAGGACAGCTTCACCACCAAAAGCCTTCTCAGTATAGGTGATGGCTTATTGCATGGCATTCAAGTGGCTCAAAAGGATAGGGAGCTGTAGAGGAAATGGGGACACCTCTATGTAAATGCTGGGGGCAGTGAAGCCACAAAAGCATTTCCTGCAGGAGGATCTCATTGCGGACTACCTGAGAGAGCAAGGATTGCTGGTGCAGACAACGCCAGACAAGTGGGAACTGCTGTTTAGAAGAGATGCTTTCTTGGGACCAATGAGGCTCTGGTGGAGTTTATTAAAGGAGCTTGAGGCAGTGTTTAGATGAGCTTGCTGCAGCATTTCTCACGTGCTCCTGGAGTCTGTGTAACTGACTCAGCACTACCTCACCTCTAACCTGGAGTAGTCAAGGGTACAGGCAGCAGGGAGTGACTCTATCAGGGAGCTAAGCTAGTTGATCTGAGAGCCTTCTGGGTAACAAAAGGTATACATAGTATCTATGAATAGTCCTTAGAGCTTATATATACTTGGGAAGTGAAGGGCCTAGTGAATCTGGTCAGTTTCAAGAACCCCATGAGTCTTTTGAACTGTTATTTCATGAAATTAAGATCTTCTCTGCAGGATGTAATGTTATACCTCCCTTTAGAATACTTTATATATCTTAATAAGCATTCCTCATTGTTGTATTTTTTTTATTTCAGACAAAATTTCTATAGAACAACCACATGTAATCCTTGAGTTTGGGAGAATAGCCAGTATGCTAGATGAATAAAGAAATCAGAGTCCATTAGGAGGCACAGAAGTCAGAGCTTTAAATGGGAAAAGAAATATATAGGGACTGTTAAAAGTTTTTTAAATGTTAAAACTTTATGTATTTATTTATTTATTTAGTGTAGGGAATGAGAGTCATAGCATGCCTGTGGGGGTGGAAAGTTAACCCGTGGGAGTCCGTTCTCCATTTCCAACATGTAAGTCTTAGCGCTCAAACTCAAGTTGTCAAGCCTGGTGGCAACACCATTATGTGTTGAATGATCATGCCAGCCCCATCTCGACATACAAACAGAAGAATATCATGATTTAACTTATTTTATTTTGTTCCTAACTTTTCCTACACGGGATCTCACCCAGGCTGGCATGGACTGCTGAGCTCAAACTATCCATCTGCCTCAGCTTCCTACATAGCTGGGAATACAGATGAGTGGCGCCATGCGTGACTTGGACTTACTTTTCATTTTATTATTTAACTTTATCACACTGAGTGTAGAATCTAGGACTTTGTGTATACTAGCAAGTCCCTCTGTCACTCACCTACACCACCTTATGTCTTAAGTGAATTATTCTAACTGAAGTTTTGAGAAAAAAAGTAAAACAGTCAAGAGTGGGCATGCATCATTATAGGACAGTTATACACCATTTCAAGAATGCTGGCAAGAGACAAGACTAACTTGTAAATAGTGAGAAGAGGTTCTATTTGGAATATTTTGAGAAAGCACAATTGACTATAAAACTTTAAAAAAATCCTACTAAAAGATTGTCGATCGTGCTATATATATATATATATATATATATATATATGCATGTATGTATATATAGGTATAGCTTATTTTTATTTATGTGTATATGTTTGTAGTTCTGTGATTATAGGTGCCCTAGTAGGTCAGAGGATGACGTCAGATTTTCTGGAACTGGAGTTACAGTTTCAGTGGGACCTGAAAGCCAAACTTGTGTCACAATACACTCTATTAACTGCTGAACCATCTATCCAACACAGTGGGCTAAAATTTTAAGGTTATTCCTTAAGAATTAGAAGCTTTTTTATTTTTAAAGATTTACTTATTTAATGTATATTAGCATTATATCATTGACACACCAGAAGAGGGCATCAGATCCAATTACAGATGGTTGTGAGTCACCATCTGTTTGCCGGGAACTGAACTCAAGACTTCTGGAAGAGCAGACACCACTAAGGTCTCTCTCCAGCTCCTAGAAGCTTTTTTTGAAAGTACTTTTAACTGGTTCACACTTAAAAGTTACCAAAATAATGTGCTATTTAAGACTAACACACACTGAATCAATCCATAGAAAGGTTTTATGTGGTACATTTACACAATGGAGTACTACTCAGCAATTAAAAACAACGAATTCATGAAATTCTTAGGCAAATGGATGAATTTGGAGGATGTCATCCGGAGTGAGGTAACCCAATCACAAAAGAACACACATGATATGCACTCACTAATAAGTAGGTATTAGTCCAGAAACGTAGAATACCCAAGATACAATTTGCAAAACACATGAAACTCAAGAAGAAGGAAGACCAAAGTGTGGATACCTCGTTCTTTCTTAGAATGGGGAGCAAAATACCCATGGAAGGAGTTACAGAGACAAAGTTCGGAGCTGAGGTGGAAGGAAGGACCATCCAAAGACTACCTCACCCCGGGATCCATCACATATATAACTACCAAACCCAGACACTACTGCATATGGCAGAAAGATTTTGCTGACAGGACCATGATATAGCAATCTCTTGTGAGACTATACCAGTGCCTGGAAAATACAGAAGTGGATGATCACAGTCATCTATTGGATGGAACACAGGGCCCCCAATGGAGGAGCTAGAGAAAGTAGCCATGGAGCTAAAGGGGTCTGCAACCCTATAGGAGGAACAACAATATGAACTAACCAGTACCCCCCAGAGCTGTGTCTCTAGCTACATATGTAGCAGAGGATGGCCTAGTTGGCCATCAATGGGAGGAGAGGCCCTTGGTCTTGCAAAGATCATATGCCCCAGTACAGGGGAATTCCAGGGCCAGGAAGCAGGAGTGGGTGGTTGGGGAGTGTGGGGGGGGTGTATAGGAGTCTTTCAGCATAGCATTTGAAATGTAAACTTCAAATATGTAAAATATGTAATAAAAATAAAATAAAATAAGCTATCTACTTTTAAGATTTATTTGTACATTTTATGTATATGAGTACACTGTTGCTATCTTCAGAGACACCAGAAGAGGGCATCAGACCCAATTACAAATGGTTGTGAGCCACCATGTGGTTGCTGGGAATTGAATTCAGGACCTCTGGAACAGTAGTCAGTGCTCTTAACTGCTGAGCCATCTCTCCAGCCTCAAGCTACTGGCCTTTTAATTTTATGTGCCTTTTCAAAAGAAGAAAATGTCTGTTTTTGCATAAAATACTCTTGATTTATGCAATAATTTCCATAAAGCAGAAACTCTTTAATGAGAGAGACTCTCATTGTTGTTAGCTGTCTGAAACTGGCCTTGAAATCATGATCCTACTTCAGGCTTTAGAGTAGTTGGGATTATAGATGCCAAGGATCTTTCTGAGAATAGAATTATAGAAATCTATATTTGGAGGTAATGCAGCATACAAAATATACTTCTATTTTATATTAAGTGACACCCAAGGAGCCTGGCTGGCTACTTATGTTATAACTTATAATCAGTTAGTCACAAAACATACAGAGTGTAGTTATCAGAGATTTTGGTATCAATGCTCACAGTGAAAAATATTACCAACAGAAAAAAAGCATTCCCTGAATATAGAGACAGAATAGTGTTCTACATGATCTCAATGGGTGGTACAACCAAACTATAATTAGATGCATCCACTTCCTCTTTTTTTACTAGATACTTTCTTTATTTACATTTCAAATGTTATCCCATTTCCTAGTTTCCTCTCTGAAAATCCCCTATTGCCTATACCTTCCCTCCTCACCCTGCTCCCCTACCCACCCACTCCCACTCTTGGCCCTGGCGTTTCTCTGTACTGAGGCATATAAAGTTTGCAAGACCAAGGGGTCTCTCAATTCCAAGTACACTATCACTGAACCAATGATGGCTGACTAGGCCATCTTCTGCTACATATGCAACTAGAGACACGAGTTCTGGGGGGTGCTGGTTAGTTCATATTGTTGTTCCACCTATAGGATTGCAGATCCCTTCAGCTCCTTGGGTACTTTCTCTAGCTCCTCCATTGGGGACCCTGTGTTCCATCCTATAGCTGACTGTGAGCATCCACTTCTGTATTTGCCAGGCAATGGCATAGTCTCACAAGAGATAGTTATATCAGGGTCCTGTCAGCAAAATCTTGTTGGTATATGCATTAGTGTCTGAATTTGGTGGATATTTATGGGATGGATCCCCAGGTGTGGCAGTCTCTGGATGGTCCTTCCTTTTGTCTCAGCTCTGAACTTTGTCTCTGTAACTCCTTCCATGGAGCTGATCCTCGACCTCTGTGCACCCTCTCCACTGCCTCTTTTGGAGCTGCCAAAAGTAGAATCCTTTCTCTTGTATGTCACCAGAGAAAATGGATATATTATAAATCTCAGTCCCTATAAAACATCTCTTAGTCATCAAAACTATTTTCCACTTCAATTCTCCATAATTTATATTGATTATAGATCACTGCTATAGTTAAAATTGATACATTCTTTTAAAGGCAGTGCTTCTGACCTAAGGAATCCATAGTTCAGTGATAGTGTACTTGGAAATCATGCTTTACATTGGCCACTTTCCTGGGAATATTTGTCCAGATGATTGTTTTTCTTTGTCTTGTCTTTTTATTATTATTTTTTAAAGTACAAAGCCTCATATATCCCAGTCCAGCCTCCAACTTGTTTTGAAGGTAGTTGAGGATGACCTTGAACTTCAGATCCTCCTGCCTCTACCTTCCAGTGCAGGCTTCATGCATGCTAGGTAAGTAGTCTACTCACTAAGCTATTAAACCCTCCATTTTTGTTTGGGAATTTTCATTTTCCAGTTCAGACTGTGATATGTCCTGACCTCATCTAAAAATTCTGAAGATTCTATCTATCTATCTATCTATCTATCTATCTATCTATCTATCTACTTCTTTGGACTGAGTACAGTTTACATGAAGACATCTATTCTTTCATGATCTATGTTAAATTCATTTGAAACCACTGGAGGATTAAGACGTTCACTTTCTCAATTTGAGTTAAATGAATCCTGAATTTCTGTCAGGTCACATTCATAGGATGTTATAGTCAAAGGCTGTTCATTTGGGATTAGTATCATCTCACTGACTTTACTTACTGATTAACAAATGCATAAGGGCCAGTGGCTTTCAGGCAACCAATCAGGTATTTCCATACATTTAACCTTCTTCTCAAGTTGTTAATTTTAAATCTGCCAAAGAAGGATCATTAACAGGAACCAAGATAGATTTCCATGGTTTCAATCCACAAAATTAAATTTTGTTCTGCCTCAATCTAGCCATTTTCTTAATGCAGAAAAGATAAACAAAAATGTATTTTAAAAATACAGTAATACTGTTACTTGAAAATATCAGTAATGCTTTCCATCTTTCTTTATTCACATTTTTGTTACAGTATGAGATATACTGATATATTTAAAACCATTTGCAAATGCTTCTATGTTCTTCCTTTTATGCTATAATTACTTTGCAGTGCCTCAATAATTATAAAACCATATATTACCGTATTCTGGCTAGTTTATATGTATAAACGTTCTCTGACAATGTGTTGCTAAAGTATAAATTGGTTTTAACTTGTTTGGTAGTTCAGAAACCTAGCATTGCCTAAGTACTGTGGCTGGTCCCCCATTACATTTTATCGTGCAAGCCTTTTAATGACGAACCTCCTAGCCACTCTATGGGAGTTACCATGGACACTAAGAGGCACTCTACATCCAAATCAGATGGAGAGGAAAACATAGTTCTTTTCATATGTTTCAGGTATCTGGAGATTTTCAGAACTGGCTCTACCACTAAATAAAAGACATTTAGCCTTAATTTATCAGAGATTTTTTTCTGACATCATTCCAGCTACAGGTTTTTGTTTTGTCCTTTTCTGTTCTTGACCACTGTCTGCATTTCATCTCTTCGAAAAGACCTTATAGTGCAGATACATGAAAATTTCCTAGATGTTAGTTAGCTCTGGCTAAAGCCTGTATTGGACTGATTGATCTGGCAGATAAGGTGAGATTTGCTTATACTATCTCCTCCTCAGCAAGATCCATTATTAACTCTAGAGGAGAAAGATTTATTTCTTTCTACACCCTTTCATTTGGTAAGTATAATCTTGCTTGTGTTTTTCTTGCATTTTGTGGTTGTTGCTATACATACTTAAATTCAGTTCTTGGGAGGATCTTCTTTTGTAGGGATTTATTATACTCCTATTGATGGACTTTTAAGAGCTATTTTTCTAAGAGAGGTTTAATGTACTGGAGGGGGACATGATTATATATTTACTATAACACTTATTTTATGCCCTAAAATCTTTTAATTAAGGGATATTGTGGGTGGATGTTTACAGTGAGGGTAAGATTAGGGAGAGTGCTTTATAATTCTATAATAATTTCATGTTTTTAAAAAATTTCTCGAACATTTAAGTAAATGTATCTTCATGTGATACCAATTTGCATATTTAACAGACTTCTGCAGTTACTCTATGGCATTGACCAACTAGGATATTGTAAAAATGGAAAAAAGTGCGAAAACAGATCATTTCCTAATTCTAGTCATATATATATATATATATATATATATATATATATATATATATATATCCTTACATTTGAGCAAATTAAAAGTTTTACATAAATTTAGGTCCACCTCTCACAACTTTCTCTATGCCTTTTTACATATTGTAATTAAATGTATATAACCAGCAACATGCTGTATGATATCTTTGTATTTATTTATTTATTTTTACTTAATTACTTTTATTCAAGCCTGTTGTTGAAGCCACTTGTTCATAATTCCATCTACATTAGCAAGACTATTACTCATTTTCATCTGTAGAGCAAATGCTCAATAGATACATTAGGAAAATAGGTAGACAGGTGGTAAACAGACTTTGCCTCAGGGCTTGAAAAGTTGTTTCCCTGAATCCATCTTTTTCCTTCTTCATTTCCTACCATCCAAATCTGCAAATCTGCTTTGCTTTGGAAGTGTTTGAGTGTCTCAATTGATGAAGATAAAGCCAAATTTGCTCTTCATCAGCTTTAGTCAACAGGTTTTCTTTAACTGAACTGTGTAGCTGGAATTCTTGAATTGTCAAATTGGAAAAAACTGTAACTAGCCATAGTGTCATACTTATAGCACAGAATGTAATGATATTTTCATATATGTATATATGTTGGTGTGTCTGAGCCAGGTCATATAATATATTTGTGACCACATTTCTACACTTTTTGTGGTGAGATCTTTTAAAAATGCAAAGATTTGATTGGTTTGCTTTTTATTTTTAATTTAATGACATCATTTTAAAACACCATTGTGTTTGCTAGCATACTGAATTATTGTTTTCAGCACTTAATTTCAGTGTAATTTCGGAATTTTGGCAATGACCATCCTGGACATTCCTTCCTTGAATCCCCTCCTATTTTGGGGTGTTTATTCTCACTTTTCCATAATAAATCTATATTTATTCTGTCAAAACTGCATTTCTATTATTGCTATTATTGGTTTGAGATAAAATATAGTAGTTCTAGAAACACAAGCTGTGTTCAAACTTTTTGCAAACATTGAGCAAGGGACAATTTCTTTATGCAAAGGAGAAAACTAGAGCAAGCAGTGTTCATGCAGACGATGAGCTAGAAAGCTATTCATATTGAAAGATCAGGTGATATTCTTGAACCAAAAAATATAATGCATTACGATGATTAAGATGGCTACTATTTGTGGGCCCTCTTTGTGTTCAAAGCACTATATAAAGGGAGTAAACAGGATTCTAAGGCACTGCTGTAAGATGAAGCAATTGACTGCTCTGTACACTAAGGAAATTATCAGAAAGAAACCATTTATTTTTGTTAAGCTGGGATCCTCGGCTGCATAACAAGGCTCTGTTTGAATACAAGCTTGAAAGTCAGTTTTGATTCTGAACCTCTCATTGCCTGTTACATGTCATTTCTTACTAAGTCATCTTGATGACAGATTTTCAATATTTTTCACATAATTCATTTCTTTTTAATATTTAATGCCCTTCCATGTATAGTTTTTACAATTTGGAAATTTAATCATTATAACTTTTTCTTTTAAACCTCTGTGAAAGCCAGGCATGGTTGGGCATGCATGCCATACCAGTACTTGGGAGGTTGAGGCAGAAAGATCAGGAATTTAAGACTGGCCTTTGTACATAGTGATTTGTAGGTCAACCTGGGATAAATAAGACCCTGTCTGATAAAAATCCAAAAAACCAAACCAAACCAACCAAACAAAAGCCAACCAAAGAAACAAACAAACAAACAAACAAACCGCACGCAAAAACATTTGGTAGAACCAAATATGGTGACACACACGTGTAATACCAAGACTTGGGAGATTAAGGCAGGAAGATAGTTCCAGGGCAGCGTAGCATAAGTAATCTCTGCCTCTGTCTCTGTCTCTGTCTCTGTCTCTGCCTCTGCCTCTGCCTCTGCCTCTGCCTCTGCCTCTGCCTCTGCCTCTGTCTCTGTCTCTGTCTCTGTCTCTGTCTCTGTCTCTGTCTCTGTCTCTGCCTCTGCCTCTGTCTCTGTCTCTGCCTCTGTCTCTGCCTCTGCCTCTGCCTCTGTCTCTGCCTCTGTCTCTGTCTCTGCCTCTATCTCTGTCTCTGCCTCTGTCTCTGTCTCTCTGTCTCTTTCTCACACACAAACAATAATTAAATAGATAAACCACAACCTACTAATGGGTGGACATCTCCCTTAATATCAAACCCAAAGTTTATTTTGTTCGCTGTAGCTAAGGGAGATTTTTTTTCACACATTTTAAGGTTTGACCTCATTTCATGTCTCCCGGCACTTTTGTTCTGGCTATTGTGAGTTTCTTTCATTTATTTGAATGAGTGTGCTTGTCTGGAGCCTTTACTCAAGCACCACATTCTTTTTGACTAGCTAGCACCTGCTCATTTTTTAGTTCTCAGTGTAGATAATTTCTTTCTCAAGAAAGCTTTCTCTTATTCCACGTCTAGTTAGGTCTGCTCGTCGCTGTATTCCCTTATACTCCCTCGACAATTCCCAGCATTCTGCACTTGTGCTTAGCCCATTCTCCCCTCGACAATATGAATTCGATGACAGGAACACTGTTGTTGTGATAACTGTTTTTCACTCAGCTTTCACGGAGTGCAGCGCACTGTAGTTGCTTACAAATGTATGCTAATTAAAGGAAAGATCAAGGAAATGAGAATTATTGTTGTGCAGATCGTGGAATGACTTATCCGTGGAAGACAGTTGGATTTTCCTCCTGTATGATGTTAGAATCCCTACTGCATCCCTTCCTATGAAACCCTTTATGTTCTCTTTATGAAAAATTCTAGGGCATATTCTTTTAGACCTTTTTTTTTTTTGATGTCTCAACATAATCATTTATTTATTTATTTTTGTGCTGTGGTTAAATACTGAGCCTTATGACAGTTAAATCTGTGTTCAACCAGTGGGTTGTATCTCAAGTATATATATGTGTGTGTATGTGTGTGTGTACGTATATATGTATGCATATATATCAGTCAGTTATATTTTCAATAATATAAAGTGAGATTATGTTATGTTATTTTGCCTTTTTACATTTCATTGACATTTTGTACAACTGTTTCTCCTGTTTTTAAGGGACATCAAACATTATTGACTCTCTCTCTCTCTTTCTCTCTCTCTCTCTCTCTCTCTCTCTCTCTCTCTCTCTCTCTGTGTGTGTGTGTGTGTGTGTGTGTGTGTGTGTGTGTGTGTGTGTGTGTGTGTGCTGACATTCAAGATTGAATCCAGGGTTCAAACAGCTGCAGCCCCAGCCCTTGTGATTGTGTTAAGTAAAACCTGGTAGAACAAGAATATGTGATTTGAAAGGCATCACTCCAAGCTTACAGATAAGCAAGTTAGAACAAATGGGATGAAATAACACTTCCTAAATGCATATCCTGAAGAGGAACTTCGATGTGTCCCAGGCTTACCATGCATCCTTTTCAATATCTCACTATTCATTTGTGAGAACTGCTGCTCACTGTCACCTATTGATATTCTCTCTGAAGTAGAAAAATAATCCACTTCACTTATTAGGAATGTGGTCAACTTGCCTGTCCTCTTAACCCACAATAAGAATCAGAATTCATGGGTTAGAGAGATGGCTTAGTGGTTAAAAGCCCTGGGTACTCTTTCTAAAGAACTTGGGTTCAGTTCCCGGCACCCACATGGCAGCTCACAATTGTCTAGAAGTACCAGTTCTAGGGGATTTGACACCTTCACACAGACATGAATGTAGATAAAACACCAATGCACATAAAATAAATTAAATTAAATTAAAAACAAAGAAGCAGAGTTCTGTATTCAGCCCTTCCCTGCCTCAGATGCTGTCAGGAGTTGGTACCTTGGCATCCTTTGAAAATGTTTTTGTTCTTTAACAGACGATCGAGGATAATCTCAAACTCTGAAAATTGTTACTAGTGAAATCCTTCCATGTGCATATAATTTGAATAGGTCTGGCAAGATGCATTTAAGCTCACAAAAGTGCCACCGTATATTCTGAATTGACTTTACATGCGTCAGTACAGCCAGTGTACAGATTAGCACTTTCTATTAAAACACACGAACTCTTCCCTGGACTACAAACAGCAGGAAGAATTTATGAGCCAGAAAACCTTTCTTGAATTTTGCCTTAGGGAAGGAAAGAATGAAATTAATTTGCTCATAGGATGGGAGTATGAATCTCTGAGGAATCAGGGGTAGAGGATAAGGCAGTCACGCTGAGTGAAAATACAGTTGATGAATTTAGTTCTCAGAATCTTTAAATGGAATTATCAGTCTTGAGAAGAGAAACAAGGTTGCAAATAGAAACTTTGAAACATATCAGATTTATATTCAATTACAGGAAAGAGGGATGGTCTCAGCTATGTTATGGACAGAAGTAAGTTTAGAATGTGGTGCTATTTTAGAATTAAATGAGTTCAGTTCTTGCATACATACATGACTCAAGCATGGTCTCTAGGAACAAAATATAGAAGGAAGCAACCCTGGAGCTTTGATCGCAGTTACCTTTTCATTTCTATTTAAGAAAACTATATTTTCCATATTTTATATATACCAGAACATAGAAATAAATTTGATGCTGTCCCTGCCTTCCATGGTTCCCATTCAAGAGAGAACATACAAGATAAACAGAAGATGGAAATGGCCTGGTGTAGTGGCAATCACTTGAAAACTTAGCACTTGGGAGACAGAAGCAATAGACACACAAATTTATGCGCAGCTGTGCTACACAGGGTGACCATGTCTCAACAAACAAAAAAGGATAATGATAGAATCTAGTAGAGATAAGCACAGGGTATTTTTAAAGAACACACTGATTTTGAGGTGAACCAACTAATGAGAATTTCATGAAAGCCTTTTTGGAGGTAACGGCATATGACTTAAATCCTGAAAGACGCCACAAAATGAGGAATTCCATAATGGAAAGACTCTTTGGAGGTCATTTGGAAGAACAGTAGGATATATAATTAATGTGGTATGGTGCTACCTGGCAGAGGGAACATTAAGCAGGTGTATGGTAGATGGGAATAGACAAAACGGGCCTCGGCAGCATCATGAAAGGCCCACGTGCCATGCTAAGGTAGCCAGACTTTCTAAATAGTAGGAGGAAGAAGTCTCCATTTGTGATAAGTCAGTTGGCAGCAGCTTGATATTGGCACAGCCAGAAGGAGGGAGACTAGTTCAAAGCTCTTTAACAACTCAAAAGAGAGATTTAAAAATCCTTAGCAAGGGTAATAAAAGGATTGTAGCAATGGATGAATTAGAAAATACTGAAAAAACACTGTTTCTTTTTGTCATTATTATTTTGTTTTACTTTAACCCAAATTTTATTTAACCAGGAGCTCTAAATGTTTGATAAGACAGCATCTGAAATAGTGGAATGGAAAAAGCTAGGAGTGGTTGTGTGTGTCCCTAATCCCAGCTCTTGGGAGGCTAAAGAAGGAAATGAAATTCTTTTTATTTTTTTTATCAATGTGAAGTAAGCTTTATTAAATACTGACCAAGATGTACTTGGACAAGGATGAGACATATTTTGCAGGTGCTTATAAGAACAAACCCACAACTCACTGCACTTTCAGTGGTTTTATTTTCTTCTTCTTCCTCTTCTTCCTCCTCTTCCTCCTCATCCTCTTCCTCTTCCCCTTCCTCCTCCTCCTCCTCTTCTTCTTTTTCATTATTATTTTATTTATTTACATCTGAAATGTTACCCCCCTCCTTATTGTCCCTAGCAGAGTTCTTCCCCTCACCCCCCACCCCTCCTCTTTGCCTCTGAGAGGATTCCCTCCCTCCAGCATACCCCTCCCTGGGTCATCAAGTCTCTACAAGATTATGGGCATCTTCCCCCAGTGAGGCCAGACAAAGTAGTCCTTTGCTACATATGTATGGAAAGGCATAGGTCCAGTCTGTATATGTTCTTTGGTTGATGGTTCAGTCTCTGAGAGCCCCCAAGGGTCTAGGTTAGTTGACTTTGTTGGTCTTCCTGTGGAGTTCCTATCCCCTTCAGGGTTCTCAATCCTTCCCATAACTCTTCCATAAGTCCCCAAGCTCCATCCACTGTTTATCTGTGGGTATGTGCATCTGTCTCAGTCAGATGCTGGTAGAGACTCTCAGAGAACAGCCATGCCAGGCTCCTGTCTCCAAGCACAACATAGCATCAGTAATAATTTACCATAATTCTGAAGCTAACTTGGGCTACACAGAGAATATGAAGCAAGACAGAGCAACATTGTGAGATTTTTTTTTTAAAGGAAAGCATACACCCTGGATTTTTATTCAGTTGTCAGGAACAATGAAATTTAAATGAAATAGATGGATCTAGGAATTATGACATCACATAAGTTAACCCAGATTTAGAAGGACTAAACTGCATATTCTCACTCATATGCAGATCTTGGTATGTGTGTGCGTGTGTGTGTGTGTGTGTGTGTGTGTGTGTGTGTGTGAGAGAGAGTGAGAGAGAGAGACAGACAGACAGACAGACAGACAGACAGACAGAGACAGAGAGACAGAGACAAAGACAGACAGAGAGAGAAGGGAGGGAGAAAGAGAGAGAAGATATATGTGAATTTGTACTAGATATTATTACAGATATTGTTCATATATTCACTAATTTAAATGTTCTCAATATTCCCCTTAGAAGTAGTATTGAGTATTTATTTATTGATTCATGTATATGAATGTATGTGTGAAGAATGTTTGTAAGTGAGTACAGAGAATAGAAGAGGTAATGGAGTGTCTTTCTCTGTCACATATTAATTATCAATTTGAGGCCAAGTCTCTACCTGATCCTGGGGTTCCCCTTTTGTTTTCTTGGTTCTATTGAAAGCCAGCAATGTTCTCTTGTGTGGTGGTTTGAAAATGTGTGGCCCCTATAGATTCATGTATTTGATTGCTTGACCATAGGGAGTGGCACTATTAGGAGGTGTGGCTTTTCTGGAGGAAGTGTGCCTTTGTTAGACTGGGTCATTGTGGAGCCTGGGATTTGAGGTCTCATATGCTTAAGCTATGCCCAATGTGAAACACTTCCAGTCCCCTTCTGTTGCCTTTGGATCAAGATGTGGAATTCTTGGCTCCTCCAACACCATGCTTTCTGCATAGTACCATGTTTTTCTCCATGATAATAGTAGAATTAACCTCTGAAACTGTAAGCCAGATCCAATTAAATATAAGAGCTGTTTTTGTCATGGTTTCTCTTCACAGCAATGGATACCATAACTAAGACAGAGTGGGGTATTACTGTAATAGGTCTGACCATGTTTTTGTTTGGGTGAATGAATTTTGGGACATTGGATTAGCAAAGCAGTGGAACACTTTATGTGATGCTTAATGGGCCATACTAGTAGAAGCATAGAAGACTTAGGACCAAGAAGACTTAGGCTCCAACAGTACAAACCATCCTAAGCATAGTTGCTTAGGATGGTTTGTACTGTGGGAGTCTGACTCAAGAGGTTTCAGAGGAGATGACTTTTAGTATGTGGCATAGAGATCATTCTTGTGATATGTTGGTGAAGAATGTGACTGCCTTTTGCCTTTGAATGAGGATTCTGCCTGAGGCTAAGGTGAAGAGATTTAGATTAATTGCGTTGGTAAAGGAAGTCTCAAAACAGCCTAGTATAGTCTCTCTTCTGTAGTTCACTCTTAAGAACATTTTGATCAAACATAGCAAACTGAGAAGGAAAAATGCAAAATGTATGGTTATAGGATTAAAAGGCACCAGGAAGTAGAATGGAGCTAAATCTTGTGTTCAAGGAAATGAAATAAACAGATACTAATTGGAGTTAAGGGGCAATATAGTATTTAAAGATTGACAATAATAAATGGATCTTGGGACAAGATTCCACCTTCTTAAGCTTCCATATTGTGAAAAGAATGTTCACCAAAGGACATTGCCACCTATTCTAAATTTATAATGTGTTTGTGGTTGTACAAGGGATAGTTATATCATGTTAGGTGTTATTATAACCTGGTTACTGTTTTCATTTTTACATAAGGAAATCTGATTGTGTGTCAAGTTGATGTAGATTTTAGTGGTCAATTGAAATTTCAACATTTATTTTACACATTGATTTTCTTTCAAATCTTTTTATCTTGTTTTATTTAATAAAATAAAGATTTCATATCCTTCTGGAACATGTATTTCTCCTGTGATTTTTATGTAGCTTGAGAATACAATTCCTTTAATATATTTTACTGAAATTCTACTAATGTTTTTTCTGCCTTGCAGATACAACTTGCTTAGAGGTAACATATAGTTTTCATGGTCATCATAGAAATTAAGATTTTGCTTAAAAAGCCTTTTTCCTCATTCAGAATCATAATATAAAAGAGGAAAAAATACAAAATAAGCTTATCCTAAAGGCGTTGTATAAAAGAATCCTGAAGAACATTAAAAATCTTCCTTAGTCTTCATTACCTAATCCAGCCATGCAGGTTTAAAATGTGTGTGTGTGTGTGTGTGTGTGTGTGTGTGTGTGTGTGTGTGTATGTTCCCTCACAATATCTTACCTGGTTTTATTTGTTTGTTTTTTTTAGCAAGGCTAAATAGACAAAGTCAGTGTGAGCAATGTGGGTATTGCCCAGCCTACTCAAAGCCATGGCTTAGATCCCCATCACTCCTATACACATAGTACAATAAAGTGAACTTCCAGCAGTTGTCACATCTCCCCCTTTTCATTCTTTTGACATGGTGTCATGTATTCCAGGTTGACCTGAAAGTCATGGTGGCTACCAGATTACCTTGATTTCCTGACTCTCCAGCCTCCACCTCCAGAGAACTAGGATTACAGGCAAGTATTAGTGTGTCCCAGTTAGTAATGTGCATATTTTACTTATTACTTTGCTAAGAGACTTCTTAAGAATTTGTAACAGACTCATGCTACTCACAGACATATCAGATATAGACAATTACGTGCTTTGCATGTCATTCTGTATATAGTTATGCAGACATACTTGTATATGAGAGATGTACTGGAAATCACACCTAGAGTTTAGAACAAGTGCTGGAAATATGCTCTAATACTCTACATCTATAGCCCCCTAAATATATGCATGTATTTTTTTTATTTTCAAGTTTCTGATGTGTTATGACTGGATTGAATGGTAATAGTTGTTTCCTCTAAATAAAGAATTCATAATCATTTTTTAAATAAATTCATATGGATCTATTTTAAAACATGAACCTAGAGTCCAATTAACATGTAGCACATATATATGCTGTTTTCCTTAAAGGTGAATTTGGAACAGATTTTTTAAATTGGTTTCTTGATATCAAATTGACATACTAGAAAGTGGGCAAGCAACATTTGGCATTGCACTGGAGGCAGAGACCAGAAATTTGAAATAAGAAAAAATGGGGTGTAACAACAAATTTGTGACCTTGAGAGCAGCATGGAGACAGGTGTCACAAGTACTGGAGACAAAGTAGTCCAAAAGAACTTACTGTTTATTAGCCACACAGCTCAGTGTTCTTTTTGGCAAAGTGAACCTAGTACAAATGAGACAAATAATTGTAACAAATTAAGCATGCAGTTTTATTTCACTATCCTCTTTGCCATCCTATATGATATCTAAGAACATCATGATCTCCGATTTATAGGTGAAGAATGTAATGTTTTTTGAGAGTTTAAAAAGATTCATGGAAGTTCTTACATTTGATAAGTGGCACAAGACAGATGCTAACTCTGATAGAATGAGATTGTGCTGACTGATAGCCACAATAAAGATGAAGCATGTTAAAGCTTCCTCCTGGTGATTACTATTGATTCATTTTTCCAAATCTCATTTGAGTCCATCAATGTTTACTTCAGAATTAATGACTTGTTTAAAGCAGTGTAAAGGGCTCCCCCCCTTTTTTTGCAAGTACAGAGTCAAAGAGGTGAAGGACAATCACGAAATAAGAAATATATGTACAAGAAATATATGTATGAGAAATATACTGTCAATAAATTAAATCTATTAAAACAGACCTGAGAGAGCCCCATGCAGGAAAAGGATGCTTGCGCTCTCTTGCTCCGTCTTACCCCCCTCTCTTGTTTTTCTTCTCCTCTTTTTCTAATCCCTTCCCCTTCTCCTCCTCCTCCTCCTCCTCCTCCTCCTCCTCCTCCTCCTCCTCCTCCTCCTCCTCCTCCTCCTCCTCCTCCTCCTCCTCCTCATGTTTTTGAGGCAGTGTTTCTGCAGCCCTGACTGTCCTGGAACTGACTATGTAGACTAGTCTGGCTTTAAACCTACAGTCCTGCCTGCCTCTGCCTTCTGAGTGCTGAAATTACAGGTGTCTGTTATCACCACTCACAGCACCTTTTTTTAAATTAGAAATTTTCTTCATTTACATTTCAAATGCTATCCCGAAAGTCCCCTATACCCTCGCCCTGCCCTGCACCTTTTAATTTTTCATCTATAAATATTTTGCTATGCATATTTATTAACCTAAAGAATGCTGAAGGGCCAGAAATACACTACAGCAATCGAGTGAGTGCTTTGCATTATGCAAGGCCCAGTTTCCAAGCACCAGAATTGCAAGAAATAACAATCCCAGCTTCAAATTCACCCTTTACTTCAGCCTAGTGATTCATGTCTGTAGTCTTTGAACTCAGAAGGCAGAAGCAGGGACGCCATCACAAATATACAGTCAATTCCTGCTACATAGTGAGATCTTGCCTTAAAACCAAGCAACACACATGTATGCATGTGCACACAGACACATGTACACGCACACCCCATTCCCCCAAATCTGTATAGTTTGTAGCTTCAATAATAAGCTATAGCTGGTTGTCCATGACTGTTGTCTTAGTTTCCTGGAGAGTGATGGAGTTGGACTATGAATCTGAGACTAAACTCTTTCTCAGCTGGTCCCTTTTCCCCCAACCAAAAGGAAACCAAGGGCTGGCAAGATGGCACAGGGAATAAGGCTCTTGCTATGCAAGCCTAATAAGTTGGGTTCAATCTCTGGAGCTCAAGTGAAGGTGAAAGACTTCACAAAGTTGTCCCTTTACCTCCACATGCATACTGTGTAGCATACATGCCTTCCTACACCCTCTGCTCTCTCACATGCACATGAATTTAACTAAAACAAAAAGAACAAGAATGACAGAGAGTGAAACAACAAAACCAAAACCAAATCAATTCCCCAAAACATGTGGTACTATTATTAACACATATGAAAAAGTAATTGTCTGAATTGTCTTAATTTTTCGATCTGCTTAAATCCCATGAGTTAAAATATCTAGGACAGAAGTTATGTTTTATACTGCTATGTTAAAGTACACTACTATGGATGTATAATCCTTCCTTTGTCATCTTTAGATAGCACCTTTAAAGTAGTCTATAACTTCTTGGTCAGTCTTTAGGAAGAGGGCTTCTTGGAGGAGACTGATATTCAGGTTACCATATGTAGGGCAACCATGCGAATTTTTTTCTTTCCTATGTCTCTAATCATTAGACATGCACTTAGAGATTTCTCTAATTCTGGCTTGGTGAAGAGTAGAGTGATCATAAGTGCTCATAATTCATCAGTTGCAGGTGCAAAATATTTCAGTATAGCTCAATTAATATGTTCTTTTAGGTTCCTGATAGACATCTTAATGAAACTCAACAATTCATTGGCTTAAACCCAGGGTCTCAGACATGTTCGGCAAGTGTTCTACCACTGACCCACAGCTCTAGCTTTTTCCTCTGAATTTCAAATTTGAGCTGATCTTTTTGAGAAATGGAATAGCGGTTCCTTTCCACAAATATAATTAGTGTTTTTTTTAATATTCATATTATCTTTTGAACTTTTATTTTATTGCTTTGCTCTAGATTCTAAATAAAAACTTATCTTATGTTTTTTATGTATACATTATTAATAACATTCTGTATTCTAGCTCACTTACCTTAATCTTTAACAGATACTTAATAGAAAAATTGGTGGCTGTGGGAGAAAAAAAATGTTTCTTTTCTACTCGGTATTATTTATAGCTGTTGAGTAACTGCTAATTTGGAAGGAAGGGGGGTGACTATAAAGTAACCTAGTATTTCAAATGTTTCTTGAAGAGAAATTGTATTTGTATCCATCCAGCATTTAAAGTCTCTATGTTTTGTTCAAAATTTCCCTCATTGTTTTCCTTGTATAATCTTTGGAATGTGTCATTTATTCTTTGTGATTTATTATCATTCATTTCATAAGTCTAGATTGACTTATTTTGCATATTGGTCTTAATTATCCAGCACCAGTATGTCATTTCACGAATAAAATCAAAATGTTAAACATTACAATATATCCTGTTACAGACTTAAGTAAAAGATGCAATCTTTACTCATGATTATCCACGAATTAACTAACATTACTCTTAGATTCTTACATTTTGTATATTGTTGGTTATTTAATCTCTTTTGAGGGTCCTGGTTGTAGTTAAGAGAGTAACTTGCTACATATAGTATATGTGGAGAATACTCTTCACACAGAATAATCCTTCAATATATACTTATTGCATGGGTAAGTGAATGCTTGGTGTTGTTTTTCCACTTTTTACCTATGTGACCTTCTGATAACAACATGAAGCAAAGCATAAACTATTTTATGTAACCTGTAAAATCTGAGTTATATTACCGGTTTATGGGCTTTATAGGAAGAACATATGATACTTTTGCAGTTCCTGGCTGTTGTCTTAATTATTTTCCTTGGAAGAATGTAAACCAGAATCTTAGAGATGGCACTAATGACAAACCAAAGGTTTCTATCCAAGTGTCTCTTGGTGAACAAATAAGTTTATTGGACTTCCTCACACAGCATGAGTGAGCAGTTACTTGCAGGAGTGTGGGGCATACCCCCAAATAGCCACTTCACTAAATATTTCACCACAGCATAGTTGATACTTCCCCCACAGCTATGCATATGATGTTCCCTCCTTCAATTAACCTTCAATCTTCTTTACATAGTTGGCTAGCCCCTCCCCGAGACCACGTACAGTTTGGGGGAGAATTCATATAACTAGGACTGGGACACAAGAAAGAGCAGTAGGAACCTCAGGTGAGATTCTGATGACCCTTCTTATCCCTTCCTTATATGAGGGAGTATTAACAGGCTGGGGCCTTGGAAACTTCTTGTGGGTAACTACAACTACTCCAATTAAGATGGAAATGGTTAGTATATCAATATTTCACAACTGTAGCAAATGCTATTTAATTCTCATTATTGAGTACTATTATCATCTAAGGTTATATAGGGACACTGAAGCATAGAGATTTCTTTTTTTTTTCCCCAAGTATTACACAGGAAGTTAAGGGATTGGAATAGTTTTCTGAACTTCATAACCTCTTTCTAAATCTAACCTCCCTTTGAACTTGGTGGTCTTGTCAAAAAACTTTACAGGCGTTGGTGTATATGTATGCAGAGCACATTGTATGTTTCAAATGTTTCTTACTTAGTCTGTCTTTTAATTCTTTGGGAGATAATTTTCCGTCTTAAATTTGTTTGCATATTTTCCTTTACACTTAAGATTTTTTTTTATCCCCAGGCTGTCTTTATCCTGGAGCATAAACATTGTTTTTAAAATAAATTCAAATCTTTTTTGTAAGCATCAGTTATGTATTTATTTTGCAGTGTTAGGAATGAAACCTGGGGTCTCCCATATTCTAGGGAAGCACTTTACCACTGAACCAGCCCCTGGGTAATTCTTAAACTATTTCCTTTCCTTATTTTTTTCTTACTAATGAATTTAGCGTCATTCTTCATCCTTCTTAATTATGGAATGTCTCAGTACATTGTTTGGTTTGAAAAATAAGGGATAGGAAGTATAAGTTACAATATCTCTTTGTGATAGGAGTGGGACTTAGTTCCTTATTTGGGAGAATACAGGCTTACTGAGTCCTGGATGGCAGTCTGGGTAGTGACAAGATACAACCCAATTTTTTAAATGGGCATGTTGTTTGGGGATTATTATTATTATTATTATTATTTTTTTTTTTTGGTGCAGTACTGGTGGGTAAATCCAGTGTGGTACTGGTGGGTAAATCCAGGACCTAGCAAAAGTTCTATACTGATCTAAATCCCCACCTCCTACCAGTGTATTTAATAAATCATTTTCAATTGCTAATCACTGGTATAAAGTTCAGTTTAAGTCCTATTCTTTCTGTGATTCATGTCCAATGTGAGTGCAATATTCTCTCTCTCTCTCTCTCTCTCTCTCTCTCTCTCTCTCTCTCTCTCTCTCTCTCTCTTTGGTTTTTCGAGACAGGGTTTCTCTGTGTTACCCTGGCTGACCTGGAACTCACTCTGTAGACCAGGCTGGCCTCAAATTCAGAAATCCACCTGCCTCTGCCTCCCAAGTGCTGGGATTAAAGGCGTGTGCCACCACTGCTGGGCCATGCAATTTTTTCTTATCATATTCATTTAAAGTAACCCTCTATGGCCACAAAGTCACTCAGCCAAATTGCTTTTCTTCCCTATATTGTTTTTCAAAGTATATAGCCTATGGCAGATCAATTTCCTTGGTGCATGCAGTCTTCTCTAAGACTGTGGTATGTTGTTCAAATTTACAAAGATGTGAATCATGTGCACAAGTTATTGGAATTAATGATAAAGGGACATGCCAGAGCATTCTAATTGTTTTCCCCAATAATCTCATTGAGTATTAGGGAAGGGAGCTGGAGGCTCATTGGGAGAGAAGTAGGTAGTGGAAATCTGAGCAGCAGCTGAAAGAGCTCACTACCTATCTGCCTACAAAGATTGTGGTCAGATTATGGAGGCACCACAATGTCTTATAATCGACTTTCAACTTTCTTTGGCCTCTACATTAAAACGTCTCTTTAAGTTGTAAGAAGGAACTCCTAAATCCCAAGATGGATTGGCTTCAAATCCCAGCATCAAATCGTCAGAATGCCATTTAAACTAAAACCTGTATTTCAAAAATTCTTTCCAAGGTTGTTTGATGATCAAAGCGCTTTTATCATCCAATGCTGACGTGATGAGACGAAACTGGAGATATTTTGGAGTTCTTGGAACAACTTCAAAGAGTCATAGAACAGAATGTGGAGACCTCTCTTTCCAAGTTTGGAAGGCAGCAGTTTGGCTGAGACTCACTGCAAGGAGAGCCTTCCTTGAAAACATTTAAGGTCTTTTCCTACTTTGGGCTTCTAAAGGCTAGCAGAATGCAAGTTATGCCTTATTCTCAATACGGTTCTCATTTTCCTCTCCAACCCTTCTTTTAGTATATTTGCACTGAAAGATGATTCTTGAGGTATTTGTAGGAAGTATCTCAGGTCAGTTGCCTCCTAATCCTCCCAAGAGCTGTTTCTATACATTTTGAAAGAAGTCCTTTTATTCCCCACCTCACATTTTGTGTTTTGTTTTTGTTTTGCAGAAGGAAAAGGCAAAGCACTCTGAGAGACTTGGGAGCAGGGGGAGGAGGCGCAGAGCTCAAGAGACTTCCAGTTAACCTGGTACCTCTTAAGACTTTGGTACCCAAAGCAGCGGACCCTGGATTTAGCATCCTTCCTCGGATCCTCGGTTGTTTTTTTTTTTTTTTTTTAACAAACGTTGAGCACGTTCCAGCGTCCTCTGTGTGCGCGACACCTCATAGCCACTGGCCCGGGGTTCCTTCCTACCATCTCCCTCGCCCCCCCTCCCACCCTCAGCCTGCGCATGCGTCCTAAGAACCCCCTCCACTCGCGGCCCAGGCTCCGAGTATTGTCGGGGGCTATTCTCTCTCCCAGGAACATGGCGGCGAGTCAGGGAGGCGGTGGGAACAGTGGGGGCGGCGGCTGCAGTGGAGGTGGAAGTGGCGGTGGCGGTGGCGCGGCTGGAGGAGGAGGTGGTGGTGGTGGAGGAGGAGGTGGGGGGGCCGGGGCGGGAGGAGGTGGCGGCTGTGGCGGGACCGTGGCGGTGCCCATCCCGGTACCGACTCTTTTCGGTCAGCCGTTCCCCAATGGGCCGCAGTGGCACCCGGGGAGCTTGCAGCCGCAGCACACGGTGAGGAGCCTGGACCGGGCCCTGGAGGAGGCGGGGAACTCTGGCATCCTGAGCCTCAGTGGCAGGAAACTCAGAGAGTTCCCGGGCAGCGGTTACGACCTGACGGACACCACCCAAGCAGGTGACAGGCTGGGGGGAGGGGAAGCGGGGCCTGGAAGGAGGATGGGGAGTGGGTGGCTGCGTGGCTGCCTTGGAGTCTGCTGGCCCGGCGCGCAGAGGCGGCGGGAGTCCCGGAATCCTAGCAGCCTCCTGTGACTGCAAAGGGGCAATGCAGGCAGCGGGAAAGAGGGGCGCCAGTAGCCCAGGGATGATGGAGAGCTGGCTGCGATGTTAGGGGCATTATTGTTAGAGAGTTGCGTGCATACAGGCAGAAGGGACTTATTGACACCTTCCTTAATGCACTTCTTGCAACTCTTGGTCTTATCTTTCCCTACCTCAACTGTGAGTAGGTGGGAGGCAGTGAGGGGGAGTTGAGAACAGACAATGCAGAATATCATAATCTCTACTTATTCCTTGAAGGCATCCATGCCTGCACGAATGGCATAGTCCTTTTTAGAGTCAGGTTTGCTGTTTGTGGTCTTATGGTGGATTTGTTTAATCATCTTAGGGTATTTTTGGCTTCTTTCCCCTCATGTATGCCTTATAGAGTGTTTTCTATTTTATCTTATTTTATTTATTCATTTTCCTGGCGTTGAGAGGTGATGGTGGCTAGATTAGTATTTGTTGTAGTAGCAAATTAAATCATCAATCACTTAAGGGTTTGGTTATTGGGTGAAAGGCAGTCCAGATTTGAATGATGTTAGTTTTAATTTTTATAGCAGAAATCAAAAGAAATGAGCATTTTTGAGAAAAATATTCCATTTCTTATGGAGTTGATGGTTAATGGATTATCCTATACTCTGTGTTCGTCTTTGTTGTGGCTGGTATTTTTGCTGTTGTTACGAATTCGCTCTCCTTCTAAAGCTGTGCAGCTTATTTTTAGCTTTGTTTAGGTTTGCTGAAAGTTTTTTTTTCCTTCTCATGATCTTTAATTCTTTATTTATGTACCCCATATACTCTGCTGAAATGAATTATGCACCAAAATATTAGAAGTGATGTAGTGATTTTGAAGCAACATAGTAAGTAAATTCATGCGTAGTAGGAAATAGTAAACAACCTTATTTACAAACCAGACAAATTGAGTGCATTCAGTTTCTAGACATCAAATCAAGATGCATGCACTGGCAGAGGATGGAAGAGGAAGAAAACCTCAAATGAAGCTTCCTAGTCAATAATCCTCTTAGGCGTTAGCCTCAGGAATGCATAATCAAGACCTGATTTTGTATTTTGGAAAGCACATTTGAATGTTTACACCTTTACCAAGAACAGATTGTCCAAACAACTCTATTCACATACTCATGGTGAGGTACTGACAATATATGCTCCTTGGTGTGTTTTTACAAAAGCTTCAAGAAAAATGGCTCCATGATGCATTCTTATAGGAATTGTTTTTCTTACTGTTTTTTTCTTTTCTTTTTTTAACCCATAAAGGTTCCTTCATTCTACCTGTGGGACAAAGTTTAAGCATCTTAGCTGTCACTGTCTGGCCCCAGGTTAATTATTGCAACCTTATCTCCACAAATGTTTCTGCCTTCTGTTCCAACTAGGTCAGCTTGCTGCCCTTCAAATGTGTTTGTGTAATTTTGCCTCATATTCATGAAGGTTCTCAGTATGCAGGAGGTTTTCTAAGAAGCTGGCTCCATAATCCATAGCAGTCTTCTGTTTCTTTGAATTCCTCGGCACTTATTGTCTTTACTACTTGTTTGACATTTCTGACTTTATTTTCCCTTTATGCTTGTGCCTTGTTCTCCCTGAGGATATGGGGAGCCCCTTTAAAGGTATATACTCATTTAGTGTTACCATTCTATATTGCTTCCTCCTCCTCCCCCTCCTACTTCTCCTCCTCCTCCTCCTAGCCCCCTCCTCCTCCTCTTTGTATAGTGACGTTTCTCACAAACATGAACATCATTTTATTCAGTTATAACCATTTGCTTTTAAGCCTTTGGTTGGTTTTCTGAGGCAAACCTCAACACAACCCAGAACCATATTTGTTCTTGGTAAGCTGTTAACTCCCCATATCTTTTTGTTGGTACTGGTGCTGAAGACTCAGGATTTTGCACATGCTATTGAAGCATTCTGTATCCATCTTAATCTTTACTAGGGTCTACATGGTATACCTTTTGGTGTGTGTACTTGTGCTTGTGCCCGTGCAAACCTGTGCTAGGGTGTGTATGAAAATGTGTAGGCCAGGGGTCAGCCTCAGGTGCAGTGCGTTTGATTTTCTTTGAGAGGTGCTCTCACTGCTCTGAAGTTGTCAAGGAGACTAGGCTGGGTGGTTTGAGAACACTGAGGACCCATTTCTCTTCCTTTCTCCAGCTCTGGGATTTAAAAAAAAAAATGTGCCAAGCTTTTTTTCTTTTGTATGTAGATGCTGGGGATTAAATTTAGATACTCATGCTTACCTGACTAACACCGGCTGAGGCTGAGTAAGGTGTTTTCATTTGTGTGTTTTCCTCCTTTACCTTTTCATTCTCTTCCTGCTTCCTCCTTTGTGTGTGATACTCCTGTGTGTAAACATTCCCTTATGGATGAAGGCACATGGGTGCTATGGGCAATGTGTGGTCATCAAAGGAGTATCTTGCATATCCGTTCTTACCTTCTACCTAAAGATAGGAGTCTTCTGGACTCTGAGTATTCTTGGCTAGCTGACCCATGATCTTCTAGGGCTTCTGCTGCCTTTCTTCTTATCTTCCTAAAGGAGTGCTGGGATTGCAAATACCTGAGTTACTGTGCCTGTCCTTTACGTGGGTTCTGGGGATTTGTACTCCAGCTGTCATTCTGTTGACAGGACTTTACCCATTGTCATTTCCCCAGCTCCCCTTACCCACCCTTTTGAGACAGAGTCTCTGTATTTCCAGCTAGTATTGAATTTACTTTGTATCCCAAATTGGCCTTGAACTTGAGATAATTTGCCTGACTCAGTCTCACCTAATTACAGGCATAAGCAACCATCTGATAGTACTTTTCAAAATAACTCTGCTTTATTATAAGCTATGATGCATATATGAAGGAGAATAGGCAGATTTTTCTCTTTCTTACTTTGAGTTATCTTTGCTTAATATTATACTTTCTAAACCCACCCACTTGCCTCTTAATTTCACTTTTATGAATATCTGAATAACATTCTAGTTTGTATGTGTAGTACATTTTCATTATCTACACATTTGTAAGTGGATGCCCGTGTTCATTCCATTTCATTGTTATTGTAAATACAGGAGCGATAAATATCGATGTGCAACTCTACCTGGTATGGAGTCCTTTGAGGAGTCTAGCTGGGTTATATGGTCGGGGTTCTTTTGTTTTATTTTCTGAGGAAATTCCAAACTCCTCTCCTTACTTATTGTAATAGTATGAATTCTACCAGCAGTGAGTAAGGATTACTTCTCCCCATCCTCCCCCTATAACCCTGTCCTCTCTAACTTTTGCTGTTAGATTTCTTGATGGTAGCCATTCTGACCAGGGTATGTTGAAGTCTCAAAGTAATTTACTTTGCATTTATCCAGTGACTACTGATGTTAAGTACTTTAAACAATACATTCCATTTGTGTTTCTTCTTCTGAAAAATGTCTGTAGATTTAATTAGCCCATTTGTTAATTAACAGTTTTAATTCCTAGCCTATAATGTGCATGCATGTGTGTGTGTGTGTGTATATATATATATATATATATATGCTGTTAGTATGGGTGTAGTTATAACATTTAGAAAGACAATAGAGAGAATACAATTAGATGATGAGGAAGGATGGGATAAAGGTAAAATGACATGTGAATCATGAACAGGACATAATGACACTTTTTCTCTCCTGGTTTCAACTCTCTCTCATAGATTTGTAAATTTTTTTGTGGTATACAAGTGAAGAAAAATTTAATTGAAAGTAAAAGTGTAAAGCCCTAAGCAAAGCTTTGTCTCTTCAGAAATGATCATTCTGACTGTATAGCAGTTTGCTGAGATGGACAGGCTTGGGGCAAGGCAAGTGTTTGAACCAGCTGTGTAGATAAAAAAGTGAATGTTTTTATTTGTGAGTAATTAGAACAAAGTTATTTTATTTAAAAATCAATAATGTGGTTTTATTTTTTTTAAAAAATCAATAAAACAGCAAATTAAAAAGGAAAGAAATGCCAAAGATTTAATATTTTTTTTTGTCTTTCAAATGTACTTTCTTTGTGAGACCATATCAAAATCAGGTAGAGTAAAATAGATCTTGTGGTATTATCTTTTTCATTTCAATGAGATATAAGTATGTGAGTTACTTGTCATCTGTTTTGAAAAGATTTATCTATGCATTATCTAGGAGCAATATTTGTGAATACAGATATCATGTTCATTCTATGTAAATGAAAGAAGGCACCTCAGATTTAAAGGCAAATGCAGCATATGTGAGGTTATATATGTACATGTACACAAACATATACATCCAGGTAAATACCGTCTTCTTTAAGATGACACTGCTTGATGGCATTGTTACAGTGTATGTACAATGACTCTTGGCTAATGTTTCAGAACAAAACTGATTATTTAGACAAGCATGAGGTAGTTTATTGGATGGAGGAAGGACTCAAAGAAATGAAAATAGCTAAGATACTATTCTGCTAATTAAACAGTGGTTGGAACATGAGTTAAAAATAGCAGATATGCTATTCTGCTAATTAAGTGGTTGCTGGAAAATGAGCCAAAGCAATATTGACTTAAGGGAAATCGACAAATTTCCAAAGAAGAACGAAGGGAAGGCTTTCTGTGTTTTTTTTTTTTTTTAAACTCTCACTCATACATGCATAAGATGAAATATACCAGTGTTTCCTGCTCTGGCTAGACATTACAATCACAAGGGATTTTTTTTTTAAGCACCAAGGCCATACTCCAGACCAATTAAATTAGGGTCTCAGTGGCCAAGTTTCTCAAACAAAATCTTCCCAGGTGAATTCAATATACAGTCAAGGTTGTATAAATGTAAACACTTTCAGTTTGAGTGAATGAACGTTCAGGCAGAAATTTAGTGATTAACCTAAGGTTACTACTCATCCAGAGGTTCAAAACCCAAGCTATGAAGTTTTCAAGTTCTAGTGCAGTGTTATTGTGTGTCTTTATACTCTATGGGATGAGCTTACTAGGAACCTATGGTTAGTTTTTTTTTTCCTTTAGTTTTCTTGGTTATCCCAACCGTATAGCTCATCCTCTTTGTAAACTTTACATACTGTCCTCCAATTATGTAGCCATGAAGCCTTGTTGCCTCTAAAAGGCTTGCTAAGATGGAACATGGCAAGAAGAGCTGTTGGTAGAGTGTGTCTTTGGTGTCTTTTTCCATTTTTCTCTGCATTTATGTCTGTGACTTGTGGATCCCTCCTGTCAGTTTTCATTTCTACCTCTGTCTCACTTTTCTCCTTTACTGGGATGGTGCTCAATGCTACATGATTATGACAGTTTCTTGAGAGAAGATTCGCATTTAAGAGGAGCTTGTACCTTTCCTGAGAAATCAGCTGATGGTTTGTCCTCATGACCTTTTTGAGTATATCCACTTTCTCAACTCTTAATAATAATAAACCTCTCACCCAAAATGGATATAAGAAGTATCCAAAAATTGTTATTGTATTTTGGGAAAGACACTTATTCTCTTTGTAATCTCTCCTTTCATGTGGCCTGCTTATAGACTTTGTATGAACTTTCTGGATACCATGATAATTTGTTGCCTTAAAATGAATTTATTGCACT
Source organism: Mus musculus (assembly GCF_000001635.26). Classification (NCBI taxonomy): domain Eukaryota; kingdom Metazoa; phylum Chordata; class Mammalia; order Rodentia; family Muridae; genus Mus; species Mus musculus. The sequence goes on along the minus strand of NC_000086.7, from coordinate 147,547,992 downwards.
GGGCAGAGGTGTTGCATACCTTTACTCCCAGCACTTGGGAAGCAGAGTCATGCAGATATCAGAGTTTGAGGTTAGCCTGCTCTAAAAAGTATGTTCTAGGACAGCCAGGGCAACACAGAGAAACCTTGTTTTGCAAAACCATAAACCAACCAACCAAAAACAACAACAGAAAAACCAAGAAGAATGTATTGGTTACCCAAACATATGTTGATCGTTTTCACAGCTCGCCCTCCCCCTTGCTACAACTGAGTGGATGTGTTTGAGCCTGCTTGCAGCCAGTCCCTCTGATGCACTCACTGTACAGTAACTTTTCTGTCCACGAGCAGATGTCTGTAAAATAGATTTAGGAATTCTTTTGCCAGATTGTGCTGTGTCCCGCATAATCACATGTTTTCCTGTAAACCAGGAATTGACTCTAGGATTTCCTACATATGTTGGCTCACCTCTTCAACTGTAGGATATGGTACATTGTATTCAATTGTAAAATGGAGCCAGATAAAAACATCTGACCTAGTCTCATAGTTAAAGGTCTTGCTAGTGCACTCACTGGAACAAGTTTGTGATGTTTGTCTTTGACCTGAATCAAGTATCTGCCTTTCTTTATGGAGTGTCTTCCTAAAAATGGAATGTGAAACACATTTTTCAGAGTTGACTCATATTTTAATAACTGTAGATTATATCTGATTTGCTAAACCTTGAATGGATTTACTCTAGAACAAATTCTATAGTGATCCCTTAATGTCTTTTACTTTTTCTGCAAGTTTGCAAAGTTAAATAAAATTTTAGCTTGAATTGGAAGGTGTAGTCATTGTTAAACTAATTCAATTTGTACTTCTTCATATATAATGTATACATTCTATTTTATCCTATTAAATATGCTTTGACATTGTTTGCTATTGGTAGAATACATAGTACTTCTTGTGTTTGCTGTGGAGTATATAGCAAAGTATTGGTTAGGAATAGCACAGTGAAGTATCCACTGGGAATGTTTTTTCCTTATTATAGAACTATTAATAGAAATTTATAGAAGTTACTTCTTGTGAAAGTGCATACTTACTCAACTTTATGGCTATCATACATTTTCCATGTCATGCCATGTTTTATTTACTCACATAGCCTTTTATGCCTTTATGTTTGAAAACTTTAGAATAAAATAATTACTATTAGAAGTTTAACTTTGGAGACATGTTCAATTGTCCAGAAAGAAAGGAACCTAGCATGTATATAGATGTACATCTGTAATACTATCCATCTGAAGGCTAAGAGAGTAATGTATTATTATTATTTCTTCTATTTTGGGTGATTATAATATAATTACATCTCTCCCTTCCTTATTCCCCTTCCAAATCCTCTTATACTTACAACTCCCTACTCTCTTTTAAATTGATGGCCTCCCTTTTCACTGTATTATTATTGTATGAATATATATAAACACACACATTCCTAAATATAACCTGTTTAGTCCATGTAATGTTGCATGTATGTGTGGGTATCTGTGTGTGGTATGTGTATGTGTGAGTGAAGGGCAGACTATGGATCCATCTTTCTATCCCCTAGGCAGTAATACCTTGAACTTAAGGCTAAATTAAAGTATATAAGGCATAAGGAAACAATGTCAAACCAAAAAAAAAAAATCCAGAAAGATTGGTATCTCAGTATTAGAATCCTTGCCTAGCATGCATAAAGGAAGCCCTGTGTTTGATTCTGGTGTAAATAACCAAAGATAGGCTACATATTTGAAGTACAGCATAAATACACACAGAAATGGATAGTTAGGATACCCTGTACTTGGATGGGAAGTGTTGCTTAAAGTTTAAATTTTTATGTTTCAATTTAGATTAGTTATAATTAGTTAGGGTTCTCTAGAGGAATAAAACTGATGGGATAGATGAATATGTCTATATGGGTTATATATAATATTATATAGATATTATAACTATAACTAACTATATGATTATTACCATATATATGTATCTATCTATCTGTCTATATATCTATATCTTTCTATCTATCTATCTCTATGTGTGTCTATCTATCTATTAATCTATCTATATATCTGAGTGTATTGCAGGCTGTGTGTGGTCCAGCTAGTCTAACAGTGGCTGTCTACTAACAGAAACTCCAAGAATCCAGTAATTTTTTAGTCCATGAGCTGGATATCTCAGCTGATCTTCAGTATATGCCAGAATCCCAGGAAGTGGGTTCTAATGCCAGTGAAGGAAAGAACTTGCCAGTGACAGTGAGAGCAAGCAGACAAAGAGCAAACACTTTCTTCTTCTATGTCCTTCCTATAGACTGCTACCAGAAGGTGTGGCCCAGATTTAATGTGGATTTTCTCCCCTCAAAAGATCCAGATGTAGTTTGGGTCTTCCCACATCAAATAATTCAATCAAGAAAACTTTCTCAAAAATATACTCAGCCACTCATATTTTAGTTCATCCCAGATGTAGTCAAGTAAATAAACATCACACTTGGGATAGTTTATATGGCATTAGAAATAGGTGATCAAGATCACTGACAATGAAAGTAATGTTAGGTATACCTTTCATAAGAACTAAGTATTGAAGAGTTATAGCATACTGACTTTCTGGGGCATAGTATTCAAACTCTAGTAAATTCATTGAAAATGGACATTCTCTCTGCTCAACCCAGTAGCTCACTCTGAATGATACTTAAACTGGGTGAAGATAAACCTCATGCCTTGGGGATTCATTATCACCATGGCACAGGAGATGAAATCTTGGCCTTGGGATGTAAGTCAGTTGAAACAATGGCTGCTTAGCATTCAGAAAGCCCTAGGTTCATTCCTCAGCATAACACAAACCAGTTATTGTAGTGCATGCTTATAACCCCATCATTCAGAGAGGAAACATGAGGGTCTGAATATCAAACCTCGAACTGGCTTGATAGTGAATTGGAGGCCAACCTCTGTTACTGGAGAACCAGTCTCAAAATGGAAACAAACAAGCAAAGCAGTACAAGCAGTGCCACTAAGAGAGTCAAATTATAACTGTTTCTCTTTTTCCCCATGCTTGGATATGTTCAGATAGTTGATGAAGCATTGTAATACTCTTGTAGAATCAGTTTTTTGAAAATTTTAGAGACTTCTCTACATGTCCTTTATAGGACAAAAATCCACACCTTACACTCCAGAGCACCATTTAATGTATTTAAAGAAAATGGTATGGGGTAATTTTATAACAAGTCAACTTTAAGTGTCAATTTCTGCTTTTGCATTCAGTCTAGTAAAGGTCAAACTTTAACTAATGCTGGTTTGGGGGTACTGTAGATTGAACTCAGAGCTTTGTACCCTTGTTTTGTTTTTACCTTAATCCCAAACACTAAGTCTTTGTTTAATCTGTTTCAAAGAGATTTAAATTTGTAGAATTTCACTTACCTAAAACCAGTGTATGGATTCTACTAGATAACAATTCCATATTTTCTAATGTTATTTGAGGTCATGTGAAAGAAAAGTTTTGATATGAGAGTTTTAATATTTTTTTTTACCTAAACAAGATTTACAGACTGAGCAGGTTGTAGTTAGGTGTGTGTGTGAGTGTGTGTACTAAAAACAAACAAACAAAAACCCAGATGAATCTCAGAAACTTAATATTGGGTCAGAAAATATAAAAGTTTCTACAGTTAAAGAAAACATAGTATTAATTGGGTTTCACTTTTTAAAGCTTTGAGACAAAGAATAAGAGATTGGAACTCTGAAAGTTTTGTTAAGACAGCTGACTGGCTTGAATGTGCTTTAGCAACCACTGACAATCATAGTTACACAATGCAAAGCACAGTCGAACAAGGACTGCAAACAGTAACAATTTGGGGGTGGTGCTGATAACAACATTTAGTAATCAGAGATGAGGGATGCTGCCAAGCATCTTTCAGTGAAAAGAACAATCCCCACAATGAAGAAAAAAATGAAATTTTTTTTTCTTTCCCAAAGCATCAATGGTAACTATCATTTTTGAACCTTAACTTTGAAGAAGGTTGAGTGTTGTAAGTGAAAACAGTGTGCATTGCTTGATTAGAGGTTGGGATAGCATTTGATTGCACTATAGGCACATCACAGGGAGCTTTAGAAAGAATACTTTGTCTCCATATTTGCTCCCCTGAGTATTTTGTTCCTCTTTCTAAGAAGGACAAAGCACCCAAAATTTGGTCTTCTTTCTTCTTGAGCTTCATGTGGTCTGTAAATTATATCTTGGATAGTCTGAGCTTTTGGGCTAATATCCACTTATCAGTGAGTGCATGCCATATTCGTTCTTTTATAATTGAGTTACGTCACTCAGGATGGTAGGAGACAAAATGAAGAGCAGAGACTGAAGGAAAGGCTACAAGATACTGTCCCACCTGGGGATTCATCCCATATACAGTCACCAAACCCTGACACTATTGTGGATGCTAAGAAGTACTTGCTGAAAGGAGCCTAATATAGCAGTCTCTTGAGAGGCCCTGTCAGAGCCTGACAAATACAGAGTCAGATGCTAGCAGCCACCATTGCGCTGAGTGTGGGGTCCCCAATGGAGGAGTTAGAGGAAGAACTGAAGGACCTGTGGGGGATTATAATTCCATAGGAAGAACAACAATATTAACCAACCAGACCCCTCAGAGCTCCCAGGGACTAAGCCATCAACAAAGGAGTACACATGGCTCCAGCTGCATATGTAGCAGAGGATAGCCTTGTCAGGCATCAGTGGAAGGAGAGGTCCTTGGTCCTATAAAGGCTTGATAGATGCCCCAGTATAGGGGAATCTAGGGCAGGGAGGCAAAAGTTTGTGGGTGGGTAGAGGAACACTCTCATAGAAGCAGGGGGTTCTGAGGGGGATGGGATAGGGGGTTTCCGGGAGCAGGGAAACTGGGTAAGGGGGATACCACTTGCAATGTAAATAAAGAAAAATTAAAAAAAAATGAAAAGAATGCGTTGGCTTAGAAAGAGGATCACATAGAACCTTACTGAATATGGACATCTCAATATTGTCTCAAACCCAGCTTATCAGATGACAAGCTCTTGTTGCTGACTCTTGACTCTCTTGTCACTCAGATCAGGAATGTGGGGCTTGTTCCAGCTTCTTCTTTTTTCTCTCAGCTTCTCCATCAGTTAGAAATTGGTGCCTGTTCACCAGAGGCTTTTGAATAACTTTCCTTCCTGTCTGTCCTCACTGCCACCGTTATTCTGGTTCCTCTCCTCCTTGCCTTGAACTGGACCTGTCAATAGTTTCTCACAGTTTCTCATCTGTCATCTTGGCTTCAACGTCATTTTATTTTCTCCACACTTGTTCAACTGTGCTTTGCATTGTGCAACTATGATTGTCAGTGGTTGCTAAAACACATTCAAGCCAGTAAGCTGTGTCTTAACAAAACATTTCAGAGTCCCATTTTCTTATTCTTTGTCTCAAAGCTTAAAAAAAAATTATACTTTGTTTTCCTTAACTAGTAACTTTAATATTTTCCTTAATTACGTTTCCGAGATTCATCTGGTTTTTTGTTTGGTTTTGGTGTGAAGTGCAATTCATTCTTTTGGGTCACTACACTATACCACACTCTGACTTTTGAGCTATCCCCATTCTCCTGCAGACAATCGACCTGTAAACATTAAGCATATCTCTTACATATATGGAAATCTTTCTCTTTTGTATACTTTGAAATGGAATTGCTAGGTTGTTGATCAATCTTCAAATTGTTTTACAGTTTATATTTTCATGGAAATCTCGTGCGCACATGCGTGTGTGTGTGTGTGTGTGTGTGTGTGTGTGTGTGTGTGTGTATGTGTATGTGTGTGTGTGCTTCCTGTACACAGACTAGATCAGGCTTGGATTATGTGTCATGTTGGATGAGATGTCTCCTGATGCTCCTCCATAGACATTTCTACAAGTGTTTATGAACACGAGTCCCCTATATTTAAATATTTTCTAATTTCAAACAGTATTTTTGGAAGTCTTTTCTAAACTTTTATTGATCTTTTGTGAATTTCACATCATGTACTCAATCCCACCCATCTTCCCATCCATTCATATCCACCCTTGCAACCTTCCCCCAAATGAAAACAAAACACACAAATAAAAACCTCCTCACTGTGGAAGCTGCAGTATGTCAGTATCATGGGGTACTGCATGCTAAACCCTTTTGCTCAGATAGCTTTACTTGCAAATGCTCACTGCAAGGAGTCATTGGTCTGGTTTGAGGCCTCTGTATGCTATGCTAGAGTACTATAGTCTCACCAGGACTCCTCTCGCATATCCTGATTTGCCCTCTGTCATGGAGATTCTGCAGCCTTGGATCTCTAGGACCAGCTCCTTCAGGCACTGCAACAGTCCATAGATGAGGTGGATGTTGGGGTGGACAACGTTAGGTGTGGGTGGTAGCCCACCAGCTCTCTTGCACGCACACCACCAGAGTCAGCTTTACATTATTGCCTCATTAGCATACCCAAGGGGCGGGGCCAACTCTCCTGCTCTCCTGCTCTGCTCTGCTGTCCTGCTCTCCTGCTCTTGGGGCTGGCTCACCCTAGCCTCTGCCACCAGGATAAGCTCTATTGTGCTGTCTTAATGGTGCAGGGTTCTCTACCCTGAGTGCCATAGCCAGCGGGGTGTGGGACTGGCTGTCTTGCTCTCATGACTTTGTGGCCAGCTCTCCTATCTGCTGCAGGTTACTGGGGCGAGAGGGTAAGGCATGGCATCTCTCTTGAGCCCAGATCACCTCATGACAGAAGAGGGTTCATGTTCTCAGGGAAGCCCACACCCCCGCACCCTGTCGCCCACACCCTTGTCCCCTCTATTGTGCTGCCCAGGTGAGATGTGTGTGTATGGGCGGGGCACTCTCCAGAGTACTGTAGCTGGTGAAGGACAGGGCTATCTCTCCCCAGTGCCACAACCAGTAAGGGGTGGGGCCAGCCCTGTACTGTCCTTGGACACCAACATGGTCCCAGGCAGCAGCCCTCACAAGGGATATCACGATTATGTTTGGTGGTAACACGGGCCATGGTTATAGACACAGACCTTTGCTGCTGCATTTCCACCAGCCCAGGCATGAACCCTAGTGTCAGGATGGGCTGGGACTTCACCATTGCCTCAGGTAGCAGTGCTGGCTGCTAACATCAGGCTGTTCCTCACAACTTCGAGTTTCCAGTCCCACCTCTTTTTATTGTGCTCAAACCATTCTGCTTGTCTTTCTCTCTCATCTCTCCACCACATGCTTGCATATTTAGTAGCGCCCTTGGTGAGCAGGCCAAGCAGTGCACAGCATCACACTGAGAACATCATAAATGCATATGATATGTTTTGATCTAATCCTTATTCCCCCATTCCCTCCCGTTGAAGTTGCCTTTTATATCTCCTTACCACCTTTATCTCCCAACTTCATGTACTTTGTTTGTTTTAATCCAGAATCAGTTTAGTGCTGTCTGTATACACTTGGGTATAGGACCATCTACTGGAGCATGGGTGACCTCTCAGAGTTTGAATCGCTGAAGAAAACTCACACTGATTTCTGAATTATGGTGCCTTTCATTTCTGTTTCATACCTAGTTGTCCTGAATATAAATTATGGTACAATATTTAGTAGATATAGTGAGAAAGGGCCTTTCTTGTCTGAGTTTGGAAGGGTAACATTTTTAGTATTTTCTCAATAGATATGACGTTAACTTTGGTATTTGAGCATAGCATTTATTAGGTATCTCATTGAGGGTTTCCAGTGCCATGAAAAGACACCATGACCAAGGCAACTCTTATAAAAGAAAGCATTTAATTAGGGCTGTCTTACAATTTCAGAGGTTCAGTCCCTTGTAGTCTCATGCAGGGAAGATGGCGGCTTGCAGGCAGACATGGTGCTGGAGAAGTTGAGAGTTCTACATGTAGATCTGCAGGCAGCAGGAAGAGAGATATACTCGGGCTCTTGAAATCTCAAAGGCCACACCAAATGACACGCTTCTTCCAACAAGACTGAACCTACTCCACAAAGGCCGTTTGCCCTAATTCTTCTAAGTAGTTCCACTCCTTGATAACTTAAGCATTCTCGTATATGAGCCTATGGGGCCCATTCTTATTCAACCCCCCACATCAGGTTGAAGAAATTCCTTTCTATAACTAGTTTTATAGTATTTTGATTTTTAAAAGGCATTAGATTTTGTAAAATGCTTTTTCTGTGCAATAAGTTAATCATATTTTTGTTCTTTATTGCATTCATATGGGATACTACACAGATTTATTTTATTAAGGAACTCATCTTGTTTTACTGAACTCCCATGCTTTTATTTAGTCTCAGAGTTCGAAACTATGGTTTGCTTTTCAAAAGTATCCAACCACCCATCTTTGCATGTTTCTTGGTCTGTAGTTACTCCCTGTCAGGCATTCTGCCTTTTGGTAAGCCTCCTTTCTTTTCGTCCTTCACCTGCAGCAGTGATAACTTCAGACCCCTTTTGTAGTAGCTGTGATATTTTATTGCAATTCCTAGCTTTCCTCCATTGCACCATTTAATAACTATCATCTTTGGAGGCAGGGTCTTGTCCTATAACTCAGTCTGATCTAGTACCCACGGCGTAGTCCAAGTTGGCCTTAAACTTCCAGTGCTTCTGCTTTGTGAGTGCTAGAATCAAGGATGTTCTACCACACTGAGCTCTATATAATTTGTTCCTTTGATTTGATCTTCTCCCATACAATACATCCTGAGCGTTGTCTTTCCTCCCTCCACAATTACCAGTGCCCCACTCCCATTGCTCCCTCTGTTTGCCTTCAGAAAAGAGCAGGCCTCCCAGTGATATCAACCTAACATGACATAAGATGCCATAAGAGTGGGCACAAACCCTCATGTCAAGGCCCAGTAAGAGGAAAGGGGTCTTAAAGCATAGGTAAAAGAGTCAGAGACATCCTCGCTCCCACAAACCTCCCAAGCTAACCAAGCACAGCATGTATGCTGAGGACATAGGACAGGCCCACTCAGGCTATGTAATTGCTGCTTCAGTCTCTGTGAGCCCCTATGAGCCATAGTTGATTGTGTAAGTCATTTTCTCCTCGTGTCCTCTTGCTGCTACACTGCTTTCCACAGAGTTCCCTGAGCTTTACACAATGTTTGGTAGTATGTTTCTGTACCTGCTTCTGTCAGCTGCTGGAGGAATCCATTCTGATGGTGACTGGGCTAGGCACTAATTTATGAGTATAGCACAGTATCCCTGGGAATCATTTCACTGACTTTTTTGTTGTTGTTGTTGTTAGTTATGTTTGGTTCTACTTTCTTTGAACCTTCACAATTCTGGATCCTGACCATCTAGACAGTGTTAGGCATAGGCTCCTTCTTGTGGCTTGGGCCTCCATTTAGACAGTCATTGGTTGGCCATGCCCATAAATTCTGAGCCACAATTGCCCCAGTATATCTTGCAGGCAAGACAGAGGTCCTGATGGTTTTGTGGCTAGGTTGATGTTGCAATCCCATCACTGGGAGCCTTGCCTGGCTGTAGAAGATGGCCAGTTTCAGGCTCAGTATCCTCCATTGCTAGGAGTCCTCCCTGGGGTCACCCTCAAAGATTCCAGGAAAATACTATATATATATATTTTAAACTGAAAAAGACAAACTAACAGGAAGATTTCTCTGGAGATAGCAAAGTCCTTGCCATGGAAACATGGGGACCTGAGTTTGGATCCCCAGGGCTCATGTAAACCTAGCTGGGGTCTACTGCAAATCTGCAGTTCTGAAATTCTTAGGTGAGATGGGAGACAGAGACAAGAGAATTCCCAAGAGCTTGTAGGTCTGATACTCTGTGGTAAGCCACAGGGACTACAAGTGATCGAGTCTCAAAAGTGTGCCATAATACCTGTGATTGTCCTGTGACCTGCTCACACATGCATTGTGACAAATGTGTGCCTGAACTCACATGGAAATACACACACACACACACACACACACACACTAAAAAAAAAAAAAAAAACAGAAATAAAAACAGAAAAAAAGTGCTAGAAAGAAAAAACATGTATTATTGCTCCATAAGCATAAATAACAAATTTTAAGAGTTTAGAGATGTGTTATTGTTTTTAAATGTTCTATTTTTGGTTTTTACATTTTCCTATATTGCACAATGGAATGTTTTTAAAAAAGGAATTAGTTTATTGAAAATATTTAGGTTAATTATTCAGTATAATTGATTTAAGTTATATATTAGAGATGGATCTTCACTGCACTCATGGCAAGGTGGGGCAGTAATACAAGGCAAAACAGACAATTAGAGCACATTAACCAACTATTTTAAATTGTCTAACTCCTTTAAAAAAATTCCATTGTCCAATATAAAAATATGTAAAAACCAAAAATAAAACATATAAATAAACAACTTATTTCCGAACTGTTAAAATATTTTGTCATATTTTTATTATTCATGATATTTCATTAAATAGTAAAGATGGCACTGAAAATAGTAAAGTGTAATGTAGTAGGAGGCCGGCTGGCGGCCTACATGAACCGGGTATTTCTGGAAGGCAGGCTGGGGCTGAAAGAGAGACTAGATGGCGAGAAAAGAAAGAAGCCAAGACAATTTTTTCTTTGATCAAGGCCCGAGAGTTTACTAAGAGATTGTGCTTATAAGGGGGAAGGCCCATCTCCCCCACCCCCAGTCCATTCTTGGTGCCTGGAGCCAGCCTGTAAGGCAAAGTGCAGGATAGGATGTGTCTCTGGAATGTCTCAAGGGTCTCTCAGCAGGTAGCAGAGTCTCAGTGAAGAGCAGCGGTTGACATAACAATATAGCCATCTAGGTGGGAAGGCTACACCCCAAGTGATCTCATATTCAGTGGCAGCAAAGTCTGAATCAGCCTGCTTCAAGGCTGGGGGAGGCTACAGTGTAAGAAATTCAACCTTTTGTTTGTTTGTTTGTTTGTTTTGTTTTGAGTCAAGGTCTTATGGTACAGCCTGGACTGCCTCGAAACTCATTCTTTGGCACAAGCTATCTTCAAATGCACAGCAATTCTTCTGCTTCAGCCTCCCAAATGCGAGGATTATAATTATGAGCCACTAAGACTGTCTAGGTCACAGACTTAGTGTTCAAAGTCATAATTGCATTGACATGAGGACCAGGAAAACCTGAGACAAGTGAGCACTTGTGATTTATTTTAGAATTATTTCCTGTTTTCTTGTAGCATGCCGTGCTCTGCTTTTCTCTTCCTGCTTTGGCCAGACGCCCCTTCTTGCTGTTGAGTGCAGTTCAGATCCATAGTCTCCAAGCTACAGTTATCATCTGCAGGCAGAGTGAGAGTAGAGGTGCTCCCGAATAACAGGTCTGTGTGTTCATGGCTTCTTCTTTTCCTGCTTCATCAAAACCTAATGACTGAGGTTTACTCACCTTTCTTTATATAATTCTGCTGTCATGAATTTCATGTTTCCTTTGTTCTATAAATATAGGAATCAAGGCAACGGGGAAGATTCCTTCATATTGGTAGCCCTGAGTTACAGAGGTTTATATCCTGGTCTTTTAAAGACTACCTGTCTCATTTAGGTCTAAGCACAGAGAACTAGAGGCTTATGGCTAAAAAGTGTCAAAGCTCAACATTTATTGCTCTAGATTTTGGATGCATAGGCTTATTGCCCAGGTTGTAGAGGCTCAAAACCAGTGGCTAAAGTTATAGATTATGAGTATGGGTATCTGAAATTTTGGAACTTCATTACTCAGTAGCTTGTTCAAACTCTTCTAGCAACCAGAGCTTTCAGTTCTTGAAGTTCAGCTCCTGTCTTTGACTCTCCACAGTTTCTTATCTTCCCTATGCTCAACTTTTCTGCCTCTGCTTCTTGGCCATTCCTTACTTTCTCAGTACTTCCATCATTCTTAGAGTATTGCAAGTTTAGCCTTTGGTTTCTCTCTGGAACTCTTCAACTGTCGCCTAGTACTACATCTCTGAACTTTAAAGCATCCAGCTTAGAGAGCTTTGCCTATGATAAGGACCATTTATGGAAAGCACCCAGCATTTTTTAGGATCTTAACTGAGGTTTGAATGGGGTATATCATAAGAAAAGCCTTGGGCATGGCCCCACAAGATTGAATAACTGCTTGCTTATATAGCTAGGGAATGGATGTGGTGTACGTGTGGTTCAACTGTAATTATGTAAGCCACAGCATGGTTTCCCAGACCCAGTTCCTAAGCTCACATAAAGACCGATCAGAAGCCTTATATAGGAAGTAATGAGAAGCTCTTTGATGATTCATTGGCTAGGCAGCCATGGTAGGTTCTGAGTGAGAATAACATCAGTGTGAGCAGGGTCATCTAGAGTGTAACCAGATTGTCCTGTGCAGAGTCTGTTTTCAATCATTCAGATGACTTCCCACTCCTATAAGCTTTTGGCCTTTTGAATGAACTAAGTAACAGATAATTGACTGAGTTGGGCCCCAGCTGAGGTGCCTCTGCAGTCCTTTTCGCCTAGAAAATTTAGGAGGGAGATGGTGCTATGGAGTGATGGTTGGTGGGAAAGACTACAAAAGAATTGGTTGTCTTATATTGGAGCTGGATATTAACACAAGAAAAGAAGGACGATCTTAAGCAGGGGCTTTCCCAAATAAGTTTAGGCTGTTTTAGAATCCATGGAGAAGAAATAGTGAGTTGTTGATAATATTGGCTGTCAGGATTAGTTTAGATGAAAGTAAAACGTTTTTGAGATACAGGTGGCAGTGGAGTGTTGAATAAAACATTGTTAATGTCTAAAATAGTTAAATGTTTTATGAATAATATTATTGAAGAGAGTGTGTGGGTTGGTGATAGGATTAGGACAACAGAAAGGTCACAAATAACCCTAAGATCTTAAGAACGACCTGGCCTTGAGACAGGGACAATGGGAATTTTATACAGAAATTCAGTTGGGGCTAAAGAAAGTAACATTTAGGAATTTGTAGTAATGTGTTAAGAGTGTTCTCAAGGCTTTGAAACTTATATGGGGAATTGGATAAGTCTTTAAAGTTGATGAAAATGGAAGTAATATGTGAGACTCTGCCTGAGTTTGACGTGTTCCAAGTAGACAGGAACAGCTGACTAGTTATGAAATGGAAGATATTGGAGAGCAGAAACTATGGATGGTCTTGGTGAACTTCTGTTGTTTAGGGAACCATGTTTGAGGTTAGATAGAGTGCAGATGTAGTTTGGTCCCCAGTTTGTATATAACATGTTTTTAACTAATAAATCAAGGAAGTCCAAATTAGGAAGGCATGACTAAAGTACTGTTCTCCAAGAAAACAGGACGAAAGAGGAATGGCCATTGGTTGGAAAATGCCATTGACTTCAACTATCAAGATAGAAACCAGAATGACACACCTTGAAAAATCATGGTCTGCATCTAAGATAAAATGATACCCTTCTTTGGATAGTGAACACTAACTACACTGGGCTTAGGCAATCCAGTAATCTAAGATAGGGTTTGTTTTGACCCTGGCTTATTTTAGTCAGTCTACTGCAGGAAGCCCAAAAGATCCTTCCTTGTAGAAACATCACCCACCTTGAGCCTTAGGTTAGAAGGTTAGACTTTGGTTGAGCTGAGACACTCTCTTCGTGTGTGTGTGTGTGTGTGTGTGTGTGTGTGTGTGTGTGTTAGAAAGAGAGAGAGAGACAGAGACAGAGAATGTTGTTCTTCCTGTGTCTGACCTGTTTACACGTTTTTCTAGATAGATTAGGTGGGAGCCTCTTTTGGGAGGCAAATTTGATTTCAGTGGCCAGCAGACTGTACCTAAAACAGAAACTAAGGGACACCTCTCAAAGGCCCAACTAGTAGTGAGGCAAGGGGCTGACAGGCTTGTCTTTTCATCTGGGATCTTAAGGACTTAATCTTTTCCTTTCTCTCTCATGAGCTTGCTGATTGTTAAATCTCCAAAAGACTGTCTGAGATTTCATTATTATTATTATTGTCTCCAGTAACATAGTAGCCTAGCTCTATGAAGCTTACATTATTAACATATATTGTTGCTTTAGCACAAATGTGATATTACTCTTTTGTAGTGACACATGTTGCAATTATATATATACATATATATATAATGATTATTAAGAACTTATTATTATTATTATTATTATGTTATTAAGAACTCAAATTCTTTTGTAACTTGTGAAAGAATTGTAGAACTTGGCTCTTAATTTGCTTTCTGTTTGAGAAAGAACATAAAGACACACAAGTGTGGACAATGCCTTTGCCTCCAAGTACTTAGAACAGCAGGCAGTTCCGAACTCAGTAGCCTGAAAGCAGTGGCCAGAGTGGGTATGGAGCTAGGAGGGTGGAATGGTCTTGAGTGAGGGGTCATAAGGGGTTTAGAATTAAAATGCAGTGGATATATCTGGTCAGCATACTCATTGTAAGAGTGCGAGTAGGAGTTGAAGGGGGAAGGGAGATGAATTGAGGAGAAAGAAGGGGCATGCATGCAAGTAGGGCACTTACTAACGTAAGTGAGCAAGTTTGAAGAAGTCCTGAATAAGAGAACACAAGGCCAATTTCTGCCCAAGTGATAGCATACATGGAATTGGAATAAGACACTGTGATTAAGAGAACAATTTTCAGGCCAGACTTCCTAGGCATCAAGGTTGAATAAAGGTCATGTTATACTACAAGAGAACACTTAAGGTCCTAGATTCTTGGAGACTCCAGAATAGCATACCCAGTCTTTGAGAGTCTGTGTAAGGGGCTACAAAGATTCCTTCTAAGAACATAAAGACAGTGTCCCTGGTGGTAATTAATTCACTGAAAGATTGGGCAAAACTAGTGCTAGGACTTTTGCTAAATGAGAAACAAAAGGGAATTGCCTGTCTGAGATAGTATGAAATATTTTCTTTCTTGCCTAAAGTGTCTGAGTTATTACCCCATCATTTATTCTCAATACTTATGAATGTCTATTTATGAATCTCTTCATTAACTGTTGACTACTGCATATACAAGCTTCTCTGACCAATATTGAGAGTAGCACTAATTTAATGATAGAAACATAGATATTTTGATGGCAACTTCATACAGTGTCCATTCAGCTAAACAACAGTAGTAAGTTCCCCTCTAGAGCCTATGACATTTGCCATCTGTGGGCTATTGAACAGGTCTACAGTACCAGGTATGGATTCCCCTCTTGTGAATTGGGCCTCAAATCCAATCAGAAAGCAATTGGTCACCCAATAACAAACTTGTTGTCATTTTACAAGTGAATATATTTTGCTTGATATGTTGGTATTATAGCTTGCAGGGCTTACAGCTGATTAAGACCATTAGTGACTTTTCCTTCCCTCACAGCCTGCATAGAACCTTCTAGTACTGTGAAATCTAACTCACAAGTAGGGAAGTTCCGGCTTAGATCTAGCCTCATTTCTCTATGTTCTGCAAACAAAGTATATAGTATCTTCAGCAATAGGGTCTCACCATGTAGTTATGATAGGTTACCAAAGAGCAATTGGAACAGTTTGTGTTGTTTTTTGGGAGAAGGAACAACTTTTGGATCCTCCTTGTCCAACAGCTCTTAAGGGGGCATCCCATACCTGAAACTTGTTTATTATTTAATAAATATTATTTAATAACTTATGACTTCTGGTACCTCAGTTTAAATTATTTAAAATTTGTTTCAATATGTTATATGAATGCTGACCATTGATAATATTTTAATTTGTGATATAATCAATGGAGGTGTGCTATTTTTATTAATGTGCATTAATTATTGCTTTTTAATATACCCATACTTTTCTTCAGATGAGTCTAAGCCAGGAAACCATTTGTTAGTGATTTATTTCTTCATGTGATACTTTGAAAATCCTTCCCCATTCTAAAATTGCACAGTGCTTTTCATGTTCATCTTCTCTTTTCATGTTTATTTTACTTTAGAAGTTATATGGTTTGCCTTTAAAAATAAAAAGTTAAGTCAACAGTCACTTCATAAATAACACGACACTGGTTCAAAATGCCAAATTCACAGTCTGTACAATTTACATGGGTTGAAGGGTAGTGCCATTCTTAAACATCACTTTGATGTTGGTGCCATTACTCTGATTCATTAGGCATTAATTCTTGGTGAAACTGAAGAATGTTGCTGAAATTCTTAGAGACGGCTCTGCATGTAGCCCCTCTCCCGACTTTTATTAAAGCCTTGGCCTTCCATGTGACTTAACTGATGCATGACTCACAGTCTTTTCCTCATAGAGCACGGATGTAATCTGCCCCTCTGGTTAACAGCTGTGGTTTCTTCTTGCAGCATCTGCCTTTGTTGGCACCCTTGCTTTTCAGCATGCCTGTGGCAGCACGAGTCTTCCATCACTGTTAATTGTTGAAAAGTGAAATCTAGATGCTTCATATTGATTCTACTAAATGTTGGCTTTACAGCAACTTTTCTGCATTTTCATCAAATATCTACAAGCTACTCCTTTCCCTCCACTATACTATAGTTCACACTTTATTTAATCATGAAATACCTTAGAAGTTCTCTATCTCATGCATCCTGGTGAATCAACAAGGCTTAGACTATATAAACTGTTTGTTATTTCCTCGTGAATGGCAGCCCGACACCCTTCTAGAGAATACTGAATGAAGAAATCACTTGTCTTTGGAGATGGCATGTGCTGGAAAACAGATACCAGAGCCATGGGGTTGTCATTTCCCATCAGGCTCCAGCATCAGAATCTCTAATTCTTCAAAGACATCAATAGACAGCTGTGCTGCCTCCTGTTTTCTCATTGGGTGTTGTTTCTAGTTCTGACCATTCTTTTTGATGGAAAAATAGATAAGGAAGTATTAAAATGTGAGAGCATATTAACCAGATTTATTCAACACAACTTGAATTGAGTAATGGCAGTTTCTGAAAAGTTGTAAAAATGTGTTTTTAATTTTCATGTTAGAAAATAAAACAACTTGTTCATTTTTATGTACTCTCCAATAGGATAATTTTGTTATATATATATAGTCCATGTCATAAAAACAAACATAATGGTCTAACTTATATTATTTTTGCTTATTATCTATACAAACCTTATTTTTCATTTATTGTGCACAAATTGATGAATTATCTTTTATTACTATTATTTATATCTTGTGAGATTTTAGGTTGTTAGAGAATATCTACTCATTTTTAGCAAACTAATAATGATGGATTAAATGATGTTGGAAGTCTCTTACAAAATCAGAAGTTTGTTCTGATGTAGTCTACTGTTTTCTTTTAAGTTGTTTACAGTTCTGTGACATTTAAATTATACATTCAGAAACTTTACCCTAAGAATGATGGCATATGGGACAGTTTGAAGACCTTTATAAAAGTTACAATTTTAGTTGAAATAAGTGAAGATGATTCTTTTATATTTCTTCAGTCACTGAAATTGTACTAATGTTAGCTTATCTAATACCATCTGATGCTAGAGTTGTACATGAATTGGTATTGCCTGTAGTTCATGTCTGAGCTTCCCTTAACATGTACTTCTTCACCCCTACATAATATTTAATGAATTCAATTAAATGAATGACAGCAAGTCTATTAAAGATTCTACCTGAAAAATAGGAAAATAAGTTTTGGAAGGTGATTATCACAATCTTCTTATGTGGCTACATAGGATTTGAGACTTAACAATAGCTAGATACCAATTTGCACAACTGTGGTTATGCTCTGACCATTTTTTCCCTTGATACTGGGGATGGAACCCAGAGGCTCATGCCTGCCAGACAATCATTCTGCTCTTGACCTACATTCCCAGTTTATAAGCTGTAACTTCTAAGCCTTGCTGGACTGTGGAAAGGCAAGGAGCTGAAGGGGTCTGCAACCCTATAGGTGGAACAACAATATGAACTAACCAGTACCCCAGAGCTCTTGACTCTAGCTGCATATGTATCAAAAGATGGCCTAGTCGGCCATCACTGCAAAGAGAGGCCCATTGGTATAGCAAACTTTATATGCCCCAGTACAGAGGAACACCAGGGCCAAGAAGTGGGAGTGGGTGGGTAAGGGAGCAGGGTGGGGCGGGGGGAGGGTATAGGGAACTTTCGGAATAGCATTTGAAATTTGAAATGTATATAAAGAAAAAGTTGTCAACTAGAAACAGTGCTCAAAAGAGGGTCAAAGATGTTTTTAATGAGCATATATATAATTCGCAACAGGCCATGGTAGTTTAAGACATTATATCTAAACAAAGGAGGATGTTTAAAACATTTATGATGATATAACTTTAGGAATCATTTTAATTACTGTATCACTTTCATAATGTTAATGATCTTTCTCACCTAGCAAGAACTAAGCTTTCAAATAATGCAGAGGGTACATGATGTGTGATATATTAAAAAAAACTTCCTGTCCAAAAAAAAAAAAAAAAAAAAAAAAAGAAAAAGAAAAGAAAAGAGAAAAAAAAAACTATTTGGAGACAGTTCTCAATAGGCTTTTATGTTTCCATATCTCTTTGTTGTGAAGCACTGTTTTGTGTGTCAGATTCTCTTTTCAAGGATGTTTGTATGGTGAGCAGCCTTGCAAGATGAGCATAACTGCTTCCTTCAATAGCAAAGATCAGACGGGCTTGCATCCTTGGAAGAATTCTGTTGTGTCTCTAGGGCAATGTGCTACCACACTGTCCAGTAAAATAAGAATACATTCCTTAAGACACAGGGAAGGCATGCTTACTGCTCTAAATGATGTGGGTATTCTCTTATCACATTCCTCTTATAATAAGATGTACCACAATATGCACACCTACATTGGCTCAGTAGGATTTTAAAGACAAGTGGAACAAATATCAGTATTTTCTTCATTTCCCGTTGCTGGCTGTGAGTTCTAAAGTCTTTCATTTTTCATACAGGAGCCTCATGCCTTATTCTAGCTTCCATACATAGCTTTACAAGTAGTTATGTACTTACAAGTAGCATAACATTTCAGACTCTTTGTAGTCCCTTCAATAAACTCAGTGGTTCTGTGTATTGTGTTATATGCCTTTAGAATAAATTGGTTTACTTAGTTTTCTTTAATCCTTATTTAATGAATTGATTAAGAATATTGAAACGCTAATAAAGGCCCATTCATTTTAGGAGCTAACAAGGCTGTATCTTATCTCAGAGCAAACAATTGTGTATTGATAAAATTAGGAACAGCTGAGGGATTATCATACTGTTGATTACTTTCTGGGCCTGACTTTGGGACGTAAGTAATACTACTGTTCAGTTTCCTGTTATAGGAATAAGTCTTTGTGTATATGTTTAGAAGAGTTACTGTTTCTCTGACCTTGATTTGTGGTTGGAATCAGAATACTTGAAATGTGAGACAGGAGGTCCTATTAGTGGGAGGAGAGGAAAATTACATAGAGATCATTGGCTTTGAAGTTGATTTGAGTTCAAAAGCCCAGTGCTGTCATTTTTTTTTTCCTGTATTGGACATGTCATTCAATCTGTCTTTGCTTCATATGTATAATAAGGAATGGTAGCTACTGCATAGAATTAGCATAAGGATTAGAGATAATCTATGACAAGTGCATGGATTCTGGTGTAATTTATGGTGTGTGTGTGTCTCAGTCTTACTGATATGAATTTTGAATTCTGACTTTAAGTAATTTATACATTAATCTATGTATTAATCTTATGTTCCTTTAGGCAGAAAATTCTTTCCTTCGTTCTTCCTCCTGCCTACCTTTCTGTCTGTCTCATGCCATTGTGTTGTTTGGGTTTTACTCTAAATCATATGAGCTGAAGATCTATGATTATATGATGCTATCTGATGATGATGAAGATATGTTCCAACAATTTATATAAATATTAGACATTTTACTAGAGAGAAACATGGTCTGGGCTTCATATACTAGTAAGGTACTGTGGTAGTCTGTACCACTGGATAGCAGTAGACTAAAAATTACTCATTTCTCTTATTTTACAGTTTGGTAGTTTGTATACTTCCACTAAAAATATCAGACTATAAGTAGCACAATTAGTGTGATAATTTCTGAAAATCTTTTTCTGTACTTTGGCAAAACTACTGCTGATGGACCAGGCAATACGTTGGGCAGCAGATGGACCCATCTGTGATGCTTATGGTTGCAGCTTGGAAGATGGCTAACAGACTTCCATTCCATCTGACTTCCTCCTCCTTTCTCCAATTTTCTTGGTCTTTGAAGCTAACAGTTATACAGGACGCCTTTTCGATTAGATTATTTCAGAGGCTCGATTAGCATCTCTAAAAGGCTGTCAGCGTTTTGTAAAGAGTGTCTTGTAGGAAGGCAGGAAACAGTAAACTGCAATCTGTCTGCTGACTTACAGCCAGTAATGGTTGATATGGCTTATGTTTAGAAACGAGACAAAGGAAAAGCTGGGTACTTGTTATAATGTGATAATGCCTAAGGATATTAATTAAATGAAGTGTCACCTTGAAGCACAAGAAAAAACACATAGCTATGCGTTTTTTATTATATGTGCTGCCAAATACCACAGTACGTAGCTATTAAAATTTTTAAAGGCTTTTTACCCAATAATTATAGTAAATGATTAATGTGAGATCTGTTTGTTTCCTGTGGTTTCTATAAAAATTATCATAAACTTAGTGGTTCACTGTAGTAGAACCTGAGTCTGCTATAGTTTGGAGATCAAAAGTCTGAAGTGAGTTTTATGAGATGAAAATCAAGGTTTCAGCGAGGCCCTCTAGGAGGCTGGAGGGGACATTCCATGTCTTGTTTTCTAACTTTAGGTGGCTTCTGAAACTATCTGTACATATTACTCCAATGGTGGCTTCTCTCTTTATGTGGTTTTCTCTTCAGTGTATCTGTCTAGTTTCCTTCTGTCTTTCCCCTTTTCCATTTCTGTGAGAAGTAGTGTCAATATGTAGTTCAGACTGTCTCAAATGTGTACCATTGGTCTCTGCTTGCTCTGCCTTTTTCCTTACAAAGACATTTAATCTGCCTTTTTCCTTACAAAGACATTTAATCAAGTATAGGGCCCACCTAGATGATCTAAGATATGTCATTGTGGCAAGATTTTTAATTATATTTGCAAAATACTTGCCTTTTAAGGTAATGCAGGTTCTGGTAATTAGACTTGATTAGGTGTGAGGACTACCATTCAGTCCACAATAGAAAGATGATTTTTAATGATGAAATGATGAACATCTTTATACTTGTCGTTTCCCAAGTCCTTACTGCTCCCTTAGGAGGTACCTTTTGAAACTGTTTTAAATGAATCTCAACAAGGAATATATATTAACAGTTTATATTCTTGGTTTTGATGAAAAATTTATTTTTCTGTTTATGTATTTCTATTTTTACTGGAACTATGCTGAAACACCAACTTTATGGATATTTCTTGAAAATCATATGTGCATTATTGTGTTATTCTAGTTCCCTGAGTATAAATGATGATTAAATATTTTTTACTGTTCTGAGACTCTTTTATTAGGTAAATAACCCAAGATAAAATTTTAAAATCAGTTTAGTTTTATGTATTTCATCTCTGTAAGTCAGTCTTTACTACTTTCAAGGTAACCATGACATGTTGTTAAGTGTGAAATAGTTCAGAGAATTAAGACCTAGATTATTTTGTGTTATTTCTGTGTTTCCTTAGTGGTTTAGTATTGTTTTGGCAGTGTTCTTTTCTCACCCAGTGCTTAGAAAGGATGTTTATACTAATTTACAATAGAAAACACACTAGACTAGATTTCCTTAATTAGGGCCTATGCCATAGTTAGGGCTTTAATATTATTTCCTTATGCTTTGTAATAATTTCATTCAGTTAGAGTAATCCTGTAATTTTAACTGTCTTTTAGTAACAGGAATTCATTCAGATAATAATTTATGAATATAAATATAATTAAAATCCAGAGAGGCTTATACTATTACTTTGTAATTTAATATCTTTTGAAAGAAAACAAACAAAATACATCATTTAAAATGCTATTAAAATACGTAAAATAATGTGTTGCTATCATTTAAATTATTTTTTGTGTGACATATTCATTT
The DNA here is from genome assembly GCF_000001635.26 of Mus musculus. Taxonomy (NCBI): domain Eukaryota; kingdom Metazoa; phylum Chordata; class Mammalia; order Rodentia; family Muridae; genus Mus; species Mus musculus. Next base: position 147,526,111 of record NC_000086.7, on the reverse strand, counting down.
TTTCATGATTTAATCCTTTTTTACAGTTCAATCTTCATCCCCCTCCTAGTCTGACCCCCCTACTGCTCCCCATGCTATACCTCCTTCCCCAAGCCCAATCCCCCTACGCACCCCTGTCTCTAAGAGGATGTCCCCAAGCCCAACCCCACCCCACCAGACCTCCCCACTCCCTGGGGCCTCAAGGGTTAGGTGCATCTTCTCTCACTGAAGCTAGTCCTCTACCGTGTTTGGGGCTTCATATCAGTTGGCGTATGCTGCCTGGTTGGTGGCTCAGTGTCCGAGAGACACTGGGTGGGTGTCCTCAGAGTTTCGGGGGTCCAGGTTAATTGAGACTGCTGGTCTTCTTACAGGGTTGCCCTCCTCAGATAGTCCTTGGGAAGACCAACATTTGGTATTCAAGTGGGGAAAAAGAGTTAAAGAAACCAAGAGGTGATTGAGATTAGTAGACATTCAGAAAGGTACTCTTCTAGGTCAAGGAATGAAAATGTTTCCAGATAGGTGGAGAGGTTAGGTGTGGTTGAAAAATCCATAGTAAATTTAGTTGTATAGTGGATTTGTATAAATCTGGCCATGAAGGAAGAAGAAAGAGACTGAAAGTAATGAGGACTCAGGGGATGGTTAGGGATGCGTTTTTATTGTTACTATATATCTAGGTGTTTACTTGTTACTCAAACATTGTTTTTATTTTTTCAGATCTTTCCAGAAATCGTTTTACAGAAATTCCTTCAGATGTGTGGCTATTTGCACCACTTGAAACATTAAACCTATATCATAATTGCATCAAAACCATTCCTGAAGCCATTAAGAATTTGCAGATGTTAACATACCTTAACATCAGGTAAGCAAGCATACTTTTAAAAATAAATCTTGAAGGTGCTGAAAATTTAGCTCAGTAGTTAAGAAAACAGCCTTCTTGTTTCAGAGGAACAGAGTGTGGTTTCCAGAACCCATATGTTGACTTATAACTATCTTTAAGACCAGTTTCGGGGATCCAATGATTCCTGACCTCATCAGGCATCAAGAATACACATGATACACATACGTGAATGCAGGGAAATACTCATATCATCATCAACAACAAAAATAATAATAAAGCAAATATGATGCATTTTATTATATTTAATAACATAAATATTACATACTAGATTAGCTATAATACAAAATATATTTTTCTATATTAAAATAGTATATATTATATAGTAGTATAATATGTAATATACTAAAATATGTCATGTAAATATAATTTATTATTGTATTATTGTTTAATAAGTAATTAAAACAATTTTTTAAATATTACAATGCTTTATCGTGTTTAGTAGTAGAGGAATGTATTCTGTTTATGCTTACATTATCTTGTTGGCTTTTGGGATTGTTCTTTAAGGCAATGTTTGTCAAAGTTTCACACACAGGAATTGTCTGGGGATCTTGTTAAAAGATTCTGTCCTGTTAGACCTGCTGTAGGAACTGCATTTTCGAAAAGGTCCCTTGCTGATTCCTCTGCCAGCATGTGTGTTTGTAATTAGATCTCACTTTGAGAAGAGGCTTTAGAATATAAATATTTTTTTATTATTTGCTGTCCACTCATCTGAATTGACTTATATAACACTCTGGTTAGAGTATAGTGAAAAACGTTTTAGGTGAAGTTTTATTACTGGTGATGTTGCCAATTCAAGAATAGGTAGATTGGGATGGGATAGTTGGAAAATGAGAGGACAGAGCACCTTTATGATTAATATGTTTTGTCTTTCAGTGATGGGGATCAACCCTGGGTGTTGTGGGCTAGGCAAGCATTTTGCCAATGAATGACATTTCTAGTCAACTCATGCTTAATTTGTATTTACTGCATGCCAGGCAATATCCCAAGTATTTGACTCATATTACTTCATTTAATACTCCAACATCATTATTGATATGTCTTATATTATACCTATAATACAAATGAGGAAACTGTGTTGTTTGAAAAAGCCATATATTCATACAGTTGTTCTTTGGTGTCTGTGGGACAATGACATTCACCCCAAATACTAATGTCAATCAATATTCAGTTTCCTTACATAAAATGGCAGAGTGTATGAAGGATTATGAGTGGGACCTAGGACATTACACATTTCAGAAGTCCTTCGAGATTACTAAGTAAAGATCATTATCCTTCCCTTTTGTTACACACACACACACACACACACACACACACACACACACACAAAGGACCTCTATTTTAAAGCCAGTCTAGTATTTCTAGATATACTTTGCCAACATAAGATGTGGTAAAGGGTCTTTTCTTCCCTCCTCATTCTTTCTTGAATAACATGTAGCTTTTATTAATATATATCTTATATAAAACATGAGGTACAGGTCTCTTAATGGCAATTAGAAAAATAGGGGAAAAAGTAAAATTATTGCTTGTCAGTGCCTGCTAGTATATAATTGGAATGTTGTCTTCTCTATATTTTGATTGTGAGGTACATTGGGTCAATTGTCTGAATTTGATTTTTGACTATAGCACATTAAGGGTAAAGATACCTGTGCCAGATAGATCTGGTTTCAACCATGACTCTCCTGCTTATCAACTGTATAACCTGAGAATGTTTTACTTACCCTCTTTGTAGTATATTTTTCTTTTCAAAATGGGACTCATGATGAGTGTCTTCCTAAAGTAGATTGTTGTGATAGACAGTTGCGTTATTTCATAAGAGCTATTCTGAACATTTACTGGCACATAGTAAGTATTCAATAAAATGTTGTTAGCCAAGTGGTGGTGGCAGTAGCACATGCCTTTAATCCCAGCACTCAGAAAGCAGAGGGAGCCAGATCTTTGGAAAGCCTGTCTAGACAATGTGTGTGTGTGTGTGTGTGTGTGTGTGTGTGTGTGTGTGTGTGTGTGTGTGTATGAGTGCAGTACATGTAGAGAGTAGAAGATGGTGTCTGATACCCTGGAACCGGAGTTACAGGAGATGGTAAATTGACCCCCACTAGGTGCTGGAAACTGGATTTGGGGATGCGTCAAGAGCAGTCCCACCTGAAACTGTTGGCCCATCTCTCCACTTTCCAAGCTATCAGTCTTTTAAAAGATAACTTCTTTCTTCATTTCAAGTACATTTTCCTGGGAGCCTTACCATGGTTAGGGTTATGGAGGCACTAAGTCTGCTAAAATTTGTGCTCCAGAAGAAGGTTCTGGCATTCTCTAATTTGTGTTTGAATCCTTTCTATAAACTAGGCAAGTTACTTAGTGCACTTTTGCCTTCAGTTTTCATTCTTGTGACTTGAAGCTAATATTCCCTATTTTTTTGAGTTAATGAGCAGATTAGACAGAGTGTGAAAAGAATTTGCATGCTCTTGTTTTAAAGGAAGTACTCAATAAATGTCACTGAAAGCTTATGATTTACTACTAAGTTGCTTTGTATTTTTTTAGATAACATTGAGACTCAGACACATTTTTCATAATGACACTTTATTCTTCTTTTTTTTTTTAAAGTCGAAATCTTCTATCAACATTGCCAAAATACTTATTTGACCTTCCCCTTAAAGTTTTGGTTGTCAGCAATAATAAACTCGTATCCATTCCCGAAGAAATTGGAAAATTAAAAGATTTGATGGAGTTGGTGAGTTAAATATTGTTTTAAATTATAACACACACACACATACACACATATATGTATATCACATATAATATGTACCTTTTTCTTTTGGAATTGTATGCATTCTTTTGTGGAATTTCACTGTAAGTTTTTTTTTTTTAAGGCATAACTTGGTATATGTCTAAATTCAATAGGATAGCAATCTCAGCTACATTTATTTAGGTCTGATTTTAGCTCCCAGCCAACAATAACAGAAACAAAAGTTCAGTGATTCCTCAGTCTAAGAGACTTTAGGAGGCTTGGTTATGTTTTCAGACATATGTTTCAAGTGAATCACTATTTGTTCATTCACTTTGTGGACAGAGAAGGTCTTAAGCGATTTCCCCCTAAGGTTTACAGAGCTGATGAGGAGGCTTAGAGAAGAGTGGTAAAGGTAGAGAATACAGCTGTGGGTATGGTGCTGCATGTATGGAGTCTCGGCTCCTAGCTACTCCAGGGAAAGACAGCATGATCATTTGAGCTTATGCATTTACACATCAAGTCGGGCAACCTACTGAGTCCCCATTTCATGAAAACAAACAAAGGGACAAATAATTGGTTCTTTTTTTATTAGGTATTTTCTTCATTTACATTTCCAGTGCTATCCCAAAAGTCCCGATACCCTCCCACCCCACTCCCCAACCCACCCACTCCCACTTCTTGGCCCTGGCGTTCCCCTATACTGAGGCATATAAAGTTTGTACGACCAATGGGCCTCTCTATTCACTGATGGCCGACTAGGCCATCTTCTGATACATATGCAGCTAGAGACACGAGCTCTGGGGGGTACTGGTTAGTTCATATTGTTGTTCCACCTATAGGGTTGCAGATCCCTTCAGCTCCTTGGGTACTTTCTCTAGCTCCTCCATTGGGGGCCCTGTGATCCATCCAATAGCTGACTATGAGCATCCACTTCTGTGTTTGCTAGGTCCCGGCATAGTCTCACAAGAGACAGCTATATCTGAGTCCTTTCAGCAAAATCTTGCTAGTGTATGCAATGGTGTCAGCGTTTGGAGGCTGATTATGGGTTGGATCCCTGGATATGGCAGTCTCTAGATGGTCCGTCCTTTCATTTCAGCTCCAAACTTTGTCTCTGTAACTCCTTCCATGGGTGTTTTGTTCCCAATTCTAAGAAGGGGCAAAGTATCCACACTTTGGTCTTCATTCTTCTTGAGTTTCATAAATTGTATCTTATATCTTGGGTATTCTAAGTATCTGGGCTAATATTCACTTATCAGTGACTACATATCATGTGAGCTTTTTTGTGATTAGGTTACCTCACTCAGGATGATGCCCTCCAGGTCCATCCATTTGCCTAGGAATTTCATAAATTCATTATTTTTAATAGCTGAGTAGTATTCCATTGTGTAAATGCACCACATTTTCTGTATCCATTCCTCTTTTGAGGGACATCTGGGTTCTTTCCAGCTTCTGGCTATTATAAATAAGGCTGCTATGAACATAGTGGAGCATGTGTCCTTCTTACCGGTTGGGACATCTTCTGGATATATGCCCAGGAGAGGTATTGCGGGATCCTCCGGTAGTACTATGTCCAATTTTCTGAGGAACCGCCAGACTGATTTCCAGAGTGGTTGTACAAGCTTGCAATCCCACCAACAATGGAGGAGTGTTCCTCTTTCTCCACATCCTCACCAGCATCTGCTGTCACCTGAATTTTTGATCTTAGCCATTCTGACTGGTGTGAGGTGGAATCTCAGGGTTGTTTTGATTTGCACTTCCCTGATGATTAAGGATGGTGAACATTTTTTCAGGTGCTTCTCAGCCATTCGGTATTCCTCAAGTGAGAATTCTTTGTTAAGCTCTGCACCCCACTTTTAACGGGGTTATTTGATTTTTTGGAGTCCACCTTCTTGAGTTCTTTATATCTATTGGATATTAGTCCCCTATCTGATTTAGGATAGGTAAAGATCCTTTCTCAATCTGTTGGTGGCCTTTTTGTCTTATTGATGGTGTCTTTTGCCTTACAGAAGCTTTGCAATTTTATGAGGTCCCATTTGTCGATTCTCGATCTTACAGCACAAGGCATTGCTGTTCTATTCAGGAATTTTTCCCCTGTGCCCATATCTATGAGGTTTTCCCCCACTTTCTCCTCTATAAGTTTCAGTGTCTCTGGTTTTATGTGGAGTTCCTTGATCCACTTAGATTTGACCTTAGTACAAGGAGATAGGAATGGATCAATTCGCATTCTTCTACATGATAAACGCCAGTTGTGCCAGCACCATTTGTTGAAAATGCTGTCTTTTTTCCACTGGATGATTTTAGCTCCCTTGTCAAAGATCAAGTGACCAAATAATTGGTTCTTCAAAAGCAAAGAATATGATGCTTACAAACAGGAGTAGTAGTGCATTGTTGCACTGTGATTGGCTGACTCCATTTTAATTATTTTATGTATGTATGTATATATATGTATATCTATGTATATATATATATATATACATGTATATGTATATATATATGTGTGTGTGTGTGTGTGTATTTAAAGAAGCTTCTACAGTTGTAGATTTCCACATGATTTGTCCCCAGAAGGTATTTAGATGAATGCCCTTTCAATCAGGGTTACATTTGTATAACCTTGAGAGACTGCAGACTCTGGTCATTTTGAGTAGCTTTGAGTGGGATTTGGATTACTCAGATCCTTGCTTGGAACTTTCATATTCATATCTCTTTTGGAAAAAGGAATTTATTTAAATTTTCCTTGACTCTGGTGTCTGGTTCTCTAGCTCACATCTCTGAATCCTTGACTTTTTGAGGTTTTTATCCTCGTAAATAGTCTAAAACTATAATAATTGACAGACTACTTTAGTTGGTTGATAGTTATCTATAGTATTTTATCTTACCTTGAACATTTGGCTTATTGTAATTTTTGTGGTGAAATTTGCTCTTTAATTGAGAGTTTTACCCTTGTACTTACTAAATTTAATCTCAGATACTCACAGAACAATTTTTATTGACAGTGGTATATTAAGTTATGATCTAATACAAATAAAAACCCATCAGAGAGGAAATTAGAAGTAACTTTCTTAGCAATTTGGCCATGTGCTCAAAGTTTAAAATTGAAAGTATGTTTGTATTTCTCAATTTTGATACACTTTATTTTCTTGTTTTCCTTAGGATGTTAGCTGCAATGAGATTCAGGTCCTTCCTCAACAAATGGGAAAATTACATTCACTTAAAGAGCTAAATATAAGAAGAAATAATCTTCATGTTTTGCCAGATGGTAAGACAGACAGTCACCATTTTCACTCACCCGAGTGATAGAGGAACCATACAACCTTTAACTTTTTTTTTTCATTTCTGAACAGAATTAGGAGATCTCCCCTTGGTCAAGTTGGACTTCTCCTGTAATAAAGTGACTGAGATTCCTGTTTGCTATAGGAAACTGCATCATTTACAAGTAATAATTTTGGATAACAATCCATTGCAAGTACCACCGGCACAGGTTTGTAACAAGTGCATGGTTCTTATTTTTCTCAGATGTTTATGGTTTCATCTGTGTATTAAATTTTAAAGTAGTATCTTATGACTCAATTTTGTCTTGTATAAAGCATTACCTAGACTTTCTATAAGAACTGAAATTTTACATCTTGTTTTGTTTTTGCTTTAAGACAACATCTCGTGTATACGTAGGCTGGTCTCAAAGTTTCTCAATGGTGGATGAGGATGACTTTTGATCCTCCTGCTCCTACCTGTCAGTGATGGACTTGGAAGCCTGTGCCACCATGCCCTGCTAGATGGGACTTTTTATTTCAATTTGGTAGTAATTATAGTGTAGATTACAGATAAGCAGTTGGAAAAGCTAGAATCAGCCTTTTTGTGAATTTGTAGTTCTGATTGTAAATATTATTTTAAGAAGAAAGATTCTGACTGAATACATTCAAGTATACATTTGCTTGATATTTGTTGTTGGAGTGATATTATAATGGGTACTGAGATGTGGGTTGGAATTTGAGTTACTCTAGGAAAATTCCATGCTGGGTGTTAAGATGAGGTTCCTGCTAGACCAAGATTACTTTGCCTGAGGTAAGACATCTCTCATAAAGAAGACTAGTCACATATAGCTTCCAGCATATTCTTGTAACTGAGATAGAATTCATACAGATAGAAAAAATACAAATGGAAAACATTAAATTTGGATTTTAAAATAATAATTATTAAAGCCACAAGGAATCCCCTAAAATAATAAAGAATAACTAAGATATATACCCGGAAGGGCAAAGAGAATTCATGAGAAGCAGACAGCAGAATGTTGAGAATGTAAAATAGGTGAAATGGTGGTAACTTGTGCCCCCACTCAGAAGGCAGACGTTTGCCTGAGGAGCACAATTCCTACCCGCTCCAAGCTTGGGTCTGTGGTGTATGAAGAAGCATTTGTTGGCTTGTTTGTTTTAATCTTTCAATAATCTCCTCCTCCTCTTCTTCCTCCTCCTCTTCCTCCTCCTCCTCCTCCTTCTACAGATTTCTTTAATACAACATATTGTGATTATGGTTCTTCACTTAACTCTTTCCAGTCCTTCTCATCTCTCCACCCACTGCAATCTACATTTTCTTGCTCTCATTAAAAAACAAAGAGGCATCTAAAATAATAAAACAAGTTAAAATAAAAATTAAAAATCTGGATAGGGCCAATCAAAAAACCCAGATAAACAAAGAATAAAAGAAAAAGCATAAGAAATATACGTAAATGTAGAGACATATATATTAACACACAGAGAAATCACCTAAAATTACAAAATCAGAAACCACAATATATAAGTAAAGGACTCTACAATAAGAAAAGAAAATGAAAAAAAAATATCCTAGACAAAGAATTATGAAACAAAAACCCTCCAAAAATACTATTAAGTTTATTTTGTGTTGGTGTCTACTGCTAGACATAGAGTCTGGCCTTCACAGTGGTTTGTGTATCCAGTGAGACTATATTAGAGAAACTAAGTTTTCATCTGTGAGTAGTTATCAGTTGGAGATAACTTTTGGGTTAGGGATGGGGCCTTGTGTGTACAGATCTGGAACTTTGCTTGGCTCAGAAACATGTGGGTCCTGTGTATACTAACGCAATCTCTGTGAATTCATATATGCATTGGTCCCAGTGTGCTTAGAAGGCCTTATTTCCTTAGTGTCCCTCATCCTGTCTGGCTCTTACAATCTTTCCACCTCCTCTCCCACAAGGTTCCTGTAGTTGTGGCTTTCTTTAATCATCCACATCAACTGCAAAAAAAACCTCCAAAAACATAAAAACTCTGAAAGGAGGCATGAGAGCTCAACTTATTTGAATATAAGGATACATATTTATAATGTTGCTAGAATCTATACTGGTTTAGGATATTGGAAGTAGTAGCTTCTCTTTTATATTCCATGTACTCTTCCTTTTTTAAAAAATATTTATTTATTTTATGTATACGAGTACATACTGTTGCTGTACAGATATAGTTGTGAGCCTTCATCTGGTTGATGGGAATTGTATTTAGGACCTCTGCTCATTCAGGCCAACCCCACTCTTTCCGGTTGGCTCCACTTGCTCAGTCCCTGCTCACACTGGCCCAAAGATTTATTTATTATAAATAAGTACACTGTAGCTGTCTTCAGACACACCAGAAGAGGGCATCAGATCTCATTACTGGTGATTGTGAGCCACCATGTGGTTGCTGGGATTTGAACTCAGGACCATCAGAAGAGCAAGTCAGTGCTCTTACCCACTGAGCCATCTCACCAGCCCCCATGCCCTCCTCCTTTGTCATGAATAATTGGCTGTGTTTATAGTGCCAAGCAATAACTCCCTTCTATTAAGTGAAGTGACTGGTTTTTTTTTAACCCCTCTAACGACATAGGTTATCTAACAAAGCCTAGTTTCAGGCATGAGAGACTTCCTTTCAAGTTTTTGGTTGGGGACACCAAAAGGACCCCCCCCCCAAAAACAATATATGCTGTGTCCAGTGCCCTTAGTGCCTTCCAGAAAAAAAGGTAAGATTCCATTGCTGAAGACATCACATACATCATACACTGGGTTTGGAGGAATCCATCTGAAATTGAACTGGAAGCATCAGTGAGAACTTGCAATCATAGTTTCAGGAGGAACCATACATGCAAGCTGTCAATAGATGAAAACAACAGCTTACCCAGATGTAACATCAATGAACCATTACATTGATCGACATGGCAAGGTATTCTTAAAGGTGCCACAATGGCACGAATATCTTGGGGTACTAACACTAACAGTTGATAAATGGACTTGATGAAATAAACAGTTTTCCGCGCAACAAAGGACACCATCACTTGTGTAAAGAGCCAGCATATAGAATGGGGAAAAAAATCTTCATAAGATTTACCTCTGTGAAAAGGTCAGCCTCTAGAATATTAAAAACAAACAAAAAAACAAACAACCCCCCCAAACAAACAAACAAACCCTTAAACAAGAACCTGAACATCATGGAAACAAATGAACAGTTAAAGTTGGAGCATGACAGTAAACACTTAAGTTTCAGAAGAAGAGATACAAATACCCAAGAAATACTTTAAGAATGTTCACTATCGTCAACTATCAGGGAAATTAAAATTAGGTTGATATTTCATCCTACTTACGTTAGAATGGCTATTAAAACAAATCAAAACAAAACAAATCCCCCAAAACCCTCAAAATCAAGTGAGCACAAGTGCTTGCAAGGATGTGCATGAAGGAAATGCATAGAAACTTAGTGAGAGTACAAAATGATGCAAACTCTATGGAAATTGGTGTCTCAATTCCTCAAAAAGCTAGAAATAGATCTGCCACACAACTCAGCCATATCACTCCTGGGCATATTCCCAAAGGATTCTATACCCTTCAACACAGACACTTGGCCTCCCATGTTCACTGGATAAAGAAAGCAGCCTAGATGTCCATCAACTGAAGAATGGATAATGAAAGCATGTCACATGTACTCAGTGAAAGTTCTCTTATAAAGAACAAGGAAATTCTCAGATAAATGGTTGGAGCTGGAAATAATTATCCCTGCTGAGGTAGTCCAGACACAAAGAATTGCTTTGTGTTTCCTCTCACATGTGGATGACACTTTAGAAGTGTATGTTCTAATTGGAGTACCCGTAGAAGTCAGGAAGCCAGTAAGGACTACTAAGGGACTAGTAAGAAGCCATAGGAAGACAGTTTCAAGGAGTCCTGAATAGAAGACAGGTGGGAGGAGACAGGAAGAAAAATCATGGACTAAGTGTTAAATGAAGGGGGCAGTGGAAGGGCAGGAGGCTGGCTCTTCTCCATTGTGTATTGTTAGCTTCTTTGTAAAAAAAATAAATACATAAAATAAAATCTGGCTTTGTATATCTGCATCTGTATTGGTCAGGCTCTGGCAGAGCCTCACAAGGAACAGCCATACTGGGCTCCAATCAGTAAGCACTTTCTGGATCAGCAATAGTGTCTGGGTTTGGTATCTGCAGATGGCTACATCCCTAGGTGGGGCAGTCTCTGGATGGCTTTTCCTTCAGGCTCTGCTCCACTCTTAGTACCTGCATTTCCTTTCGATGGGAGGAATTCTGGGTTAATATTTTTGAGAGCAGGGACCCCAGTGGGGAAGTTAGGGCAAGCATGTAGAGGCTGAAGGGGTTTGCAGCCCCATAGGAGGAACAACAATATGAACCAACCGGAACCCCCAGAACTCCCAGGGATTAAACAACCAACCAAAGAAAACACATAGTGGGACTCATGGCTCCAGTTGCATATGTAGCACAGGATGGCCTTGTTGGACATCAGTAGGAGGAGTGGCCCTTGGTCCTGAGAAGGCTTGATGACCCAGGATAGAGGAGCACAAGGCCTCTGAGGCAGGAATGGGTGGGTGGGTGGGAGAGCACCCTCCTAGAGACAGGGGGAGGAAGAAGGGGGTAGGAGGCTTGTGGAGGGGAAACTGGGAAGGAGGATAACATTTGAAATGTAAATAAAATAATCAATAAAAATGTGAAAAAAATCTGGTAGCTATAGGAAGGTGGGTTTGTATGCATCATCTATCAACATGTCTGTTTCTATACAAGTATAATGCTGATTCATTACTATTATTCAATAATATAAATTGAAATCAGGGATCATGATTCTTCCAGCACTGTTTTCAATGTTAAGAATTGTTTTTGCTGTCCTAGCTCCTTTTTAATTTGCTATACTTACTTTATAATAGTGCTTAGTCTCTCTGTTTTTAACCTCTGCGTCCTATTTCACCATCTCCCTTCTCCTTCCCCTTCTCCTTGCCCTCTCTCTGTGTGTGTTTATTTGTAAGTGTGGGTGTGCACATGCCATAGTAGAAATGTAGTGGTCAGAGGACAATCTCATGTGCTCAGGTGTTGGACCTTATTTTTCACTTGTTTGAAGAAGGATTTCTTGTTTTCTCTCTGCATATGTGAGACTAACTCACTGCCAGTTTTAGGAGTTTCCTCTCTCCACATTCTGTCTTGTCTTAAGAGTGTTAGGATTACAGTGGGGGGGGGGGTGCTATATTTTTGTTGTTGTTGTTTTATAATGTGGATTTAAGGAATCAAACATAGGTCATCATGCTTTTGTGGCAAGCACTTGTGAGTCATATCTTTAGCCAGCAAACCTTCTTTGTAGATTTCCTCTCTTAACATTGGTTTTTTGTATGAGCAACAGACATATTTTCTCCGAGCATTTTCCTAGTTGAACTTTATTCCAACTGCATTGCTATTATGATTTTTATTTGTTTATTGTTTTTATTTGTTTCTTTGTTCGTTTTTGAGACAGGGTATCTTTGTGTAGCCCTGGATGTCCTAGAACTTGCTCTGTACTGAGTGTTTGAAATAAAGGCCTATGCCATCACTGCCTAGCACTTTATTTTTTAAATTTGATTTATTACCTACTTATGCCGTCTTTATTAGTCTTTCTCACATTTTATATCATGCTTTTGGTTTGGATGAGATTATATATGTATATTTTCCCTGTTCTCACTAGTCCAGTGAATAGTATGTTTTTAATTTTTCTAATAAAGACATTGTGGTATAGATCTTTTAGTGTTCAGTAGTTTGTTCATTTTACTTTTAATAAGAAAATGTGAGTGAAATATAGAAATATGGGCTAGAGATGTAGATCATCAGTTAAGAACAATTTCTGCTCTTTCAGAGACCCCAGATTCAGTTTCCAGCACATGAAGAAAAAAAAAAAAACACTCCAGTTCCAGCATCTCCCACACCCTCTTATGGCTTCCATGGTCATCAGCTATGCATGTGGTACATTTACATACATGCAGGCAAACATGCATATACATAAAGTAAAAATAAATACATTTTTATAAAAGGAAATTGTTTATTTTAAAAACAATATACACAGAGATCGCACAGGTCTAAGCCAGATAGGACCTGTGGCGAGAGGATCCAGATACAAGCCCCATCCTAACTCAGGAGCTACTTTCAACTGACAACCACTTGCAAAGGAGAATTTACTTTTTATCTATGGATTTTCACTGGGTATGCAAACCACAGTAGATGGCCAAAATAAAATGAACTCAACTGTATTTTTGAAAGCTTATTTTTAAATTGTCTCATGATTTGTCTGAGCTATTTTTTAACTCTTATAGAATTTTTGTTTATATATTGTGGTTTCCAATTTTGGTTTTATTGGTTTTATGAGAATGAAGCATGCATGTCAGCATCTTTATGTGTTTTTTGTCCATTTTCTTTGTTTTTTTCTATTTAGTTTATAATCTTTTGTAATAATAATAAATACATAAATAAATGATAAATAAAAAGAGTGTGGGTTTGGAAGTGGAGAGGATCTTGGTTGAATTAGGGAAAAACATGATCAGAATGTATTGTTTAAAAAGATCTATTTTCAATTAGAAGAAAAGAAAAACTGACTGCATTAGTAACTAATAAAAATTAACATAGAATACTTTTTGATAAGATGATAGCAGATTTTGTTACAGTATTGTCACATTTTCCTGTCTTGCTCCACACACTTAATTCATGAAAATTCTGGTTGTGATACCTTAGCATAATTTGAGATTATTTCAATATATAAATCACTTGATAGTGTCCCATTTTATTTGCAATTATGGAACAGAGAGATCGCTCAGCAGTTAAGTGCACTTCCTCTTTATGAAGAGTACCCGACTTTGTTTCCCAGTACACATATAGGGGCTCATAACCATCTATACCTAATTCCAGGCATCCTATGTCCTCTTCTGCACTCTGTCATATGGCGTGCACATGGTGTACATTCTTACCGGCAAAGCATTCAGACACATAAAAATAAATATTTGAATTTAAATTTGTTACTAAATACTTTACTTTTTTGTTTGCTTACAGATATGCTTAAAGGGTAAAGTACACATATTTAAGTACTTAAATATACAAGCTTGTTGTAGAATGGATAAGAAACCAGACTCCCTGGATCTCCCATCACTGAATAAAAGAATGCCTTCTCAGCCTCTTACAGACAGGTAACATAACTAGTCTTACAGCTTCAGACAATGATTGTGCTTGTTGTTATAAAAGAAATTTATCATTCATGAGGATACTGAATATATTTAGCCTGATTAAATCAGTGTTTAAAAAAGTCATTGAATTTTTTTTCATTTAATAACCTCTGTGATGCTGAACAAAATGTGAGATTTTTCTTTAGGTAGTTATTATTTTAGTACAAAATGTAAATATTTTACAGTATAAGTTCCAGCATTTACAGTATAAGTAACAGCATCCTCTCTGTGACAGCTGTTAACCTAATTTTGATCACCATATTAATAATACTTGTAATGGCTAGTTGGATTAGTCTGTAAACCGACTTTGAGAGAAGAGGATGTTATTTTGGAGGTGCCTTTCACCCTTATGCTAATGATCTTTTCTTTTTCCAATGTTGAATTTTCAATCTAAACAAGTGCTCTATCGCTGAACCACAACCCCAGCCGTGTGTGTGTGTGTGTGTGTGTGTGTGTGTGTGTGTGTGTGTGTGTGTGAGAGAGAGAGAGAGAGAGAGAGAGAGAGAGAGAGAGAGAGAGAGAGAGAATATGTTTTCTTTTTCTGGAGTACTGGGAGTTCAGTCCAGAGCGTGTTTTATACTAGACAAGTGCCCTAACATTCAGCTATACCTCTTTATCTTCTGGTCAAAAATGATATATTATTGGCCTTTGATTGTGCTTTAATCTTTAGGACATTTTAATATGGTAGATAAATTGTTCTTTTAAGATGTAGATTGGTCTGAAAACCTTTTTCAAAAATACAATTCCATCCAGAAATATGGAAAATAACATGGAGTGGGGGTAAGACGACAGAAAGGGTGACTGTGACCACCTAAAATATTTAAAGGTTTGTCATTGATTTATATGATAAATTTGATGTTTTGGATGACATTGTAGTAAGTACTGCTATTAGCAGTAAAGGACTTGAATTCCCAAATAGCACCTTCCCATGAATCTTTCTCTTGCCGCCATAAAATATTTATGTATTATATTAATTCCTAAATTGTATTTTGGTTATTATTAGTAGTACAGAAACTATAATATTCTATTGAAGTTAGGATTGGTATCTATACTAATCTCTATTAATATGCTTATTATTTTTGCAGATGAGATACTTTATTATTAATGGTGTTCTTTTCCCCCAGTCATTTGTGATATCCATAGCTGTTGATTGCCTACTGTTAGACTCAGGATGTATTGTGTTGAGAGCTGTACATGTTGGTCTTGGCATCTCGTGGACCTCACAGTCTAGGTGGAAGAAACAGTGAAGAAACAAAACAAGGAAACAAATAAGAGTTCAGTTCACTTTGCACTGCTGTACTTTTAAGTAGTAGACATTTTTGTGGCTCATAGTTTTGGAGACTGATTAAGTCCAAGATAGGGGAGGAATAATCAGTGACATGTCAAAAGGTAACAGATGAGGAAAAGAACTTGAGAGATGTGAACATGAAGTCAAATTTACTCCTGTGGCAAATCTATTTCCAGGACAAGAAAGTAACTACTACAATAGAAAGGTTAATCTCTTCAAAGACTGTACTCTTATGAGCAAACCCCTTACTAGACCCCACAAGCTGATGCTTTTGCATCAGGAATTAAGTTTACAACACACTCAGACAGTAGCATGCCTATTTCCTTCCCCTTACTCTCCTCCCCTTCTCCCTCCCCTCCTTCCCCCTCTTTCACATGCACAGTCACAAGTGTTGCCTGCCATATGATGTTTCATGTTACCATTTTTCAAGTATTCCATGGTACTTAAGTTACATGCAGTCAGCAGAAACCATTCTTGAGTTCTGAATTCTCATCTTTTCTGGGGATGCCAATATGTAGTATGAGCCTCTGCCTCCTGAGTGCTGAAATTAAAGGCACATGGCACCACCAACCAGCAACGTTGAAGATTTTTAGTGTGTTTTGTTTTGTTTTGTTTTGTTTTGTTTTGTTTTGTTTTGTTTTGTTAAGACAAGGTTTCACCCTCTGGACTCGATGTAAACCAGTATAGTCTGTTATTCTGAGGATCCTCCAGTTATGTCTTTTAAGCTATAGGCTGGTGCCGCCTGGCCTGCAATCACCCTTAAATGACATGAATAAAATATTTGATAGGATTTTTTTTTTTTGGTATTTCCTCTTTTAAGAATGTTTGATATCAAAACTATTTATTTTGCATTATCTAGGGACAGTTTAGCTCAATTTGCTTTCTGTATTTAAGAAAAAAAAATTCTAGCTGCTCAAAGTATTTGTCTTTCTGCAGCATGGAAGATTTTTATCCAAACAAAAATCATGGCCCTGACTCTGGAATCGGAAGTGATAATGGAGAAAAGCGATTGTCTACAACAGAAGTGAGATTTTTCTCTTGCTGGCCTGTGTTGTTTTCCTATTTCTTAGAGCTTTAAAAAAAGAGGCACTTCAGGGCCAAGAAGTGGGAGTGGGTGGGTAGGGGAGTGGGGGGGGGAGGGTATGGGGGACTTTTGGGATAGCATTTGAAATGTAAATGAAGAAAATACCTAATTTAAAAAAATTTGGAAATGAAAAAAAAATATAAAACCTTCCAAATAATTGCTTGGAGGAAAAAAAAAAGAGGCACTTAAATGCATTGGATTTTACTTTTACAGGCAGATATAATTTTGTTATATATTTTATGACTTCAAAAGAAGGAATACCTACTGATTTTTTAAAGTAAAACATTCATTGTAACATGGATTTTTGGTTGGAAATCTGGAGATGTAGAGCAGATATTTTGTAATTCCTATTTAATCAAAGAAGCAAAAGCTTCCTTGAGTGTTCCAAATACGTCATTTATACTGTGTACTTGTTCCTTTCAGCCATCAGACGATGACACAATCAGCCTTCACTCTCAAGTCTCAGAATCAAATAGAGAGCAAACATCAAGAAATGACAGTCATATAACAGGAAGCAAGCCTGATTCTCAGAAAGGTAATTCTTGTGGTGTCTCTTAGGTTTAACTCATTTACACAGCCCATATTAAAAATGATATTTTTATTTGAAGTGGACTTTGAAGACTTATAAGGTTATAAGATATAGCTTATATTGAAAAGGTGAGCTTTTATCTTGAGAACTAAAATAAGTAGAACATCTATAATGTCTTGTAATATTAATCTATACCTAGACCAGGAGGTGTATGATTTTATTGATCCCAACACGGAAGACGTAGCAGTTCCTGAAGAAGGAGATACACATATTGGATCATTTGTTTCTTTCCTTAAGGTAAATAAGCAAAACTCAATGAACATTGTTAACATTCACTTCATCCTGATTATACAAAAGTATACCATGAAATTTACAATGATAATTTTGCTTTTTATAAGGGGAAAGAAAAGAGCTCTGAAAAATCTCAGAAAAATGAAGAACCGCCAAATGAAAAAAAGTAAGTATAGTCTGCTTTTTGAAATACAGTATGAATTATGAATGCTTGGATTATTCATTATGTATTCCTATTGAGAGCACTTGAGAAGTTTTTCATATGTCATGGGTTTCCCCATGCCATGTTTAGATAGTTACCTTTAAAGTCCTTCAAAAGAAAAAATAAAGTCCTTCAAATTAATAATTATAATAGACCTTTGCTTTTCCCCTTGAAGTAGAATAATAATCCTGCCTACAGTTTTGTTACCTAAAAGGGCTGTGTCTTCACAAATACTGCTTCATTTGAGTCCCCCATAAAAATCCCAACAGGATCATTTTGTCTATAAGGAAGCTTAGGCCTAGAGTTCTGAATTTCCGAACTTGAGCTTTCTGTTTCTTGATTTAACATTTTATATTATCTCCTAAAAGACTTTCTATTGTGTATTGAAAGCTCTTCCCTAGTCCCCGCTGGTGTCAGGACTGAGTTTTATCGCAGCTTTCCTAGGTTTCTCTGCACACCGTGTTTCCTTCAAGTGACTTGGTTGCTTGGTAATCTTGTTGAATGCTCGGTACTGAGCTCCAGGCCTCATTCTCTCTAAATCACAAACCCAGAACCTTGTTAGTTCTCTAAGTACTCCTTAGTGAGTCTCTCTTACTCAGTAGGAAAGCTTTGTTTTGTTTTGTAATCCTTTCCTTTTGCATAACACTGAGGATTGACTGTTCAGTCTTCAGCATGCTAGTAGACAAGAGCGCTCTACCACTAAGGTGTAGTCTCAGTCCTAGTAATGTGTTTCTAGACACCTTTGCAGATGTATACAAGGTGTAGTAGTCACTCTCATCTCCCATGTCACTACTATCCTGATTGTCCCCACTCTCCACTGACTTTTTCCACACATTGTTCATGCCTATTCATCTTGTTTTGTGGCCCACGGAGATTAATTGCCTGTGTCAATTATGGACTTGCAACTATCTGTTTGAACGGGGTGACTCAGTAATGAATATATAACTAAACACAGTTCACCTTCAATTGCCAGTAGTTCAGAAATTATGGTAGGGTGCCATGTATTCTCTCCTTCCTTGACCTGTTGATGTAGGTCTTGTGTGGGCCTGAAAGAAACTAACTATGGTTTTTGTGAAGTAACATTTAGCAACTCCACCCTGCCTTCTGGTTTTTACTTTCTTCTATAATGTTCTCAGAGCCTTAAAACAGGTGGAAGAAATGCCTTTCTAATGGCTTCATCCCTTTTTTAATTTTGTATTAATTATATTTTGGACAGGATTTTGCTACATTGTCAAGGCTAAACTTGACCACATTCTATAGTCCTGAACTGCCTTGGAATTGTGATCCTCCTGTCTTAGACCCCCAAGTTTATAAGCCTGTTGGCACCACTTTGTTTATTTAGATTTCCTTCCTCTATTAAGCTCTTTCCTCATAAAATGAAGAGAGTTGCTTAAGTTCAAGTGACACCAGTGTATGTAAGATGTGATAAAACACAATATATTGTGACATTATTGTTATTTATGCTTATTGTTATTAAATGAAGTGCTTTTTACATGGAATACTTAGAATTTGGAGAGCAACTCATTTTTAAGTTAGTTTTTAATGTTAAAATTATATTTCTGGCTGAGCAGTGGTGGTTCATGCCTTTAATCCCAGCACCTGGGAGGCAGAGGCAGGTGAATTTCTGAGTTCCAGGCCAGTCTGTTCTACAGAGTGAGTTCCAGGACAGCCAGGGCTATACAGAGAATCTCTTGTCTTGAAAAACCAAACAGAAAGAGATATTTCTGGAAAATACGAATATTTTTATTATTTCTTAATAAATACTCACTGATAAGTGGATATTAGCCCAGAAACTTAGAATACCCAAGATACAAGATACAATTTGCAGAACACATCAACTCAAGAAGAACTAAGACCAAAGTGTGGACACTTTGCCCCTTCTTAGAATTGGGAACAAAACACCCATGGAAAGAGTTACAGAGACAAAGTTTGGAGCTGAGATGAAAGGATGGACCATCTAGAGACTGCCATGCCTGGGGATCCATCCCATAATCAGCCTCCAAATGCTGACACCATTGCATACACTAGCAAAATTTTGCTGAAAGGACCCAGATATAGCTGTCTCTTGTGAGACTATGCCGGGGCCTAGCAAACACATAAGTGGATGCTCACAGTCAGCTATTTGATGGATCACAGGGCCCCCAATGGAGGAGCTAGAGAAAGTACCCAAGGACCTAAAGGGGTCTGCAATCCTATATGTGGAACAACAATATGAACTAACCAGTATCCGCCAGAGCTCGTTATCTCTAGCTGCATATGTAGCAGAAGATGGCCTAGTCAGCCATCATTGGAAAGAGAGGTCCATTGGTCTTGCAAATTTTATATGCCTCAGTACAGGGAACATCAGGGCCAAGAAGTGGGAGTGGGTGGGTAGCGGAGTAGGGGGAGGGTCTGGGGGACTTTTGGGATAGCACTGGAAATGTAAATGAAACAAATACCTAATAAAAATAAATAAATTAATTAATTAAAATAAATAAATTTGTAAACCTTGGTATGGTGAAGGTAGTGGACTCTGAAGCTCAATGATCATTACCTCTAGCCAATTAGCATGCAGCCATTCCTGGATTTTATGTGGGCATTGAAAGTATGAATGCAAATTATTTAATAAAATAAATTTTATTAATATTTGAATATATTTTTAATAATTTCTGGAAATTTTGAAAATGTCATTTGAACCAATTTTATATTATTCTTATTTAAACTATTTTCTTTGTTTTACATAGAGTTTTAAAAAATCCAAATGAGTAAACTTCTAGAAACAGTATGGCAAATGAAACATTTTGATAGTAGTTTTTCTTTATTTTTAAGAATAGGCCATGTGGAGCTTTTCAATTTTATTCATACTCAATACTGAGCAGTGTGTACTGCTAATTTTTTGTGACCATTATACATCTCAAATTCAGCATCACTTATTAGCTACATTTCTATTGAGAATGCAGATGTATTTTCCTAAAATTCCTTATATCCCATTTTAGTATTTTAAACATAACATCATATGGATTAGCTTTCTCTTTTTTAGTGCTTTATTTATTTATTTATTTATTTATTATTAGATGTTTTCTTTTTTTAAATTTTTTATTAGGTATTTTCCTCATTTACATTTCCAATGCTATCCCAAAAGTCCCCCATACCCACCCACCCCCCACTCCCCTACCCACCCACTCCCCCTTTTTGGCCCTGGTGTTCCCCTGTACTGCGGCATATAAAGTTTGCAAGTCCAATGGGCCTCTCTTTCCAGTGATGGCCGACTAGGCCATCTTTTGGTACATATGCAGCTAGAGACAAGAGCTCTGGGGTACTGGTTAGTTCATACTGTTGTTCCACCTATAGGGTTGCAGTTCCCTTCAGCTCCTTGGGTACTTTCTCTAGCTCCTCCATTGGGAGCCCTGTGACCCATCCAATAGCTGACTGCGAGCATCCACTTCTGTGTTTGCTAGACCCCTGCATAGTCTCATATAGTCTCACAAGTCTCACTTACTAGCTACAATTCTATTGAGAATGCAGATGTATTTTCCTAAAAATACTTATATCCCATTTTAGTATTTTAAATATAAAACCATATGGATTAGCTTTCTCTTTTTTAGTGCTTTATTTATTTATTATTAAATATTTTCTTTATATACATTTCAAATGCTATCACGAAAGTTTCCTATACCCTCCCTCTGCCCTGCTCCCCTACCCACCCACTCCAGATTCTTGGCCCTGGCGTTCCCCTGTACTGAGGCATATAAAGTTTGCAATACCAAGGGCCGCTCTTCCCAGTGATGGCCGACTAGGCCACCTTCTGCTACATATGCAGCCAGAGATATGAGCTCTGGGGGTACTGGTTAGTTCATATTGTTGTTCCACGTATAGGATTGCAGACCCCTTCAGCTCCTTGGGTGCTTTCTCTAGCCTCTCCATTGGGGGCCCTGTGATCCATCCAATAGATGACTGTGAGCATCCACTTCTGTATTTGCCAGGCACTGGCATAGCCTCATATGAGACAGCTATAACAGGGTCCCTTTAGCAAAATCTTTCTGGCATATGCAATAGTGTCTGGGTTTGTTGGCTGATTATGGGATGGCTCCCTGGGTGGGCAATTCTCTGGATAGTCCATCCTTTCGTCTTAGCTCAAAACTTTGTCTCTGTAACTCCTTTCATGGGTATTTTGTTCCCTATTCTAAGGAGGAATGAAGTATCCACCCATTGGTCTTCCCTCTTCTTGATTTTCTTATGTTTTGCAAATTGTATCTTGGGTGTTCTATGTTTCAGGGCTAATATCCACTTATCAGTGAGTGCATATCTAATGACTTCTTTTGTGATTGGGTTACCTCACTCAGGATGATACCCTCCAGATGCATCCATTTGTCCAAGAATTTCATAAATCCATTGTTTTTAATAGCTGAGTAGTACTCCATTGAGTAAATGTACCACATTTTCTGTATCAATTCTTCTGTTGAGGGACATCTGGGTTCTTTCCAGCTTCTGGCTATTATAAATAAGGGTGCTATGAACATAGTGGAGCATGTCTTCTTATTACCAGTTGGAACTTCTTCTGGGTATATGCCCAGGAGAGGTATTGACAAATGGGACCTCATAAAATTGCAAAGCTTCTGTAAGGCAAAAGACACCATCAATAAGACAAAAAAGCCACCAACAGATTGGGAAAGGATTTTTACCGATCCTAAATCTGATAGGGGACTAACATCCAATATATACAAAGAGCTCAAGAAGCTGGACTCCAGAAATTCAAATAACCCCATTAAAAATGGGGTTCAGAGCTAAACAAAGAATTCTCACCTGAGGAAATCAGAATGGCTGAGAAGCACCTGAAAAAATGTTCAACATCCTTAATCATCAGGGAAATGCAAATCAAAACAATCCTGAGACTCCACCTCACACCAGTCAGAATGGCTAAGATCAAAAATTCAGGTGACAGGAGATGCTGGCAAGGATGTGGAGAAAGAGGAACACTCCTCCACTGCTGGTGGGATTGCAAGCTTGTGAAACTACTCTGGAAGTCAGTCTGGAGGTTCCTCAGAAAATTGGATTAGCTTTCCTATGGCATTTAAAATAATAACAGTTTCAATATCTAGATGTTGACAACGTTCAGTTGGCTTTACGCTTTGAATAACTGTGTTTGTTTCAGAGTTGACAAAGAACAGTTACTTCCAGAAGAAGAAGATGATGATTTGAAAGAAGTAACTGATTTGAGGAAGATAGCTGCTCAGTTACTGAAGCAAGAACAGAAGAACAGGTATTCTTTTCAGTAATGAGATTTGAGTAGTCAGATCTTATCATCAGTAAAAGATGACCAAATTAAGGAAATGAAGTTTCAAGTAAACAAAAGGGGCCTTTAAGTATTTTGTTTTCAAGTGATTAAAAAGACAGAAGAAAATCCTTAGGAGAGAAATAAGAAATTACATATATAACTAACAGAGTGTGCTCAGTTTGACACTATATTTATTTTAGGGGTGCTGGTGATGAAAGTCAGGGCTTTCATCTGCGCTGGGCAAGACCTCTGCTTTGTAGCTACAACCCAGCCTTAGTTAATGTACCTCACATTTTACTTCTGTGCTAAATCATACATAGTAACTATCTGCCTATATTCATCATAGCTCACAGTACCATTAATTACACTATAAGCATTTCTTTCTGGCTATGTACTATATTGGTAACATTTATTTATTAGATTTTTATATCAGATTCTTAATAATTTGGGATCTACCATTCCCCAAGGATAGAGGTGAATTATAATAGTTGCTTACATCAGTTCAGGATTTACCTATCTCAAGTTCACACTTGTGTGTTTCTTGAGTAAACAAACTTTTCTCCCTCTGGTTCAGTTTTCTTCAAATACATATCTTTGCCAATAAGCAAGGCACTGTATTCATGAGTATTGAATCAAATTAAGTTTATTTAAATTTGTGTGTGTGTGTGTGTGTAGTGTTTGAATGTGTGTGTACACATGGAGGTCAGAGGTCCGCATCAGGTGTCTTCTTCAGTTGCTCTCTACATTATATTTTGAGGCAGTCTCCCACTAAACCTAAAGCTCACTGTTTGACTAGAGCTACTGGCCACTTAGTTTCCAGGGTGGAACATCCTCACCAGATCAAGTTTTCCGCATTCATGGTGGCCGTCCCTGGATTTTTATGTGAGTGCAAGAACTCTGAACGCAAGTCCTCATGCTTGCATAGCTGGCAATTTACCTATTGAGGCCAAAGCCCATTTTTTTTTAGTACAAAAAAATGGACCATGTGCTACACTACTACCTACAATAGTACATACACTGTAAGATTACTGAGAATCTTACATTGATCATTTTGACTGAAGTTTCTGTTTCTTTTTCATGAGTAAATTGATAAGAGAATTTTGCTATATTTAGGATGAATAAGTAGTATTTCCTTTCACTTATTCAAAAATACATGTTTATGGTTATCATGGTGGCTGTGTCTTTAGAGTTTCATATTTAAATATATTGCATTTGTTTTAAATAGATCATTTAACATATATTAGCATCTGGCAGCTGAAGTGATGGATGGTTTAGGGGTTAAGGGAACCTTTTGCTTTCTTAGAAGATTGGATTTTTTTCCAGCACCCAAGTTGGGTGTGCTTCTGTTACTTCACCTCCAGGGGTCCAATTTTCTGGCCTCCAAAGAACCCCCACACATGTGATACAAAGTCACATATACATATATGCATAATTAAAACAATGCAGAGCATCTGGGTATTGTGGTGCATGCCTCTAATCCCAGACCTAATGAGGCTGAGGGTGACCAGTTGATAAGCCAGCCTGGTCTGTAAAAAACCAACCCTGAGGGTGTACTGGGTGCCCAGCATGTACGGGGGCACAATTTGAATTCCCAGTACCATGAAACAAAGAAACACGACAGTGCTGGTGAGATGGCTCAGTGCATAAAGGTGCTTGCGGACAAACCTGACAACTTGAGTTTGATCCCTGGAACCTATATGGCGGGAGTAGAGAACCAACTCCCACAGGTTGTATTCTGAGTTTTCCACAAATGCTGATGCATGCAAGTGTGCAAAACAGACATGCACACACAAAATAAATACATATGCAAAACCAGAACAACAAAATAAGCAAACATATCAAGTGAGAGGTATAGAATCTGATGTTAAGGAAAGAACTGGACAATGGATCATATGATAAGTAGCCATCTAGTACCATTTTTGCTCAGCCACTACATTTTCTCTTAAAAATGTCATACTAAAAAATACCACTTACCTGTCTTTATCATTGTTAATGAATTCTCATTCTCCATTTACATTGCTTTTCCTGTATCACTGCTTTATGTAAATGTTTCTATGTGATTTACTGTTTAATCTTTTCTAACAATGCATTTCTTATGTGCCCTCTAAAAATAACTTTTGAGATTATAATGTGATTATCTAATTTCTGCTTTCTCTTTTCTCGCTTCAGTCTTTTACATAACTCTCCATTTTACTCTTTTTCAAACTCATGGACTTTTTCCTTTAATTGTTGTAGAATGTCTATTTGTGTGGAGGTGGATGTATGTACATGTTTTACATATTTATTTATTTTGTATACACACAACACACACACACACAAACATATTAATATATACCGCCTGCTCAGTCCATATAGCTTGTTTGTATGTTTTCAGGGTTGATCATTTGGTTTTGGATAACCAAATAGAGTGCTCTAATCTGCTTTTTACAAAGTTGTCACAGTAAGGTTTTGTGGAGCCTATGTGTTGATCGCCTGAGTGGTTTGACTTAGTGAAGCATACTTCCACCAGCTCTTGGGACATAAAAATTGCTTGAGTTCATGCTACCTTTTAGGTAGCATATTTGTATTTATTTTTCATTATGAGAAAGGACTAGTGATAATTTTAAGACTATAGTAATACCCACTTTCCATTTGAGGCGTGTGTTTTAGATTCCACCTTGTGATTCATAGTTGTTTCTTTATTTTCATCTTTACTCATTGTATTTAGGTTTTCCTATCTCTGTTTCGTAATTATTCCCTGTAGTTTAGATTAGGGATCCTCTGAGTAGGCCACCTTTTGTAGGGTTTGCTTTGGTGGTGCCTTTGTAACTAGTACCTAATGGCACGTAGTATTGTGCCTTCTATGTGGTGACACAGAAGACACAGAATTAGTTGATTCGGTTCTTGAAAATTATAAAATTTAAAGTTAACAGAATTTGTTTAGCCAAAATTTTTATATTCTCTGTAAACACTTTAATTCAAGATATATACAAAGCTAATTTTGTCTTTATCTGATTTTCTTTTTCATTATCTTTTTATGTGTTACAAATAATAATATAAGAACTATTTATATTAAGCATTGCTATTTTTCACGATGAGAAAAATAACAAGCATTGTAGAGTCTTTTAGAAAATGGTAATCTTTCTCCATAAGGTGAAATGTAACTCTCACCTGCTAGGTAAAGGAGAAATCAATCCATTTTTTAAAAGTTCTACAGAGCAGATGTACAATTTATGTGTTATGTTTTAATATAATTATTATAGATTTTTTGGTCTTTGTTTATTGCTATTCCTGATTAAAACTCATTTATATAGTATAAGATTAACGACGAGTACCAGAGAATATCACCCCAACCACCCAGGACTCCTGCCTTAACTACATACTGAGCTGTTCTTTTTCTTATCATTGCTTGAAATTAAACATAATTTGGGGTCCAGGGTAAAAGGAATCATGTTTATAGTCTTAAACTTGGCTTGGTTGGAACAATACCCACATTGTGTTCCATGATGTTTTTGTCATAATTCCTTTGCTACTTGTTTATCCTATACTAGTTAATTAAAACCTTTGATTTGCTGAGGAAGTTTGTGCTTTTATTTCATAAATGATGCTGTCCTAGGAGATTAACAAATGATTTCAGAAGACAAAATTATTAACCAAAAACTGTGGGACATGTAGTCAGTAAATAGAGTGTCATGGAGGTAACTCATAAGGCTTCAGATTATTGTAAAGCAACCTCTTATTTCTCTGGTTAGAGATTAAGATTCTGTGAAGCTAGCACAATAGTGTATGTCTGTTTTCTAACTACCTAGTGGCTGAGGATAAAGGATTTTTGAATGTAGGAATTGGACTCAAATTGTAGAACATATTCATAAGGATAATGTTGCTTAAATAAAGTATAGGAAATGGCATTCCCCAATGAAGCAACCCAAACAATCTATCTATAAAAATTAGTATCTTAAAAATAATTTTATGATTATGAAATGAATAGTATGTATATGTCTGCTTATATAACACTGTGCCTATAGTTAACAGTGCACTTCACACTTAAAAATGAGTCCTTAATAGATCTCATGTCAATTTAAAAAAATGTTTTATGTTACTGGGGATCAAACTCAGACCTTATGCATATGAGATAACTAAACATTTTCACCACAATTAAACTTATATAAAAATCATGCTTTTCAGATTTGGGAAGGAAATTGAGAAAAAGGAGCTGAGAACAAAAATACTAATATTAGAGTATTTTTTCATGTTGTATATGTGATTTATGATAAACAAGAAAACTCTTAATATTGACCTGAGAATAAAACAGAGGAATTTCTGTTAAAAACACTGTCATGATGCTCTATAAATTATTAATACTTTCCTACATTTAAATCAGCTCTACTTATTTATGTAAACATTAGAAAAATGATTATTATGCTTTACTTTATACTGACTTTATTGTGGAGATTAGCTAGCTTCTTAATTTTTGGTTATTATCCTAAAGGAAAGATTATTGTGTATGTGTTTTTTACAATAGCTTCAGCTAACTGATTCTCATTATATAATTACTTGGCTAACTTACTTTATACTATTTTGATATGTATTACATATTCATAAGTATTTTATTTGCTTTCAGTTTTGTCCTAAGAGCTTTTCTTTATTGTGGAAGGAGGTATTTCTGAATGTTTTGTGACATAGCTAGATAACAAAAAAGCAGTTGTTAAATGGCAAATAATTGAAGTAAAATGGAAATGATCAAAGAATTCAAAATTGGGTTTTAAGAAGTTTATTGTTTGCATTTAGAATTATAAAGCATATATAACATGTTTCTTGTAATTTTGATCTGATTATATCAAGTTTTCAGTTTGAGGAGCTATTATGTTAACTTTTAATTTGTTATAACTACTTGGATACTTACCCTTGAAACCTAGCCATTCTTTCTTTTCTGTTTCCTTTACTAATGACTTCCTTGTCTTCTCCAAAACATCTTCCTTCCCCCATCTTTTGGTTTGGGTGATATATGTGAAATGTGACTATAGATGGAGGCCTTTAAGTTATAGAACATCATTCAGTGACAAACTCTTCCAGAGGACCAGAGCAGCAGGACGGAAATCAAGGTATCTAGAGTTGGTGGAAGCCATAAGCATTAAGGGGCCAGACTTATGTGGCTGAACTGTCTTTACATTTTGCTTTAAATAAGTACTGAGAACTGTGTTAGGGAAGTGTCTTAATAATCTGTATTAGACTTTTAGGTAAAATAGATTTTAATATTTATTTATCACTTAGTAAAACACAAAATTTCTGTGTATATTCCAGAGTTCTACATAGGTCAAATTTCAAATACATTATCCATTTTTTACATGTATGTTGGCTTCAACTACTTTTTTTCTATTCTATCATACCAGTAAGTGGTGTGGCGAGCCATCATTTTTATTGTGATGAAATTCATAATAACTTGACCAGTTCCCCAATAATTCTAACTTTCCTTCCTGAGTAGTATTTATTGTCATTTCTCTTTCTTTTATTTTTGTAAAATCTCTATTTAAAGCCTATTTTCCTTTGTTATTTCTATAATTTTGCATTTGGGGATCTAAGGAAATTTTAGCACATGTACATAATTTTTTTTAAAAAAATGTGCTTAATTCTGTGATTCTTTGGCTCAGAAATACAGTAGTTTGCGTCTAATACTTGACCTTTCTCACATCACTGAATCCTTTTAGTGAGGTTATGGTCAGAGCCAAGCTAGTGAAGATGTGAGCCTGGCACCACCTGACTGCACTTTAGTCATCATAGTGTGTATTTAGTTCATATGCAATGTATTCAGATTTTTTAAATAGTTTTTAGATTGTTGATGTCTAAAGAATTCTTTTAGAAAGTAGATTATTTGTTGCAGCACTAATTTAAAAATTAATTTACATTTATATGTATAATAATAAAAATGATTACATATGTTCATTTATTTTAATTAAAGATAATTACTAATTTGCCACATTTGACAGGGAGATTAATACTTGGAATTGGGTAAAGCCATGGACAAATAGTTCTCTTTATAGGGATTCATTAGTTTTTATTTTTGTTCTAATACTGTTTCCTATTCAAAGTTTAAGACTTTTTTGAATTTTTTGAAAGGATTGTCCATTAACACTGATTTTTGCTTTTAAAGTTAATGTTTATTTTTTGGCTTTTGTCAAAGTGATTATAAACTACCAGTATAACTCATGTTATTTTCTATGCTTATAAAAAGAAAATGACTCAAAAGGATACCTAATATATTTCTTTATATTCTGTGTAAGTCAGACTTAGATATACACACAGTACTCATGCAATGGCTACATAGCATCCAAACTTATAGAGAAAGTGTTTTTAAACCAAGATGCAAAACACATTTGGTGAACTTAAATCTTTCATTAAAGAATGTGTTAATTGGCATCTGAATCTAAATAGCATTGAAGTATTATTTTCTAGAAATGATCTTCGTGAATTTAGGTGTAGTTTATTTGGGACAAATATGTCATATGTGTGCAATGTTCTCTTCAGTATAGTTTGTAATCACTGTGTCGATTTACTTCTAGGATTCTTAATCACTCAACTTCTGTCATGAGAAATAAGCTGAAACAAACTGTGGAATGTGAAAAGAGGTATAAACATATCATAGCCCTTATATTTGGTATATTAAAATGAGACTTGCTACTCTGAGAGTGATTTTCCTTTAAAGGTCTTTTTCCTGGATATATGATGCAGATTTAATATAAGTAGATAACATAGGAATCAAACATGTCACAACATCAGTTCAATTTGGCTTTCTATAAGCAAATCATGATTCTATTTACTTATACTTACCATTTGTCTTCATTTATTCACAAATATTTATCAACTGGATGTTACCACTAGGTATAATTATTTCTTCATCACTGGCTGTGAATTTTTTGTTACTGTTTGCGTTTTCATTTCTTCCCATTGGGTTTTATTAAACTCTTCATTTGATTTAATGACTTAGGTTTACAGATATGATTTTAAGAGAATTAGAAGATCTGAAAATTTCTATTTATTGTTCTTTGTGGTATCAAGTTTATGTTTTATCTAAATCCTAGCTCAACACTTGCATAAGTGAAAAATTTCAAAAATAGGCATGAAGAGTTACACACTGAGTTGCCAACTATTAGACGTTAGGGTTTATGTGCAGTGTTCTTAGCTCTTTCACTGGATTGCTTTATCAATCATCACAATACAATTAGGATACTGTTACTGTGGAAATCTTCATTTTACATATAAGCAAACTGAAACTCAGAAATTATCATAACATTCTCAAAATCACATAGTAAGTGGGAGAGTCAGGATGCAAACTCATATTTGTCTTAATGCAGAACCTGAAATCTATTATTTATTTATTTATTTATTTATTTATTTGTCTAATTCATTCATTCATTTATTTATTTTTTTATGTGAATTGATATTTTTGCCAACCCACATGGATGTCTGTATGAAGGTGTCTGGTGACCTGGAAATGGAATTACATACATTTCTGAGCAGACATGTGGATACTAAGAATTGAACTAAGGTCCTCTGGAACAGTAGCCAGTGTTCTTAACCACGGAGTCATCTGGGATTCAGTCCCAGAAACTGAAGTCTTAATGTACAGTAACAGTATTGACAACAATAAGTTTACTTCATATCTGTGCATCTTACTGAAATATTTCCATTGAGAGTGCACTGTTCCATGTAAATTTCTCTCTGCAACTCCATCTTTTCTTGTATGGTCCATCTACCCTATCGAATGTGAAACTTCTTATGTAGTCTCCCAAGTCAGAGACTTTGCAAATACCTCATTATTGTGTCTTTTTCCTAATACAGCCAGTCATGCAAAATTAATGTTGTGCTAACCGTCTTTTCATCCTCTCTTCCTATCACACTCATGTTGGCTCAGCTGCCATTATTTTCCATTTGAGTCACTGTGCCAGTCTCCATGCCTAAGTCCTTTCTTCAGGTTTGCTTAGTTTTAAATTGTTTCTCTGTATCATTAAAGAACAGAGGTTGTAGAACACAAATCTGACAATGCAACACCCATTTATCACCTTCTAATGGGCACTCAGACCTTTTATGATAAAGATTAGAAGGTTGAGGTTAATCGTAAACTTAAAATGAGCTTCAATTTATCTTCAATCTCAGATCAGAGCCTCATTTGCTGCACTCTCTCGAGTGGCATTTTTTGAGTTTAGGATCATGATTCTTTGATTTATCACGTTTCTATTTCTATACCCTATATCCTGGTCTGATTTAGATGTTGCCTACATTCTTCACTGTCTTTGCATGGTTTCTTAGGAGTCATCTCAGTTCTGCATGGTTGTCATGAGGGCTTCATAGTAGCCGGCCTCTCTGTGGTGGAAGCATGTATAAAAGAGTTCACACAGTAAGACAGAAAGCCAGAGAGATTTAGTAATAAAGTTAGCTTTTAGGGTTTTTTTTAATGTAATGCATCTTATTCCCATAGGGAGCAAATGAAGCTCCTATATAACAATGATAATCCCATCTAATGACAGGCTCACCATTGACCACACTAACTTCCACTCCTAAAGATTTCACCAGTTCTACAACACAATGCTGAAGTTCAAGCTCTCAAACCTTGGGGGAAATACACTGTATTCAAGACAGCATACCCTTCTTCAAAATGTGCATATGCATATTTGCATTTGTTTATATATGTGTTCATCAGTATATACAAATGTTTATATATAGAAATGTGCATTGATATCTACCACAGTGTTTATATACATGTGTGCATCAATATACATTATATTGTTTATGTCTAAGCTGTGCATTAATATATACCACAGAATGGTGAATTTTGTTGTTTCCTTGCTATTGCCACTTATATGTACAGTACGAATGCCTGACTTCTTCATATCATACTTACACTCAGTCTTATTGTGCACTTAAATGTGGTTCTCCTGGATTTTTCCCACTTCAGAAAGTGCTATCTCCATTCTTATTGTGAAGCATCTGAAAAACCCTACATTAAGTTTGTCATTTGCTCTCCAACTGCAGTTGATCAATTACCAAATAATGCTGATTATTGGGAATATTTCTCGAATCTGATCACATTTTATCGACTCCACTTCTGTGAACCTTGCTCTATATACACTCCCAACAGTGCTCAATCATAAGTTAACAAATAAGTGATTTCCCTGAAAAGCTTTCCTGTGGAATACAGTTTTGCTTTACTGTATAAGTACTCAAGAATCGTTTCAGGTCAGGTCAGCCTGTAGAAATTGACTCCTGAAAAATATTTGGAAATATGTTTGAAGAGAAATTGTCCTCATTTCGATATTATGATATTCCATTGTTCAGAGGTGTGTGTGTGTGTGTGTGTTGACCAATGAGGGTAGGGTTAGAGATTGTTAGATGCATAGTCCAGAGAGGTATGTGTGCATTGTATGACATGTGAAGGTGAAATAGGCAGGCTGGCAAGTGCTTTATTTGAAGAGGTAATACACGCATGTCTGTGGTTATGTGTGATGTGCGCGTGTGCGTACCCATAGCCAAACCAAATACAGCTTTAGTTCGCTATTCTATTTTGTTTCCTTGCTTGCCTTGTTATTATATTGTCCTGTGGGCTATATGTGCCCCTTTGTCTTTGAGTCCTAAATTTAGGGACTGTCTGACATCTACCTTTCTTCTTTCTCCCTGGTCTGTGGAGTAGAAATGTTTTCAGTGTAGCAACCCAGGCCAAGCATGACATTCATCTCTTGTTATCCATTTCTCGGATTCTTTATTTACATTTAAAGTAAGTTTGTCTAATTGATAGATGTCTGTATTTGGTAAGAGGTAAGGGATCTAGAGTTTTGTCTTTCCACCCTCCCTCCTTTTTCTTACCCATCTTCTGCTGCTGTTTCTTTTTCTGTAGTTTACAAAGTCATCCAGTTGGTTATGTATTGTTATATATTCTATAATTTCTATAAATTTAAATCTCATTTGTACGTAAAGTTACTGTGCTTAAAATTTTGTACTTGATCTCCCACTGGAGAAAATCTATAAATTCTGGAATTATTTATTTTCTTATTTGTATATATTTTATTACTCCCTAGAGATAGAGATGTCCCTTGTACTTTTATTAAAATTTTTATTATCTTCTCTGTTCTTACTCTTCCTTCACCCATTTCTCCTTTTCTCCATCCTTTTTCTGTCTAGTTGAAATAAGTTCTTACTCTGTGGCCCAGGATGGCCCAGCTGGGTCTCCATCACATGGTGGTACCTCAGCCTTGTGAGTGCTGAGATGACCACTGTGAGCCATCATGCCTCAGCTTTACCCTGTGTCCTTTAGATTTTTGAACCTTTTGAGTGGGTTTTGGTGTGTATATATGTCTGTATCTGTCTGTTTCTGTGTCTGTGTAAGTGCATGCCACATGTATATATGTTGTGGATGCCCATGGAGACCAGAAGAGGATATTCGATCCCTTGAAGCTGGAACAGGTCCTCCATAGCCCCTTTTATGTCATAGATGAAGCTCATAATCAGTGATTCAAGAGATGATCAAGTATTTGTCTTCTGAATTCTTTGGCCTTTAAGAAAGGATTTATTCATGTATTTATTTAATATGTGTGTGCGCATGTGTATATATGTGTGCTATGGCACAGGTGTGGAGGTCAGAGGACAACTTTCAAGAATTCAAGGAGTTACTTCTCCCCTTCCACTATCTGGAACCCAGGGTTCTATCTAACTCAGGTTGTCAGGCTTGATGGTAAGCTAGAACCTTTATTTACCCACTCACCTCACTGATCCTATTACATGATTTTATAAAACGGTAACTTGTTTTCAGTAATATTCTGTGTACTTACTGCAGATTTGTACATATTGTAGTCAATTTGTACTCTCCAAAATAGGTTGGCCTATGTATAAGGCTAATATACAATAAACCCATGTTGATGTTTCTCTTAGAACAGTAGTTCATAGGCATTTACAATTGGTTGGTTTTATCAATTTCAGTTTATATATTACTAACCCGTGTGGTGGTTACTTCCTCTCATTGCAGCCCTTTGAAGGCTGAGGCAGGAGAATTGCTATGACCTCTTGGCTAGCCTGGGCTACATACAGTATTAAGTACCAGGCCATCCAGTGCTATATAGTAAGACACAATCTCAACGTAACACAATACAACACAACACAACATAACACAAAACAACACAACAAAATGAAACATGGGTATGGATAGTGTTTATGTTGCTGTCTTAAAGCAATAAGAAGACAAATTTGTTGTTTATAAAGTATGTGAAATGATTTTTAAAATACCTTAAGGAATATTAAAGCAACTTTAATTTTTTAGTGTCCCAGCAGATGAAGGGAATTCACCATTATCACCTCTTGCATGGCAGGTAAGGGGAAATAAAATTAATAACACATGTATTATTTGGTAGTCATGTGTTGAGTTAAAAAGACGTTTTTTTTTATTTTTATTATAGCCATTAGAAAATCAGAAGGACCAAATAGTTGATCAACAGTGGCCAGAATCTCAGCCTATAATCTGGCAAAATGAAGAGAGGAGACGAAGCAAGCAGATCAGAAAAGAATATTTCAAGGTAAATTAATAAATTATAAATTTTGTTTTTGTTTCATACTTACTACTTTTGGATTTTGACACTTTTCTCTTAAATTAATAATATTTAACTCTCCAGTTAAATGTCACAACTGTGTTCATGCTGATTGCCCTTTTGTGGATGGTAGAGATATGCTATGTAAATATACCCACAAAATTTTAGTAATTCAAATTACCAATATACACTGTGATTATTTTCAAGTAGCTAAAAAAGATGAATGTTTGTGTGTTACACTGCTAATTGTGGCAATTAATTTTATGTTTCTTTTTCTTTATTCTTTTGAGATAAATTTTCACAATGTAGTCCAGGTTAGCCTCAAATCAGAATCCTCCCACCTCTGTCTCTTATATACTGGCATTCCAGAACCACTAAGCCTGGCTCAGAAAAAGACTTTCATTGAATTGCTTTCACTAATTAGTTCAGAAGTCTTTTCAGATAGCATTTAACCATGCCTGTATAAATAAGTACTTGAAGACTGGTCCATACTTTCTTGTTGTATTAGTAGATTTGTTTTGAGATAGGGTCTCTCTGCCTTTGACATGATACATCTGGTCCTGATTGTCCGGGACCTCTCTATGTAGACCAGGCTGTCTTCAAACTCCCCGAGATCCACATGCCTCTGTCCCCTAAGTGCTGGGAGTAAAGGTGTGTATCACTGCACTGGATGCAGTGGATTTCTTAAGATGGTCTTTTAGTAAAGATAAGTTAAAATACCAGAGCATATGAATTATTCCAAATTTCTATTGAATTACTACTTATTTGTATTTTAAGTCTACTGTATTTGCAGGTCTCATCAGGATTTAGAATCATTTTTTATATTAGCGAGCATTTACTCTTAGAATTGACTTATATAAGCAGTGCAAACCTGGTCCTGTACCCTAAATAGCAAGCTGTGTTGTCCTTTACCTCCCTAAATCCTCTTCTCACTGAATAACAGTCATTTTATCCAGGCATAACTCTGCTAAGTTAGACATTATTTCAAATTCATGCCACTAATAAATAGTATTTATTTTATAGTTTTATGTTTGGTAGAATTTGGTACTTCTGTTTATATTAATGTCTTTCCATATATTGGGAAGCATCGTGTGTTTGAAATTAACATATCAAAATTAAAATGTATGTTTTAGCAAATATCTTAAATATATTAAACTAACTTTGAACAAATAACTATTGAGAATTTTGAGACTTGGTTTTTGGTTAATTAGACAACATGAGGCATAATCACACATGGAAAAGACGTCGGAAGGAAATCGGGAGGTCATTCCAGTGAGAACGCTTTTATCAGAACCATTTGCAGTTTGCAGCTTGGCATTTATCTTAGCCTCCCTTTTTAATTCAGGAAAACTTAAAGCAAAGCACTGAATAAAATATGTTTATAGGTGACCTTTGATGAATTATTTTTGATGTTGAATTTCTGAGCAATTTTGTCATTTCTTTGATTTCTTCTATCACCAAATAACAAAACTATACTGACTATATTCATCCAAACACTTGTATCAGAATTATCACATGTCAGGCACTGTCATGAATATTTACACATATTAGTCAGTTTACCCTTTAGAAAACTTCAGTATCATTAATGAAGTTATCATTTCTATTTTGTGTACATGGACAATAAGGCCCGGAAAGTGAAGTAGTTTGTTAATCATACAGTTGAAATTCAAGTTCAAAGCCTTTACAGTGTTGTTTCTTTTTTGTTGTGGACAGCTTGATATAAAATGAACAAACACTAACATTTAAACAGTTTCATTGTTTTAAAAATATTTTGTACTAATTAGAGTTAATAGAGGGCTTAGTGAGCCTTTATCACAGACAAGTGTTTCTTGCTTTAAAAGCATTTGTTCATTAAATATTTTAGTTTTGATGGCTGACACATTTCTTCTACTGTGTCAATTATATTTTAAAGTTGCTAAGAAATAAAATAGGATAATATCTGAAATGACCATTACAGAACTGTCACTCAGTAAGTGTTCATTTCTTTCATATGCAATGATGTACGTGTAAACATAATCTTCAGTCACGGAGGGAGAAATGCTTTAAGGGCATGTGTAGTTCTTCTCAATTGTCAGAAGATGTCAGTGTTAGGACATTGCATAAAAAATTAGCTATCAACAAAGTATTCCTCTGTTGTCAGGAAAATAAAAAATTGTATAGGGCTGTGGGTGTAACTCATAGATAAGTTGCTTAGTATGCTCAAAGTTATAGGTTCAACCTTCATCAAAACAGAAAGAAAGTTAGAACATGGAACTTATGGTCCATTATTAATCATAGCTGTAAAATACATTAGAGGAACATGTCTCCTATCTGTAATTCCTAATACACCTTAGTTTGGGACTGAAATACTAGGTAAGTCATATATTTTTTTCTAAGAGATATAAAAGACAGAGTTACATAAGAGGGACAATTAAATAGAACCCTGAATATCAAGCAAAACAGTTTGGGACATGATCTGAGAATTAGTAGTTTTGAAGATAGAAGTTCGATGAGCTCCTGTATCTACCATTGACTTGCAGCAGAATTCATTGCATTTTGGTAGAGAATCAGAAAATAAGAACTCTAATGACTGGCACACTGTGTGATTTTTGATTCTAAGCATCACTTTGTCACATAGATAATTTACATTGAACAATCTATCTCTATGTTTCACAATAAATTGGGGGATAATAGTACATATACCTTATGCAGTTGTTATAAAGATGAAACTTTTCAATACATATAATGCAGTCATTACTGATGTATAATAAGCAATAGTTCTAAATGTTAGATTTTAGCACTATTACTATCATTGGGAAGTCGGTATATGCATTTAATGCAGTTTCTTTAAGCCTGAAATCAGTAGATTACTTCTTTTGTTGTGCTGAGGATTGAACCCAGAGTTTCAGAGATAGTAGGAACCACATCTCTAGCTCAGCTTCTTAAAACAATTGCTCATGTTTTAGTATAGTGAAATTACAAACCAGGTGGGAGATTCTAAGAACCCTGGATAGGATGGTAGTTTTAAGAATTCAGAAGTTAGCCAACATAATTGACTTGTTGAACAGAGTGAACTTAGAAGAAGCAAGACTTTACAACCTTCCTAATGCCATGACACTTTAATACAGTTCCTCATGCTATGGTAACCCCAAGCATACAATTATTTTGTTGCTACTTCATAACTGTAATTTTGCTGCTTTTATCAATTATTATGTAAATACCTGATATGCAGGGTATCTTATACGTGATCTCCAAGCCCTTCACGACCCACAGTTTGACAGCTGTTTTTCTAAGATAGCCCTGAGATTGCAAACCTGAAGGAATGGGAAATGGATCTTGCTTAGGAAGGAAATGTTACTTGGCATATTTTGAGGTCTTGGAGCAGTGTCACTCATGGCATTGTATGTGTGAATAGGAAGACTGTTTAAACTGACTGTGTCCATAAGTTTCATTGCAGGTAAGTTAATAAAAGTACCAATGTAGCAATAAGCCTTATGTGCCATTATGAACAAAACTTTCACATGTTCAAGGAAAAAATAAACCATGCATTTGAATTGTTTTTCAGTACAAATCAACAAGGAAGAATTCAAGTGGCAATGAGAATGAGGAGGTGAGACAAAGGGTGATTTGAAAGATTTCCTTGCATATTTAGTTGGCTCAGTGATAGTTAATGGAGCCCAGCTGTCAACTGCTTTGTTACTGATTTAAAGTGTGCATTTTCTACAATAATGAAGATTTCTGAGCATTTTCATATGGTTACTAATTTAATCAGTTCGTTTCTGGTGCATTCTGGAACATGATTTCTAAAATAGTTGTAGAGCTTTGTGGTTTGCTAGGAATCTGCAACCTTTCCATTTACATTTGCTGTCATTTCCCACTTTACTTTCCCAAAGGGCATGTTGGTCAGGTCAGACTTCATCTGTTTCAAAACTGTGCCTGTGTGTGTATTGATGTGTGGGCACAAGTGTGGGTGTGTGTGTTCCAGAGCATGCATGTGGACGTCAGAGGACAATTCTTTGGAGTCTTTTCTCTCCTTTCCTCTTCGATTTTAGATAGTGAAGTTGAAGTCATGTCAGTTTTTGGAAGAAAGCACTTTAACCTCTTGACAGACTGGCTCTGTCTAAGATTTTAAAACAACTTTTGTCACAAAATCTGTTCAGATGTTTTAAATTTTAAAATTGTTTTTTATGCATTTCACATTCTTCTACAGCTTCTGCTGCACCACTGCTGAAACAATATTTCATAACCAAAGTCCCCAGGTTTTTTGTGTATTTGGTTTGGGAATTGGTAGTCAATTTGATGCTTAGTACTTGGCAGGGCATCTGAAATTTATTTTTCAGAAATAAAATTACACTGGAAAAAAGATCTATATGAATTATGTCTGCCTAACTCAAAAACTGTTTTCTTTCCATGTTCTATCAAATAGTATTTGTGGTGACTTAAAAACAAAACACGGTTGTTTCTAATGTTTCCCACTAGCTATCTCACTGTTAGCGTTTGGGGTATATCTGAGGGCAGGTTTGGTGTAGATGTGTTTCCTAACATGTTGCTGCTCATGACCCCAGTCAATTCGTATATACCTGATGCTGGCTTTCCATTGAGATTTACAATATCTGTCTGACCCTTACTTCTTATTCCTCTCTGTCATAACCCACCATATGCACTGTAAAGTGCTGTTATCAATGCTCAGAGTTTTGAGGACTAATGCCAGTGTACCTGATGAGCACACCTAGTTTATGTCTCTAGTCCCCTACTTACCATTAAGCCTTAGGCTTTTGTAGTAATGTGTCCTCCATCGTAGTTGATTGAAACCTAAGTTCCTCCACTAAGGGCTCAATATGTTCATCTTTTTCACCCACAATTTTTCCAAACACGTTTGCTTTTTAAATTGATGCAGTTGTTTTTAACCGAGGTTGCACTTTGGAAGCCCTGATTAGTTTTTAAAGGATACTGATGTCTGGATCTTACTCTCAGATGTTCAAATTGAATTGATGTGTATGTGTCTGTGTGTGTGTGTGTGTGTGTGTGTGTGTGTGTGTCTGTGTGTGTCTGTGCGTGTGTGTGTGAGAGAGAGAGACAGAGACAGAGACAGAGACAGACAGACAGAGAGAAGTGACATGTTCAAGAGTTTTCCATTTGAGTTCACTGCAGGCAAAGTTGATAACTACTTTATCAAATCAGTATTTCCTTTCTAGACATCAGAAGTTGGCAAGGTGGCACAGAGCTCACTGACTATGCTTGTGACTGAACTTTAAATACAAAAGATCTGCAACCATTTACCTATAGATGCCTTTCTGTTCTAATGACATTTACACAGTTACCACCTAGACCATATGTCTAAAATGTTTACTATCTAGCCTTCCACAGAAAACATTCTCTGATCTCCAAGCTAGAGGTTCACCTTGGCTGTTCTCCTTGCCTTCTGTCTATCAATTTTCCCCCATCTGCGTCAATATCTATTCCATTACTGAAATCCACTATTTCTCTTTCTTATTTTTAGGCACTGAAATATTTTGTCTACACACTCCACCTTCATTTCCATCTTTGCTTCTTTGGTCTTTTTTGCTTGGTTTCCTACAGTAGCTTCCTTGATTTTTGTCTTTATATCATCTCTCTATCTCTCCGTCTATCTATTCTTTCTATCTATCTATCTATCTATCTATCTATCTATCTATCTATCTATCTATCTATCTATCTATCTATCTATGTGAGCTCTGTCACCTTCCAGTGTCTTCCTTAGTCCTTTTCAACAACCTTTTTTTGAGACAATGTCTGTTAGTAAATCTGAATCTCCATGATTCAGCTAGGTTTGCTGGTCTGTGAGATCAAAGATTCTCTTCTCTCTGCCTTCTCATTCTTGGGATCACAGAACATGCCACCAGTTCACCATTGTAAGTAGGTACTGAGTACCCTAACTCATGTCTATGTTTATACTACAAACACTTTATCAATTGAAATGTCTCTCCCACCACTTTTCTCCCTTTAGTGCATTTTCCTGATGCTTTCAGAATACAAATACATGAAAATACAAGAAGGCTGTTCCTTTGTTTAGAAACCTTCAGTTTCACCAATGCCTTAACCATAAATTCTTTGTCCATTTTAATAAAAGCCCTGGTAGCCATAGCAACAGAACCTCACAGCTTGCCCTCCTTTCACCATTGTCATCTGCAGGAACACAGGCTTGCTCTACAGTTTTCTTTTTTTTTTAATTTATTGCTCTGTGTCTTCATTCTTATCTTTTTGCTTTACCTAGCTTTTACTGATTTGTTACTTGCTCTCACAAAACTTACCTTTTTTCAGCATCCCTTCCTTTCCTCCAGAGTTTCTTTGTGATTTCCTACTAGGCCATACATAGACTGGAAATTTTCTAATAACTGCTCACATGAACCTTTCTTCCCTCTAGACTGAGACATTCTCTAAGGATGATATTTTACCAAATTTCCTTATCTTAGTGTCTAGAACATTATCTGACATAGTAGGTGTCCAGATATCATTTGTCAAATGAGCATTTGTTTTATGTGGTATTCATCTTCCAGGTTAAATGTCAAGATTTTTGCATTATTTTAACATTAGAATATTTATTCAAAACTACTAGCCCTTTATTGTTTTTATTCAATTAAATTCTTTGTAAATAGTTCTCTATTTATACTAATATACATTATCTTCCAGATAGTTTCTTATTAATTATGATTACCTCTTGCTAGCTTTCATTGATAGGTCTCAGATGGCTATACATCTAATCTACTGTACCGAGACTGTAGTTCTGATTCTATAAAATACTTATAAATCATTAGGGTTTCTTATATTGAATCTGATTTATTATTAGTTGGAGCCAGAGATCATTCATGTCTAACAAATTCACTGAGAATACTTGTACTGTACTTCACCAACAACATTTAAGTGGCAAGATTCTATATTTTACATTGTCAATTCCTCCTTGGATATTTTATAGGATCAGTCTTCCATTTTCTTTTTGTATGTTAAAATCATCATTGTGTATTTTAATTTCATCTTTCATGTGTTTATTTTTATATTTTAGCAAGAGAGTGATAATGCTCATATGTCCGCACAGTCTCCAGTATCATCTGAGGTACAAGTTGTTTTAATGATTTGTCTTTTATGTGTTTTCCAAAGAGTTCTTCCTTTCTTCCTTTCTCAAAAAAATCTTATTTTTAATTTTTATAAACTAATTTATGCACTTTAAAAATCTGTGGTTGATTATTTTGTACGAGTCTTGTCTGTAAAAATTATGAATACCATCCTTTTATATGAATATTCCAAGTAAATTGTAATAATTTGTAGTTTTCTGTGGAACATAAGTCTACATTACTTTGAGATGTGTGCTGTCTTATCTCTCACCATTTTAAAATAATTGGTAGATCTTAACAATGGCCTTGGAATTTTACTGTGAAAGTTTCCCTTGAGCATTGTGCAATGGCCTTTGGTTTTCCTTGTAACCAATTAGGTCTGAAAACAATGCAAGAGAAATGTCCTTTTTCCACGAGAAACAATCCTGCAGTGGGTTGTTCCTATCGACAGGAGGTTACACTTTTGCAGGCATATGAAATCTAAAGAACAAGGGGAGAGTTGGTATATGAAAATTATTAATTATAACATGTTGTTCAAATACTCTGATGGTTTGAATGACTAGTTCTTTTAACTCAGTTTAATCTATTGCTTTGCAACAATAAATTTAAAGCATTTTAAATAGTATCTCACTTAGTTTATTTAGTATTCTACAGTCTATTTTCATTAGCAAGAAAATAACTGTTCATTTGGCGAATTTAGGTCTTAAACTGTTTAACTGATCTGAATTCATTGTATAAATTTGATTATGTACATTTTATGTAAGTGCATTTACATTTTTAGAAAGCTGGAATTCATTCTGTATTATTTTGCATGATTTGTATTATTAAAAATTTATATAGCTCTGAGCATGGAAGTAATAAACATATTTCTAAATTACGTGGAAAGTAAAATGATACACGTGGTGTTAGGGAACGATTTAAGTTAGGATGACCTAAAACTTGTCATAATTGCATGCT
The DNA here is from genome assembly GCF_000001635.26 of Mus musculus. NCBI lineage: Eukaryota > Metazoa > Chordata > Mammalia > Rodentia > Muridae > Mus > Mus musculus. The sequence goes on along the minus strand of NC_000086.7, from coordinate 147,483,798 downwards.
TTTGTAGATCTTTCTCTGTAAGTTATAACAAATGTAGGGGTAGACATGACTACAGTGGGGTTTGCATAGTTGATCTATGGACTGTGTCTACCAGGTGGTATATTAATGTCATTTCTTCCAGCTAAGTTATATTGATTTTATAACTTTTGCTTGTGTTTGGATGACTGGAATTCCTGTTCAGGAATTTATAACAATTTAACCAAACAAATGTGGACAGCATATAAGGCTGTGGATGGGTAGACTGATGACCATGTGTATTGTAGCTCTGCCTGACATCCACACTGAGCTGCCTAGCATATCTAGAGAAGATGCTGACACCATGCAGAATTCTGACTGCTTCCGTTGCATGTGAAAGAGAAAATGCTAAAGCCTGTTTGTATATCATATTAACAAAGCCCCTATGTTTCATTTGAACATAAATATAGTCCTACTTGTGTACTTTTATCATTTTGTAGTGGGAAAGATCAGTTGCTTGCTCAATTAGCCTAGTCAGTAAATGACAGAGAAGTAACTGAGGTTTTGGCCCTACCTGCTTCCCAGAGTTGTCACCCTGAGTAATAAGTCACTGCCATGCATTATAGTTATCAATTTTTTATAAATTACAAAATTTTTAAAGCACTTTCAATCTCCTCACTTAATTTTTACAACAATCTCATTTGAATTGCATGGAATTATTCACATTAAAAATAAATGTTTCCACAAATATACCTTAAGCTTTTCATTCCAATTGCTGATTTATTTACATTTGTCTTTCTTTTTTTTGATATTTTTTATTATTACGTATTTTCCTCAATTACATTTCCAATGCTATCCCAAAAGTCCCCCATACCCTCCCCCCCCCACTTTCCTACCCACCCATTCCCATTTTTTGGCCCTGGCATTTCCCTGTACTGGGGCATATAAAGTTTGCGTGTCCAATGGGCCTCTCTTTCCAGTGATGGCCGACTAGGCCATCTTTTTGATACATATGCAGCTAGAGTCAAGAGCTCCGGGGTACTGGTTAGTTCATAATGTTGTTGCACCTACAGGGTTGCAGATCTCTTTAGCTCCTTGGGTACTTTCTCTAGCTCCTCCATTGGGGGCCCTGTGCTCCATCCAATAGGTGACTGTGAGCATCTCCTTATGTGTTTGCTAGGCCCCGGCCTAGTCTCACAAGAGACAGCTATATCAGGGTCCTTTCAGCAAAATCTTGCTAGTGTATGCAATGGTGTCATCGTTTGGAGGCTAATTATGGGATGGATCTCTGGATATGGCAGTCTCTAGATGGTCCATCCTTTTGTCTCAGCTCCAAACTTTGTCTCTGTAACTCCTTCCATGGGTGATTGTTTCCAATTCTAAGAAGGAGCAAAGTGTCCACACTTGTCTTTCGATAGCTCACCACAGCTTGCAGAAGCACTTTGAAATAATGAAATAATAATGAAGGAAGACACAGTAATCTATTATCATATATTCTGAAACCCCTGTTCATATAAATATGAGGACTGGTCTCAAGTTTGCTACTGCTAAGTGTTAAGTCAGTGTAGATACATAGTCCAGGTTGATAAATCTTTTAATTGAAATGTGCTTCTTTATTTTAGAGACTAACTGGATTCTTCTTTTTAAAAAATCTGTCACACCTTGTTAATGGTCTTTCTTTTCATTTTTTTTTCTTTCTATAAGAATCTAGGCTGGTGAGCTACTTCACTGGGTAAGGGCTTTTGCCACCAAGCTGAACCAACTCAGTTTGGTTACAAGCACTCACATGAATGAAGGAGAGAAGTGGCTTCCCAGTTGTCTTCTGACTTTCTCTGTCCCTCTCCCTCTCCACCAATTTTCCTCCCTTCCCCACTCTCTCTCTCTCTCTCTCTCTCTCTCTCTCTCTCTCTCTCTCACACACACACACACACACACACACACAACTTATTTTTTTAAAAATTAAAGGAAAATTTAAAAATCCATACCCAAGTAACTTAGCAGTATTTATTGACTTTTAAAAACGTTAACATATCAGTTTGAGTTGAAACTGAGATTGACTTCATTCATGGAAACAATGGAAATAAATCTGAATATTGGAGTGGGTATGAATAAGTACCTTGGTGACTTTGAAACAACAAAAGTTTTCCTCTTTTTGTTTATTTTTTTTTTAGGAATATGACCGCTCTGATGGCTTTTCACATGGTCCCTTTGGCTTGAAGCCTAGATCAGGTATAGTCTTTAAATAAAATTTGTTGTCTATGTTGAATCTAGAGTTTCTCAGTTTAAATGCTTTGGAATCTGTAATTTTGTGTACTCAAAGCTTCTTTTCCCTCTTCTCTTGATCTTCTTTGCCTTTACAATTTCTGCCATAATTTTTTTCTTCCCCGTTTTCTCCAACCTCCTGTCACCTCCTTCCTGCCTTAGGTATACTGCAGTCTTTATTTCTTCTCTGCTGTGACTGCTGTTAGAATAAGCCCCTTGACAGCAGATAAAACACTGTTTGAAATTATAGCACTCCATTAGATTGTGGTTTAAAACAGGGATCTTTTGCATTCGGCATGCCCATGAGGAAATGGATCCATTTTACTTGGCAAGGTATTGAATTATTCCAAAATAACTATCTTGACCTTCCAGAATAATTTCCTTTTTTTCTTTAGAGGTAGAACATATGTTCAATCAACCCTTTTAACCTGGGTCATAAGTTTCTCATAACATATGGTTAAGTAAGAACATATGTAAGTGTTAGAAGTCACTGAACTTTTGTTGCCTGTTGATTTTGTATTATGTAGCTAAAGATTACTTACATATAATTAAAATATTCGAATGTAGTATTAATAACATCTTCTATAGTTCTGTACTTCTGCTTTTGATCACACCTCTTTCTCCATGGATGGTTGGTCTTTGGATTATCTTTATTAAAAGTTAGGGAATTTTTATTTCTATACAGCCTTCAGTCGTGCATCTCGTCAAGAATACGGGGCAGCAGATCCAGGATTTACAATGAGAAGAAAGATGGAGCATTTACGGGAAGAGCGTGAACAGATAAGGCAGCTTCGCAATGTAAGTCACATTGACCTCGTGCATCTCCTTTACAGGAACGGGTTTAATTCAGCAAATTCATAAAGTATATTGAATTTTTATTCTTAATGCTTTTTCAATTTTTGATCACATGATCAATAATGTGAATGCACACCGTGTTCACATAAGATACCTGCAATTTATCCTTATTTCTTTATAGAATCTTGAATCCAGATTAAAAGTCATTTTACCTGATGACATAGGAGCCGCACTGATGGATGGAGTTGTTCTTTGCCATTTGGCCAATCACATAAGGCCACGCTCTGTAGCTAGCATTCATGTACCGTCACCAGCAGTGGTAAGTAGTGTCAATAGATTACTGCTATTCCTTTAAAACTCTTTAAATAATGCCCACAATACATTTTCCAATATCAACTAAGTTCTTTTAGAAGAGTACTTATCATGTGTGTCTCTCTTCTCCTACCTCACAGCCCAAGCTGAGCATGGCAAAATGTCGAAGAAATGTAGAAAATTTTCTTGACGCTTGCAAAAAGTTGGGTGTTTCACAGGTAATTATCTGACAAACTTGCCATTTAACTATTAATCTGTTACAAGGAAAGTAAAATCATCTTCATAGTGGGGGGTGGATAACATTTTGTGAACACAAATTTGAGTATCTTCTTTTTGTCTCTTTCATGCACATATATGTAATTACAGTGTTTTAAAATCTTTTAAAGATGGCCTTTATTAAGCATCTACCTATATGTAAAATGGTTGCTAATCGTAGCTACAACTGAGTAAACAGAATTTAGTTGTGACAACTGAAGCTTAATTGTGACACCATTGCTGTTGTTATTTAATTGGTGTTGCTGGTGTTCTGCTGAGGGACATTTAGACCCCTTGTTGCTCTTTAGTGTTATGCTGCGGAACCCAATGCCTCATACCTGCAAAGCACACATTCTACTACTGAATTATACTCAAGTTCTTATTTGTAACTTCATGAATAAATTTTAAATTCCATCTAATATAGTTATATATTAGTATAACTATATTAAAAACAATGAAACTGTCAAATTATGAATTTTGGTACAGGGCAAGAGAGATAGCTCAGTGCTCAAGAGCACTGGTTGCTCTTCCTGGAGACCCAGATTTAGTTCCCAACACCCATATGGCAGTTTACATGTGTTTGTAACTACAGTTCTAGGTATCTGACACCATCACACAGACATACATGTAGGCAAGATACCAATGCACATAAAACTTTAAAAAATAGGTGTGTATATATATATACATATATATGTATGTATATGTATATACATATATGTGTGTGTGTGTGTACATATTTGAAACTTTAAAATGAGTATGAATGACCAAGCCTGCTCAGTCAGTCAACAGGTTCTCCAGCACGGGAGTGAGGATTAAAAAGAAAAAAAAAAAAAAAAAGACAGACAAAAAAAAGACAGACAACATTGTAGTATGACCCCAGTCAATTCTGAGACTGAAGGCAAATTTAATTTTCCAATCCACTTTTTATACCATTTTAATTACATGCAAGTATTTTGGTCATACAGTACAATAAGGAACTAACAAAGCAGTAAGCAAAGTCCTGTCATTACTCCCATGACAGTTGTTTAAAAGGGCTTGTCATTATGACCAAAATACTTGAGCCCACTTCCTTGTCCAAGTCCTAAATTTTGCCTGAAGCCTAGTTCTTCTGTTCCACCCTAAGACTAAAATTCCTGCCTTACCCTACTTCCCTATTACAGCCTAAAGTTAGATTCTTGCTGAAACTTACTTCCTTATTATGCCCTAATGTCAGATTCCTGCCCGAGCTTACTTCCGATGTCAGATTCCTGTCTGAAGCCCATTTCCTTGTCCTTGGCCAATGTCAGACTCCTGCCAAGCGGTACCCAAAAGGCTTTCCACATATGAATTGGCTTGTATTTTAAAAAGTAATTGCAGTATTGTAAAATCAAATCAGTGTCATTAATAGATTAAAATGTATAATAAAAATGTTCCCAATCTTGAGGATTTCATAAACCTAATGTTAAGATGTCTAGTGAGGAAAGTGACACTACGAGATTTCAATTACTTTGTGTTCAGCTCTCTTTTAAACAGTGATGTCATTGACTTTTCATCAGATGAAACTTTAACTCAACTGAATAGACACAATTTATTTTTTTAAAGAGAAACAATGAGTCCATGTGTACTTTGATTTTGCTTTCTGTTTTCTATTTGTGATTTCTATATGATGCCTTAAATTTTTAAAAATTTTTATTGGACATTTTCTTTATTTACATTTCAAATGTTATCCCCTTTCCCAGTTTCCCTCCCTCCCAGAAACAGCGTATCACATCCTCCCTCTCCCTGCTTCTATGAGAGTGTTCCTCCACCTATCCACCAACTCCCACCTCCCTGGCCTCAATTCTCCTATACTGGGGCATCTATCAAGCCTTCACAGGAACAAGGGCCTCTCCTCCTATTGATGCCTGACAAGGTCATCCTCTGCTACATATGCAGCTGGAGCCATGTGTACTCCTTTGTTGATGACTTAGTCCCTGGGAGCTCTGAGGGGTCTGGTTGGTTGATACTGTTGTTCTATGTATGTGATTGCAATCCCCTTCAGCTCCTCAGTCCTTTCTCTAACTCCTCTATTGAGGACCCCTTGCTCAGTCCAATAGTTGGCTGTGGATAACCGCCTCTGTATTTGTCAGGCTCTGGTAGAGCCTCTCAGGAGTCAGCTATATCAGGCTCCTGTCAGCATGTACTTCTTGGCATCCACAAATAGTGTCTGGGATTGGTAACTGTATCTGGGATGAATCCCCACTTGGGACAATCTCTGGCTGGCCTTTCCTTCAGTCTCTGCTCAACACTTTATCTCCATATTTGCTCCTGTGTGTATTTTGTTCTCCTTCTAAGAAGGACTGAAGCACCCACACTTTGGTCTTCCTTCTTATTGAGCTTCATGTGGTCTGTGAATTGCATCCTAGTCATTTGTAGCTTTTGGGCTAATATCAACTTATCAGTGAGTGCATACCATGTATGTTCTTTTGCAATTGGTTTAACTCAGCATGATATTTTCTAGTTCTATCCATTTGCCTAAGAATTTCATGAATGCATCGTTTTAATAGCTGAGTAGTACTCCACTGTCTAAATGTAGCACTTTTAATGTATCCATTCTTCTGTTGAAGGACGTCTGAGTTATTTCCAGCTTCTGGCTATTATAAATAAGGCTGCTATGAACCTAGTGGGGCATGTGTCCTTATTACATGTTGGAGCATCTTCTGGGTATGTCCAATTTTCTGAGGAACCACCAAACTTATTTCCAGAGTAGTTGTACCAACTTACAATTCCACCAGCAATGGAGCAGTGTTCCTCTTTCTCCATATCCTCACCAGCATCTGCTGTCACCTGTGTTTTTGATCCTAGCCATTCTGATTGGTGTGAGGTGGAATCTCAGGGTTGTTTTGATTTGCATTTTCCTGATGACTAACGATGTTGAACATTTCTTTAGGTGCTTCTCAGCCATTCAGTATTCCTCAGTTGAGAATTCTTTGTTTAGCTCTCTACCCCATATTTTTTTAAATAAGGTTATTTGGTTCTTTGGAGTCTAACTTCTTGAATTCTTTGTATACATTGGGTATTAACCCTCTATGGGATGTAGGATTGGTAAAGATTTTATCCTATTGACAGTGTCCTTTGCCTTACAGAAGCTTTGCCCTTTTATGAGGTCCCATTTGTTGATTCTTGATCTTACAGCATAAGCCATTGATGTCCTATTCAGGAATTTTCCCCCTGTGCCCATGTGTTCAAGGATCTTGCCCATGTTCTCCTCTATAAGCTTCAGTCTATCTGGCTTTATGCAGGGTCCTTGATCCACTTAGACTTGAGCTTTGTACAAGGAGATAAGAATGGATCAATATTCATTTTTCTACATGCTGACCACCAGTTGAACCAGCACCATTTGTTAAAAATGCTGTCTTTTTTCCACTGGATGGTTTTTGCTCCTTTGTTAAAGATCAAGTGGCCATAGGTGTGTGGGTTCATTTCTGGATCTCCAGTTCTATCCCAATGATCTTCCTGCATGTCTCTGTACCAATACCATGGCGTTTTTTGTGTTTTGTTTTTTAATCACTATTGCACTATTGCTCTCTAATACAGCTTGAGATCTGTGATGGTGATTTCCCCCAGAAGTTCTTTTATTATTGAAAGTAGTTTTTGCTATCTTAGGTTTTTTTGTTATTCTAAATGAATTTGCAAATTGCTCTTTCTTTCTTTCTTTCTTTCTTTCTTTCTTTCTTTTTTGTTTTTTGTTTGTTTGTTTGTTTGTTTGTTTGGTTTTTCAAGACAGGGTTTTTCTCTGTATAGCCCTGGCTGTCCTGGAACTCACTCTGTAGACCAGGCTGGCCTCAAACTCAGAAATCCTCTGCCTCCCAAGTGCTAGGATTAAAGGCACACACCACCACTGCCTGGCCAAATTGCTCTTTCTAACTCTATGAAGAATTGGTTTGGAATTTTGATGGGGATTGCATTGAATCTTTAGATTGCTTTCAGAAAGATGGCCATTTTTACTATATTAATCCTGCCAATCCATGAGCATGGGAGATCTTTGTTTTCCCTTTTTGTTATTATTGCATGATATTACATGGTTTTTGTTTTGTTCTGTTTTGTTTTGTTTTGTTTGTTTGTTTGTTTGTTTGAGACAGGGTTTCTCTGTGTATGCCTGGCTGGCTGTCCTGGAAGTCACTCTGTAGACTAGGCTGGCCTCAAACTCAGAAATCCACCTACCTCTCTGCCTTCCAAGGGCTGGGCTTAAAGGTGTGCACCACCACTGTCTGGCTCTACATGATTTTTAAAAACATTTTTGTTTTAGGAATTTAAGAGTTTTATATTTAGTTTCCATTTACTTTTATTCCAAACTTGGAAGATATAATGTGTAATTATTTTACTATTTCTTTGCTCTAGGACATTTTATGATTATTCAACAACTTTATTCGTGTGATATCAATACATAATAAGGTTCATATGGATGTTTTCTTATTTTTAACATCTTTATTGAGGTGATATCAATATATAATAATCTACACATAAATAAAAACATGAAATTTCATACTTTTATGCCTTTTTAAAAATTCTGAAAGTCTACCTTAATGTTCCATTTCTGGCAGCTAAACAGTTTTGCACTGGCCTGCATCTCCAGCCCTAACAATTCTTGATCTAATTGAAATTATCAGCACACTTTAGTTTCCAAACTTTCCCCGTGGGTTTCTGGAAGCCATGCCTCCTGGTATAACCACCAATCTGCTTTCTGTCAGTATGAACTACTTCACATTTCCTAGGGGTTCATGTACATGGAATGAGACAATATGGTTGATCCTTTCATTCCCAGTTTTCACTTAGTATAGCCATTTTTCTTCCATTAATTAATTAATTAATTAATTAATTCACTTTACATCTCAATAACAGCGCTCCCTGTCATCTGAGTTCCCACTAACATCCATAGCTCCTCCCCCAACCCCTCCCAGAAAAGGTATCCCCCCCCCAATAGCATTTCACCCTGATACATTAAGTCACTAAAGGATTAAGGACATTGTCTCTCTCTGATGCCAGGCAAGGTAACCCAGTTAGGGGAATAGGGTCCTTGGGTAGGCATTAGAGTCAGGGACAGCCCCTGACCAAGCTGCACATTTGGTACATATATGTTGGGGGTGATGCTAGGTCTGGCTCATGCTCGCTCTTTGGTGGTTTCATTTGAAGTACAGCTCCCCACTCCTCTTTTCCCCTCATCTCATTTTGTGGTCATTTTCTTCTTGTTTGACATTGATTACTGTCTTGGTTAGGGTTTTACTGCTGTGACCAGACACCATGACCAAGGCAAGTCTTATAAAGAAGAGCATTTAATTGGGGCTGGCTTACAGGTTCAGAGGTTCAGTCCATTATCCTCATTGTGGGACACATGGCAGCATGTAGGCAGGCATGGTGCTGGAGAAGGAGCTGAGAGTTCTACATCTTCATCTAAAGGCTGCTAGAATACTGACTTCTAGGCAGCTAGGATGAGGGTCTTCGGCCCACTCCCACAGTGACACACCTACTCCAACAAGGCCATACCTCCTAATAGTGTCACACCTCCACATAGTTCCAGTCCCTGGGCTAAGCATATGCAAACCATCACAATTATGATTTGTTCTTTTTGTAGTTTCTGAGGAGAGAAGTATTGTCTGTGCTTTGAAACTTACTTCTTTTTATAATATCAACTTAATTGATTAGGTAAATATTTGAGTAAAATACTTTAGGGGCACAAAATGTAGCAATGACTACTGAGATACAAGTCATTTTTATAAGGGTGCTTTTAGATATCTTCAATATTATTCAGTGAATACCAATTTGGTTACACAAGTAAAGGAGGTGAAGGCTGTTAAACTTCCTATTTTTGTATCAATGTAGTCTGAAAAATGACTGAGATTCAAAATTCAAAAGTTCAAGTTCACTTATAAAAGCCATTCTGTCATGGACATGTTGATTTTTATGTATTCGTACCACTTAACATTTGGCCGTGGCTCACTGGTATTTGCCATATGTTCTGTTAGTGGAAATAAAGACTTGGAAATCAGGGAGATTGTGAGAGTTAAAATGATCCCAGAGAATACTAAGGAGTACTGTAGTAACAAAGAGAAGCATGGGTGTTGTGTGCTTGGAAATATTTAGGACATTAGAAGAGGCTTGGTACAGACAGCTGCAATTGAAAGCCCAGTCGATGTAGGTTAAGTTGAAGAATTAAACAAATTTGTATCATAGAAAACAAAAGAGGATTGGTATTGCAAACTTTATTTGCCCCAATACAGGGGAATGCCGGGGCCAAGAAGCGAGAGTAGGTGGGTAGGGGAGCAGCGCGGAGGGAGGGTATAGGGAACTTTTGGGATAGCATTTGAAATGTATATAAAGAAAATATCTAATAAAAATAAATAAATAAATAAATAAATAAATAAATAAATAAATAAGAAAACAAAAGAGGGAGAAGGTTTCAAGTAAAGCACTGTTTAAAGATTGATGCAACAGAGTAGTCAAATATGTATGTGCATCATTGGTTCGAACAACTTCAGTGGGAAGATAGATGAGAGGTACTTGTAAGATAGTAGAGACTGGATAATGGTGACCTATCCCATAACTCTGAGTAGAGAAAGATGTTTGTGTATAAAACGATGGCATTAGTGACCAAGCTAATCTCTATAGTCCCTTTCTTACTATATGGTATGAATCTAACCATATTTTCTATTGTAATGTTTAAAAGGTAAATGTGGAATTAATGTATTATTTACATGAATTTGAAAAGAAAGCATATTTAAAAGATCTGACTCTTGGAGCTACAGAGATTGCTCATTAGTTAAGAACACTAACTACTTTTCCAGAGGTCTTCATTTCAATTTCCAGCACTCACATGGCAGCTCACAATCATCTATTACTGTCGTCCCATAGGATCTGTTCCTCTTTTTGCTGTGCAGATGTACATGCAGACAAAACATCTATATACATAAAATACATAAATAAATAAATCATTTTTATGAATTGAATTCTTTGTGTTTGGTTGAAGGGAGGGGTTTATGAGTGGGTTTGAAAGGAAGAATGAGAACGGGACTCTCAAAAATTAAAAAAAAATTAAAACTAAATAATTTTAAATCTCCATTTCTGTCTCAGCATTTTATTCAACTGTGAAAAATATGAATATTCAAATTTCTTTTTCTCTTTTCCCAGGAGAGACTGTGCTTGCCTCACCATATTTTGGAAGAGCGAGGTCTTGTGAAAGTTGGTGTCACAGTTCAGGCCCTCCTTGAATTACCTACTACAAAGGCATCTCAGCTTTCTATGGCTTGATGTGACATTACAAACATTTTATGTGTATAATTTCATGTATTTGAAGTGATTTCAGATATCTAAAAACCATGAAGAAGAATGTTCAGTAAAAACAGTTTGCCTTAGGATTCTTTTTTAAAATTTCAATAAAATATCAGATATAAACTCTGAGTGGTCCAAGCAATTTTTGGAGGAAAATTGGATTAATTTCATAAGAGTTTTTGATAAATTAAAATTCTCCTTTTATTTTGTGACTCAGTAACCTTGAAGAATTTTCAAAATGCAAATTGATACAAAATTGAAGATATACTTTCAATTTAGCAATCACATTAAGTTGAATATTTTTTACATCACTGTATACTAGTGAACATCTAGGTAAAGTAATCATATTTTAGGAAAACAATGCTATATTTGAGTTATTTCATATACTTCTAGCTTATAAACAATCTCTTCAATATTTTGTCTTTGTTTCTTAGCAAAAAAATGAGTAGAAAAATCAAAACCCTGGCATTATTCAATTCTTTAGTATTATCAGTTGGTGCCAAAATATTTTTCAGTTATACTGTAGGTTGTTTACATGTGAAGTGCCTGTGTAATTGATGAATCTTAAATAGTCTTAAGCATTTTTGCAATTTCTTTTTATGTATTAATAGAATCAATGGAATTTTTAAATATTTTGGTAGGTTTTGTATGGTCAGTAGTAATGTGAGGTTTTAAATGTCCCTCACATTGGTGGTTTCTTAGTTAATCCATTGCAGTTTCCCTTGAATTGGTTATTTCATGTTGTCAAAAAATGTTAATATGCTTAATTTATGCTATTTAATTTTGCAAAACCGTAATCGTCGTTTAAATCACTTTATCTGAAGAGTATTTTATTTCTGTGTTGAGAACATTACACAAAGCAGTAATAAGGCTTTGGAAAGCTAGGGAAGTACTAATTGTCAAGGACATTTGGATGCAACTGCTACGTTTGGGTTCTTATCTAAACTTATTTGAACTTTCAGTACATCAGTGCTGCCTTCCACATTCAGAAAGCGGCCACTAAAAAAACAGGTTTTGATTCAAAATCTGGCCCTTTCTGGAGCATGTATAAAATATGATCCTCAAGTAACTTGATGTTGAATTTAACACAGTCTGGCTCATGGAATAGTATGTTTAATTAAGTCCTTCCTTGTTTGGAGATGGATAAACTTACGGTGATACTAATGCAGGAATTTTTCCAAAACATTACTGTGACGACTAACTCAATTTCCTATAAAAGAGCCTACATATTCACTTTTGTATAGCCAAGCAAGTATCATTTCTTAACTGTGTAATTATTTGCACTTATTACCTCTTAATATGGATGCAACTTAGTAAAAACGTTGGTCTAGGATATTTCAAAGGGCATTTATGAAGTGTAAAATGTCATGTGCCAAATACTATGGTAAGGATTGGTTTTAGGAATAAATCAACTTTTTTGATCAGTCATTATGAAACCATACATTTCAATCTTGGCTTCAGAATACAGATATGTTTTTACATTCCCCAGAAGTCAAATTGGAACTATTAAAGAGTCAAAGCTTTTTATACTGTAAGTTTTAAGAATTAAATTATTAATAATTTATTATTTAAATATTTGATCAAATTAGTTATGACTAAATAGTTGGATCTGAAAATATCCCCAATGGCATTATGAATCTCCTTAGTGAAAATTTGGATAATATAGGTAATTTAGTAAGTACCTTAGTTGATGAATTTTTAACCTTGACAGTTGACAGCATTACAAGTTTAAAAACTTTTAACAACCAAAACAATCATTCACACTTCTCTCCTGGTTATTGTGCTCTACAATTGCTTCTATTACTTAATCTTGTATTATTTTCCAAGTAGTTTTGTGCTTTGTTATTATTGAAATAGTTGTGTTTTTTTTTAGACAATTCTTTTACTACATCTCACTTGTCAGTTAAATATTACCTTAAAGAGAAAACATACCAGAACTTTGGTGTTCCTTCTTTATAGCAAATACAAATTGTTTTCACGATGGGTCCCCTTGAGGTCCTTGACACAGCAGTTCAACTATTATTGTGCCAAAAGGCAGTAACAACATCACTTCTAAGGCAGTTTTTCAGCACAGTCCACAATGACAAACATATACCAAAACCCTAACATATTTCTCTTAGTAGTTTTTAAGTGTAAATTTTATGCAATATTGTTTTTATGACATATATTTACTTCATCAATTATTGTTTTAGGAATCATTATCATTATTTGGGTGGTTTTGTGATTTGAGGAGGATTGAATAAACAATATTTTATTGGGCCCAAAATATCATTAGATAGCTACTTCTGTTAAACTTTATGACCATATGGCACAAGAAAGAAGTGATGTTGGATATGATTGAACTGAAATGAGTAAAAATGCGTAACCATTTGTTTAATAATTATCTTTATAGAATGCTAGATTAATGACTTTTCTAACTGAATTTTTTGGAGAATTCAGAAATGTTTGTATTAGTCACAGATTTATCATAATTGATTTTCTGATGCATTTAAAAATAAATGGAACACTAAATGTATATTACCGATGCAAACTGTGGATAAAATTGAATGAAAAAAATCTAAGCCTGGAACTCATTTTTTTTTTCTATTATGTTTCTCACTATCGCTATTACCCCCTGATAGTTTGAGTCCATGGTTCCCACTGTGAAAGAATAGTTAAATCTTGAGTGCTGGCAATGTTGCTCAGTGAGTAAAGGTGTTTGCTGTGGAGCCTGGCAACCATTCCCAAGACCCACATGGTGGCAGAAGAGAACCGATTCTTGCAAAAGGTCCTTTGATTTATGGATACTCGTAGTTCAGCTCCACAAGTGTGCTGTGGCACACTATTGCCACACACAAAATACATGAGCTATAAAAAAAGAGAAAACATTTGATAAGATATTCATAGTAAGTGTGTTTAGTTGGGCATGGTGGCACACCTAGAGTCTAGCCTCTAGGGTGTCCAAAGTGAGAGCATCTCTTGAAGCTGGCAGTTTAAGAATAGCCTGACCAACAATGAGGTTACATCTGAAAAACTAAAGAACAACAGAAACAAATTCAGCACATACTGAAGTAGGTTGTTCTAAGAACCCTGATTCCCTTTATACTTTGTTATTTTCAATTTTATTTTGAAAGTATTAAATTTTGTTTAAAAAGTGTTAAACTGCCCAGCTAGCTCAGTTGGTAGAGCATGAGACTCTTAAAAAGTATTAAACTAAGTTACCATTGCAAACTAATGTCATTAATGTATGGTGTAAGCTCTCTGTATGACAAATATAAGAGAAAATTTCATTAAAACTATATAAAGAGTAGGCTAATATGTGACAATTTTGTATTGTACTTTTTAGAGCCTTCTTATATGACCAAATTGCCTTTGGCCTGTCTGATAGCATTTTTTTTCTTTCACAATCAATTGTAAGTTTTCTAAAAACACTCATATTTAATTGGGTTTTGTTGCTCATTGGTATAATTCACTCATACATTTATATATTTCCAAATGTTTTTGAAGACAATATTGCCATAGTTACATGAAACTTGCACATTTTAGTGAGTATTTAAGTAAATAGTTACTTGATAAAAGGTTTTGAAAGACATTCCAAGTTTATCACAGAATTTTGAATGAGCTTTAGCTTGCTTTTCTACTATGAATGTTCTTAGAATAAATCCTCAAAGCCGGGCAGTGGTGGCGCACACCTTTAATCCCAGCACTTGGAGGCAGAGGCGGGTGGATTTCTGAGTTCAAGGCCAGCCTGGTCTACAGAGTGAGTTTCAGGACAGCCAGGGCTATACAGAGAAACCCTGTCTCAAAAACAAAAACAAATATATATATATAAAATGAGCATCTATATCAGTGTGTGGAGAACTCCAAAGGACACATGCTATTGTGCATAAGATTATTGCTGTACATAAGATTGATGTGTAAATGTCCAAATATCTGTTATAATTGATAAAATGAGAAGTATCAAAACCTTGTGTTTTAAGGTTTATCTTCTTTTACTGTATTTTAATCATAAAAGTTACCTTTATACTTATGATCTTAGATAGATTACTCCTTGCACAATAGAGTGTATACCTAGGTGGTTACGGTAAGGCTCAGGGTCAAAGTTTTGTAGCATAATAAAATCTTGTTGTTTTGGAAAAATGGGAGTTCCATAATGAACAGTTTATAAGTTATGGCCATTCTAACAAAAGTTGTTAAGGATAGAAATTTGATAAACAAGTCATTTGAAAAATTACTAAAATGGATCATTTGCATTCTTCTACATGCTGACCACCAGCTGAAACAGCACCATTTGTTGAAAATGCTGTCTTTTTTCCACTGGATGGTTTTAGCTCCCTTGTCAAAGGTCAAGTGACCATAGGTGTGTGGGTCCATTTCTTGGTCTTCAATTATATTCCATTGATCTACCTGCCTGTCACTGTATCAATACCATGCAGTTTTTATCACAATTGCACTGTAGTACAGCTTGAAGTCAGCGATGGTGATTCCACCAGAAGTTCTTTTATTGTTGAGAATAGTTTTCACTATCCTGGGTATTTTGATATTCCAGATGAATTTGGAAATTGCTCTTTCTAAATCTATGAAGAATTTAGTTGGAATTTTGATGGGGATTGCATTGAATCTGTAGATTTCTTTTGGTAAGATGGCCATTTTTACTATATTACTCCTGCCAATTCATGAACAGGGGAGATCTTTCCATGTTCTGAGATCTTTGAATTCTTTCTTCAGAGTCTTGAAGTTATAATCATACAGATCTTTCACTTTCATGGTTAGAGTTACACCAAGGTATTTTATACTATTTGTGATTATTGTGATGGGTATCTTTTCCCTAATTTTTTTCTCATGCCTATCCCTTTTATCCTTTGAGTAGAGGAAGGCTACTGATTTGTTTGAGTTAATTTTATATCCAACCAAACTACTGAAGTAGATTATCAGGTGTAGGAG
Source organism: Mus musculus (assembly GCF_000001635.26). Lineage (NCBI taxonomy): Eukaryota > Metazoa > Chordata > Mammalia > Rodentia > Muridae > Mus > Mus musculus. Next base: position 147,468,012 of record NC_000086.7, on the reverse strand, counting down.
CTCTCTGGTAGAATTTTTGGGGTCACTTATATATACTATCATATCCTCTGCAGATAGTGATAACTTGACTTTCTCCTTCCCAATTTGTATCGTTTTGATCTCTTTTTTGTTCTCTAATTGCTCTGGCTATCTCCTTGCACAAAGCTTAACACCAAGTGGATCAAGGACCTCCACATAAATGCAGATACACTGAATATAATAGATGAGAAAGTGAGGAAGAGCCTTGAATACTTGAGCACAGGAGAAACTTCTTGAACAGAACACTTTAAGAGCAACAATCAACAAATGGGACCTCATAAAATTACAAAGCTTCTGTAAAGCAAGGGACACTGTCAATAGGACAAAATGGCAACCTACAAATTCGGAAAAGATACTTACCAACCCTACATCTGATAGAGAGCTAATATTCAAAATATTCAAAGAATTCAAGAAGACAGATGCAGGAGAACTAAATAACCCTATTAAAAAGTGGAGTACAGAGCTAAATAGAAAATTCTCAACTGAAGAATCATGAATGGCTGAGAAACACTTAAAGAAATATTCAACATTTTTAGTCATCAGGAAAATGCAAATAAAAACAACCCTGAGATTCCTCCTCACACCAGTCAGAATGGCCAAGATGAAAAAACTCAGGTGACAGCAGATGCTGGTGAGGATGTGGAGAAAAAGGAACACTCCTCCATTTTTTTTTTGTGGGCTTACTAGCCGATACAACCACTCTGGAAATCATTCTGGTGGTTCCTCAGAAAATTGGACATATTATTAGCTGAACTCAGCAATACTGCCCTTGGGTATATACCCAAAAGATGCTCCAACATATAACAAGGACACATGTTCCACTCTGTTTATAGCGGCCTTATTTATAATAATCAGAAGCTGAAGAGAACCCAGATATCCCTCAGCAGAAGAATGGATACAGAAACTGTGGTACATATAAGCAATGGAGTACTATACAGTTTACATTTAAAACAATGACTTCATGAAATTCATAGGCAAAAGGATGGAACTAGAAAATATCATCTTTAGTGAGGTAACCCAGACACAAAAGAGCACACATTGTATGTACTCACTAATAACTATCCCAAAAGCTCACATTGCATATAATACAACCTACAGATCATATGGAAGTAGAAGGAAGGAAGATCAGGGGGTGAATGTGTCAGTTCCACATTGAGGGGGGAACAGGATGGTTATGGGAGATGGAAAGAGTGGGAGACAAGGGAGGGAGAAAGGAGGACGACGAAATAAGGGTGGCAGTATCAGAATCTGGAAGACATGTGAGAGAGGTAGAGAGGGTCAGGAAATCTAGTAAAAATAGATAATACGTGGAGAAGGGGGAGATAGAACCTATGGAAACCACCTCCATTGGTAGGCATGGCCCCTGATGGAGGGATGGAGCCACCAACTCATTTCAAGGTTTTTTTTTTTTTTTTTCTTTTTTTAAACCCAGAAATGTTCCTGTCCAAAGGAAGAACGGGGACAAAAAATGGAACAGGGGCCGACTGGGGAATGACCTTACCTGGGGCATCATGTCTGCAGACATCAAACCCAAGACTATTGCCATAGTCAAGAGGCACTTGTGGAGAAGAATGAATTGTGGCAGTTCCTGGGGAGGTCCGGCCAGCAACTGAACAAGCAGAGACAGATGTTTGGAGCCAACCATCAGGCTGAACTGAAGGAGCCTGGTAGGGGAGCTGGCAGAAGGACTGGATGAGCAGAGGGGAATCACAACCACATTGGAAGAACAACATAGGATGGCTGACCACCAAGTTCTCCCTGAGACTAAACCACCAACCAAGGAGTGTACGTAAAGGGATCTATGTATTCAGATACATATGTAGCAGAGGATAGCCTTACTGGACTGCAACAAGAGGGGAGGCCCTTGGTCCCAGGGAGGTTTGATGCCCCAGAGTAGGGGGATGCTGGAGCAGTGGGACAAGAGAGTGTGGGTGGGTGGGTAGCACTCTCGTACAGTCAAAAGGGAGGTGGGAGGGCAGATGTGGGATTGGGGGGTGACAGAGGGGTAACTGGGAAGGGGGTTGGTGGAGGGAGTAATGGGGAAATGGGATATCATTTGATATGTAAACAAATGGAATAATTAATAAAAATTAAAAAGAAAAAAGAAAATGGACTCATTAAAAAGTGATCATTTTAACATATTAAGTTGATCCATAATATTTGCCTCTCAAATATATAAGTATGATTACTCTGCCACTTAACGGTAGGAAAATTGATTTATTTTCATTGTATTCTACTGATACACGTTAGTTACATGTCTACAACAGTAGTTGGTAAATAAACAGAAATAAACATATTTTTCTAATCTCAAAGAGAATTTGCTTAAAATCTTTACTCAGATCATTCATAAATTTCTAATGTCAACAAATGGAAAGAAATTCATTATAATTTATGATTCATTATATTTTCCAGCAGTGTTTCATAGACCTGAATGTGTGTTTGGAGTTTTTATTTGTTGGCCTGTGTTGTCTAGTAGGAGCAAAGCCACCCTGATCTAGGTTAATTCTGTACATGTATTTTATTAAGCTTTTACAGTACTAGCTTTCCCTATGAGTGTTTTCCAAGGCCTCAGTGCTAATGATGTCCTCTCTTCCTCTTCTACCCTGCTGAGCATCCTCTACTCAGGTTTATCCCCTTCCTCATCCATTGCTCCAATTTAATCCTTTTACCATTGTGTTCTATCACTATCAAGTTAAAGTGCCCCACGTGGTGCTTTACAAACCAGTTGACCTCAATCTATATTCCAAATGAAGCATAACTAAGGATTAACAGCACACATTTGTAACAAATGAGAGAACTCATGTGACATTTGTGTTTCAGGGTCAGGATTTCTTCACTCACAATGATTGCTTTAGTCATTTACGTTCAATATCATAATTAAGCCACTATTTTAATAGCCACATGATTATTGACAAAGAGGCAGACAGTGCATTTTGGAGAAAAGACAATTATCTTCAACAAGTGGTGCTGGCTAAACTGGCAGCTACATGCAGAAGAATATAACCAAATCTTCACACAAAGCACAACTCCAAATGGATTAAAGATATTTATATAAGACCCAATACTGTGCAACTGATCAAGGAGAAAGTAGAGAAAATGCTGGAGCTCCCTGGGACAGGAAAGGACTGTCTAAACAGGACCTCAGTAGTGCAGCCACCCTGGAAGCTCCCAGAGACTAAGCCACCAACCAAAGAGCATACACAGAGGCTGGTCTGTGTTCCCCTCAGCACGTATGTAGCAGAAGGCTGCCATGTCTGGCTTCAATGGGAGAGGATGTGCCTAATCCTGTAGAAAAAAAACTTGATACCTCAGGAGAAGGGGGATGGGAAGTAAGGTGGGGGAGGGTGAGTGGGGAAGGACCCTCTCAGAGGAGGAGATGGTAATGAGGTGAAGAACTCTTGGAGGGAGACTGGAAAAGGGAGAAACATTTGGAATGTAAAGAAATAAAACAATTAAAAAGCAGACTACAAAAAGGATCAACAATTAATAAATGGGGCTTCATAAAACTTAAAGTCTTTTTGTTCAGTAAGACAGGAAAACATAATTCTAGTCAAGAAGGTACACACAGAATGGAAAGCAGACTTTACCAGCTATACATCTGATATTTCTATAGAACATACAAAGAACAACAACTACTCCCCCAATCCTTTAATATCACGAAAACAACCCAATTAGTGCACATATTGCCTTTTCAGTCCTCAGGTTCAATTTCCTGAACCTGCATCAGGCAGCTCACAACTCTTTCTAGCTCCTTTTTCAGGAGAATCTGATGTCTCTAACTTCTGAAGGCTTCTGTAATTACATGTACCTCCACAACACACACATAAGTATATTCAATTTAAAAAAATAAATATTTAAAAGTCTTAAAGAAATTCAAAATAGAAGTAACATAAAGATTATATATGGCAAACCTATGGCCAATATGATATTACATGTGGAAGAACCCGAAGCCTTTTCACTTCAAAAAGGAACAAGATGAGGTTGATACTTTCTACATTTAATAAAATACTTCAAGGGCAGTAAGACAAGAAAAATGAAAGAAATAAAAATGAAATGGGAAAGAAATGTATGTATGATTTCATACCAACAATCTTCACAATAGCCTCAAATGATACCTTGGAATAAAGCAAGTATGTGAAGGGTCGCTGCAAGGAAGGAAAGATTGAGGAAAACAGTAGATGATGGAAAACCCTCCCAGGATCATTGACTAAAAGAATCTATGTGCAAAGAACTGTCTTTTCAAACACTTGCCCAGGTTCAGTGCAATCCTGAGCAAAAGGAATAGCACTGGTGACATGACCATATTTTATTGCTATGGCTTTATAGAATTACTTGAAATCAAATATGGTGGTATCACCAGCCGTATTCTGTTTGTCCAGGAATCCTTCCACGTGAATTCTAAATACTTTTTTCTGTCTTTGGGAAACACCATTGTGTTTGTGAGAACATACATAAAGCAAATGTTATTTCTCTGTACCTGGTGTAAGGTTGGAGGAGACAAAAGGAAAACTGAGGGTCAAAGGTTACATGCATTGGATCTTAAGCCTGAGTTAAAGGTGATTGAGGCAGTCTCTACATGGTCCAACCTTTCATCTCAGATCCAAACTTTGTCTCTGTAACTCCTTCCATGGGTGTTTTGTTCCCAATTCTAAGGAGGGGCATAGTGTCCACACTTCAGTCTTCATTCTTCTTGAGTTTCATGAGTTTAGCAAATTGTATCTTATATCTTGGGTATCCTAGGTTTGGGGCTAATATCCACTTATCAGTGAGTACATATTGTGTGAGTTCCTTTGTGAATGTGTTACCTCACTCAGGATGATGCCCTCCAGGTCCATCCATTTGGCTAGGAACTTCATAAATTCATTCTTTTAAATAGCTGAGTAGTACTCCATTGTGTAGATGTACCACATTTTCTGTATCCATTCCTCTGTTGAGGGGCATCTGGGTTCTTTCCAGCTTCTGGCTATTATAAATAAGGCTGCTATGAACATAGTGGAGCATGTGTCCTTCTTACCAGTTGGGGCATCTTCTGGATATATGCCCAGGAGAGGTATTGCTGGATCCTCCGGTAGTACTATGTCCAATTTTCTGAGGAACCACCAGACTGATTTCCAGAGTGGTTGTACAAGCCTGCATTCCCACCAACAATGGAGGAGTGTTCCTCTTTCTCCACAGTAGAGACTGCCATATCCAGGGATCCACCCCATAATCAGCATCCAAACGCTGACACCATTGCATACACTAGCAAGATTTTATCGAAAGGACCCAGATGTAGCTGTCTCTTGTGAGACTATGCCGGGGCCTAGCAAACACAGAAGTGGATGCTCACAGTCAGCTAATGGATGGATCACAGGGCTCCCAATGGAGGAGCTAGAGAAAGAACCCAAGGAGCTAAAGGGATCTGCAACCCTATAGGTGGAACAACATTATGAACTAACCAGTACCCCGGAGCTCTTGACTCTAGCTGCATATGTATCAAAAGATGGCCTAGTCGTCCATCACTGGAAAGAGAGGCCCATTGGACACGCAAACTTTATATGCCCCAGTACAGGGGAACGCCAGGGCCAAAAAGGGGGAGTGGGTGGTTAGGGGAGTGGGGGTGGGTGGGTATGGGGGACTTTTGGTATAGCATTGGAAATGTAAATGAGCTAAATACCTAATAAAAAATGGAAAGAAAAAAGGTGATTGAGGAAAAGTACGAGGACAAATCAAGGAAGCAAGAAAGCAAACAAGCCATTATTCTTCAGCTGTGAAAACTGCAGCTTTGATAGTAAACTAGAAGTGGAAGTAGATGAGTAAAGATGAAGTTGGGGAGAGAGCCTGCAGTTATGTACATTTTGTCCTTTCCGTAAGAGAAAAAAAGGACTTTGCAAATTCCGGTCCCTCTTTGATATCAGAGATTTAAAAAACATTTTTTTAAGTTTTAATGGTTGTAGACAAAATGCTACAATAAAACAAAAAAACAGAAAGAAAAAGAGGAGCATTTAACTCCCACACTCAAAAATGAAGTATACAAATTTTAAACTGGTTATGGCAAAAGCCTAGAGTTGTGTTTCTTGAACTATAAAGAAAACAAATTTTGGCAGTGTTTTTGTATATGTAGTTTAAAATATAATTTTTAGCATTTGGCACCATATGTATGCCACTATATTTGATTTTGCATTACTGTTTTACAATGAAGCTTTGTTTTAAAGCTTTGATTTATGATTATGAAAGAAGTAAGACACAACTATAGTTTTTTTTTTTCTTACTTAAATTTCATCAGTGTTGATGTGGTTCTTTTGTGTTAAAAAAGTGCAACTATTATAACTAGAAATAATTATAGATTAAACTGCTGTTGTGCTGATTTTGAATACACAGTACGTCATACATCCTTTACAAGCAAGTTCAATGGAGATAAAGTCAAAATCATAGAAGATGCAAATACCTTTCAAAGTCAACACAATGTGTTCTGAAACTTCGTGACTAATACCATGCATCTGTGATCAGTGAATTGGACATAGACCATTAGTCCTACTACTTGAGCTAAGCTTCTGAATGGTTCATAATTTTTAAAGTGTGTAGTTAGTATTATGCATGTTATTGTCCTTTCTTCCATTCTTACCAATATGTTCCTATTTGCGAAACAAAATGCTAATAACCAGTAAGAGTCCTATAAATGATGTTAACTCTGTTCAGTCATTGACTAATCTTGCTCTAACCTTAAAATTTTGTGATTATTGACCTCTGCTCCATTTATTCTACCCTCCAAAATTATCTAGCCGTTTGGAATATCAATATTACCCTTGTGTACTCACTACTGTGTGCACTATTATTCTGTGTTGATATTTTATGCCTTCATATTCATATTAGCAAAATATGAAATTCTGTAAAGAAAGAAACCCCCTATGATCTTAAAAATCAAAACACCTCCTTTCCCTTATGTAGCCCGAAACAAACTGCTTGTTCTTGAGAAGTTTCCCATCAGGAATTTAGTAGAAGCAGGTAGACTTCTTTCATTTTGAAGTTTTGTTACTGTTTCCAAAAAAATGTACTTTGAATCAGAATCACTTCCTATGTTTCATATATTTCCAATGCTATTCATCACATTAGTGATCAGAAATGAGTTGTAACTCCCCAGCCCCTGCCCACAAGAGCTAAGTAGGAACTTACTGCAAGTTGAAGAGAGATCAATCCTAATTCATGGATTGTGAAGAATGAACTGCTGTTGGGTCTGATTGACTGTTGATGGATTGTGGTGTGACGTATCCATAGGCCATTGAATGTAACTTATAATGCTTAATAAAAATCTTTATTCTTTTAGTATAAAAAACAACAGCAAAAAAACTTTGATTGTCATACTAATTAGCTTAGCTAACATTTTGTACATAAATGACAATGGGGATTCAAAGTGAAGATCCATGTAGATTATGCTTTCATATAGATAAGTGGACAGTAGCTTGGCAGATCGGTTTAAAAAGAAAAAGACAAAGAAAATCTGAGAGACTAAGAGCTTTGGCAATGTGTTATGATGTGAAGGACTGGCCTGAGAGATTTTTGAAGGTGATAATCACAGATCTTTACAGATAGGATTTAGAAGAGACATCAAAACTCTTCTCCCACTCCTGCTCCCCAGAAGAGATTAACCACCCCAAGAAAACACAAGGAAATGAAAATAAGCACACACAGAGAGAGAGAGAGAGAGACAGAGAGACAGAGAGACACAGAGAGACACAGAGAGACACAGAGAGAGAGACACACAGAGAGAGAAACAGATACAGACATAGACACCCAAAACAACAATAAAATAACTAGAATCAACAATCACAGCTAACTGAAAACTCTCAACATCAGTGTTCTCATTTCCCTAAAGAAAAAGGTAAAAACTAACAGAATAATGTAAAGACAGGATCCATCCTTTTGCAACATCTAAGAAATACACTTTAACATCAAGGGAAGATATCATCTCAGGTTAAAAGGATGGAAAAAGACATTCCAAACAAATGGATCTAAGAAAAAAATCTGGTACACTCATGTTAATATCTAGAAAATACAACCTTCAAAATGAAATTAATCTGAAGAAACGGAAAGACACTACATACTCATCAAAAGAAAAGTTCAATAGGACATAACAATTCCTAACATATATGCACCAAATACAAAGTGCATACCAGTTCATAAAAGAAACACTACTACTGGTTAAATTACATATTGACACACAATGATAGTAGGAGACTCAAGAATAACAATAACAGAAACAACAGAAAGGTTATAAAATCATGGAAACTGATCAACTCTTGCTGAATGAAAAGCAGGTCAAGAAAGAAATTAAAGAATTAAGACTTTGTCCTTCTGCCCAGTCCATTCTGCTGGGGCAGACTCTTAGCTGGTCTGTTCCAGTGAAGACAGAATATCCTGATCCTAGAGAAGTGGCTACACTCAGAGCAGTTGGTAAGAAGCCCCCCTCCAGAGTCTCAGAGCTGGTGCTGTGAGCCCAGAAGACCCACTGCACTCAGAGCAGTAGAGGAACTGCTGCACTCAGAGGAGTTGAACAACAGCTTGACTGTTCCACTGAAGACCCAACAGACTGGATAAACAAAGATCCAGCATTTTGCTGCATACAAGAAACACATCTGAATAACAAAGACAGACACTATCTCAGAGTAAAGGGATGGAAAAGGGTCTTTCAAGCAAATAAACCCAAGAAACAAAGAGGAGTTGCCATTCTAATATGCAATAAGATAGACTTTCAAACAAGAGTTATGAAGCATGATAAAGAAGGACACTTCATATTCATCAAGGGAAAAATCTACCAAGATAAAGTCTCAGTTCTGAACATCTATGCCCCAAATGCAAGCACATGCACATTCATAAAAGAAACTTTACTAAATGTCAGAACATACATTGATTCCCACACAATAATAGTGGGAGACTTCAACACCCCACTCTCACCAATGAACAGGTCATTGAAACAGAAACTAAACAGAGACACAGTGAAACTAAGCGAATACACCTTCTTCTCAGCACCTCATGGTACCTTCTCCATAATCAATCATATAATTGGTCACAAAACAACCCTCGACAGAAACAAGAAGTTTGAAACAATACTATGCATCCTATCAGGTCACCATGGCCTAAGGCTGGTCTTCAAGAACAGCAAAAATTACAAAAAGCCCACATACATGTGGAAGCTGAACAATTCTTTACTCAATGATAACTTGGTCAGGGAAGAAGTAGAGAAAGAAATTAAAGCCTGGAATTTATTGAAAATGTTGACACATCATACCCAAAATTACGGGACACAATGAAAGCAGTGCTAAGAGGAAAGTTCATAGCACTAAGTGCCCTGGTAAAGAAACTGGAGAGATCTTACAGTAACAAATTAACAGCACACCTGAAAGCTCTAGAACAAAAAGAAGCAAACTCACCCAAGAGGAGTAGAAGGCAGTAAATAGTCAAACTCAGGGATGAAATCAACCAAATAGAAACAAAGAAAATAATAAAAAGAATCATCAAAAGCAGAAGTTGGTTCTTTGAGGGAATCAACAAGATAGATAACCCCCTAGCCAAACTAACTAAAGAGCGAAGAGGCAGTATCCAAACTAACAAAATCAGAAATGAAAAGGGAGACATAACAGAAATGAAAGAAATTCAAAATATCATCAGACCCTACTACAAAAGCCTATACTTAACAGACCTGGAAAATCTGGATGAAATGGACAATTTTCTAGACAGAAACCATATACCAAAGTAAAATCAGGATCAGAAAATTGATATAAACATTCCCATATCCCCTAAAGAAATGGAAACAGTCATTAATAGTCTCACAACCAAAAAAAGCCCAGGATCAGATTGGTTTAGTGCAGAGTTCTATCAGACCTTCAAAGAAGACCTAATTCCAATACTCCTCAAATTATTCCACAAAATAGAAACAGAAGGTACTCTACCCAACTTGTTCTATGATGCCACCATTACTCTGATACCTAAATCACACAAAGACCCAAAAAAGAAAGAGAACTTCAGACCAATTTCCCTTATGAATTCTTGTAATAAAAATTCTTGCAAACCGAATCCAAGAATACATCAAAGCAGTCATCTATCATGATCAAGTATTCTTCATCCCAGAGATGCAGGAATGGTTCAATATATGGAAATCCATCAATGTAATCCACTATATAAACAAATTCAAAGAAAAAACCCATACATTCATTTCATTAAATGCTGAGAAAGCATTTGATAAAATCAAATACCCCTTTATGATAAAAGTCTTGGAAAGATCAGTAATTCAAGGCCCATGCCTTAATATAGGAAAAGCAACACAGCAAACCAGTATCCAACATCAAACTAAATGGAGAGAAACTTCAAGCAATCCTACTAAATTCAGGGACTAGATAAAGTTCCCCACTCTCTATCCTACCTATTCAATATAGTACTAGAAGTCCTAACCAGAGCAATTAGCCAACAAAAGGAGGTCAAAGGGATACAAATTGGAAAGAAAGAAGTCAAAATATCACTATTTACATATGATATGTACACTTAAGTGACCAATACATTCCACCGAAGAACTCCTAAATCTGATAAACACCTTCAGTAAAAGTATAAAATTAACTCAAACAAATCAGTAGCCTTCCTTTGCTCAAAGGATAAACAGATTGAGAAAGAAATTAGGGAAACAACACCCTTCACAACAGTCACAATAATAAAAAATAAATTGGTGTGACTCTAACTAAGCAAGTGAAAGATCTATATGACCAGAACTTCAAGTCTCTGAAGAAAGAAATGGAAGAAGATCCCAGAAGATGGAAAAACCTCCCATGCTCATGGATTGGCAGGATTAATATAGTAAAAATGTCCATCTTGCCGAAAGCAATCTACATATTCAATGAAATCCCTATCAAAATTCCAACTCAATTCTTTATAGCTTTAGAAAGAGCAACTTGCAAATCCGTCTGGAATAACAAAAATGCTAGAATATCAAAAACTATTCCCAACAATAAAAGAATTTCTGGTGGAATCACCATGCCTGACCTCAAGCTCTACTACAGCGCAATTTTGATAAAAACTGTATGGTACTGGTACAGTAGCAGACAGGTAGATCATTGGAATAGAATTGAGGACGCAGAAATGAACTCATACACCTATGCTCACTTGATCTTTGACAAAGAATCTAAACCATTCAGTGGAAAAAAGACAGCATTTTCCACAAATGGTGCTGGTTCAACATGTGGCTAGCATGTAGATGAATACAAATCGATCCATATTTATCTCCTGGTACAAAGCTCAAGTCTATGTGTTTCAAGGACCTCTGCATAAAACCAGATTGACTGAAATTTATAGATGAGAAAAGTGGGGAAGAACCTCAAACATGGGCACAGGGGAAAAATTTCTAAAATGAACACCAATATCTTATGTTCTAACATCAAGAATTGACAAATGGGACCTCATAAAATTGCAAAGCTTCTGTAAGGCAAGGGATACTGTCAATAGGACAAAATGGCAACCAACAGATTGGAAAAAGATCTTTACCAATCCTAAATCAGAGAGAGGGCTAATATCTAATATATACAAAGAACTCAAGGAGTTAGACTTCAGAGAACCATTAATATTTAAAAATGGGGGACAGAACTAAACAAAGCATTCTGTTGAGGAATACTGAATGGCTGAGAAGCAACTAAAGAAATGTTGAACATCCTTAGTCATCAGGGAAATGCAAATCAAAACAACCCTGAGATTCCATCTCACACTTGTCAGAATGGCTAAAATCAAAAATGCAGGTGACAGCAGATGCTGGTGAGGATGTGGAGAAAAAGGAACTCTCCACCATTGCTGGTGGCACTGCAAGCTTGTACTACCACTATGGAAATAAGTTTGGCAATTTGTCAGAAAATTGGACCTAGTACTACCAGAGAACCCAATTATACCACTCCTGGGCATATACCCAGAAGATGCTCCAACATGTAATGACACATGCTCCACTATGTTCATAGCAGCCTTATTTATAACACCCAGAAGCTGAAAAGAACCCAGAGGTCTCTCAAGAGAGGAATAGATACAGAAAATATGGTACATTTATACAATGAAATACTACTCGGCTATTAAAAACAATGAATTTATGAAATTCTTAGGCAAATGAATGAAACTAGAAAATATCATGCTGAGTGACACCCAATCACAAAAGAACACACATTGTATGCACTCACTGATAAATAAGTATGAGCCCTGAAGCTCAGAATACTCAAGATATAATTCACAGACCACATGAAGCTCAAGAAAAAGGAAGACAAAAGTGTAGATACTTTGGTCCTCCTTAGAAGGAGGAACAAAATACCCATGGAAGGAGTTACAGAAACAAAGTGTGGAGCAGAGATTGAAGGAATGACCATCCAGAGACTGCCCTACCTGGGAATCCATCCCATAAACAGTCATCAAACCCAGACACTATTATGGATGCCAACAAGTGGTTGATGACAGGAGCCTGACGTGGGTGTCAACTAAGGGGTTCTACCAGTGCCTGACAAATACAGAGGTGGATGCTCTCTGCCATCAATTGAACTGAGAACAGGGTCCCCAATGGAAGAACTAGAGAAAGGACCCGAGGTGTTTGCAGACCTATAGGAGGAACAACGATATGAACCAACCAGTAACCCCCCCCCCCCCCGAGATCCCAGGAACTAAACCACCAACCAAAGAATACACATGAAGGGACTCATGGCTTCAGCCACATATGTAGCAGAGGATGGCCTTCGAAGGCATCAATGGGAGGAAAGGTCCTTGGTCCTCTGAAGGCTCTATGCCTCATTGTAGTGGAATACCAGGGCCAGGAAGTAGGAGTTGGTGGGTTGGTAATCAGGGGGAGAGGGAGGAGATAGGGAGTTTTTGGAGGAGAAAGGAGGAAAGGGGATAACATTTGAACTATAAATAAAGAAAATATGGAATAAAACAAACCACCACCAACAGCAGCAACAAGAACACAAAAAAGCAACAACAACATAAAACCAAAAAGCTCACAATGAAGAAAAGCCCAGAGCCAGATGGATTTACTGCAGGATTCCACCAGACTTTCTTTCTTTATTTATTTTTTATTAGATTTTTTTAAAATTTACATTTCAAATGCTATCTCGAAAGTTCCCTGTACCCTCCCCCCACCCAGCTCCCCTACTGTCTTAGTCAGGGTTTCTATTCCTGCACAAACATCATGACCAAGAAGCAAATTGGGGAGGAAAGAGTTTATTCGGCTTACACTTCCATACTGCTGTTCATCACCAAAGGAAGTAAGGACTGGAACTCAAGCAGGTCAGAAAGCAGGAGCTGATGCAGAGGCCATGGAGGGATGTTCTTTACTGGCTTGCCTCCCCTGGCTTGCTCAGCCTGCTCTCTTAAGAACCAAGACTACCAGCCCAGAGATGGTCCCACCCACAAGGGGCCTTTCCCCCTTGATCACTAATTGAGGAAAATGCCTTACAGTTGGATCTCATGGAGGCATTTCCTCAACGAAAGTTCCTTTCTCTGTGATAACTCCAGCTGTGTCAAGTTGACACAAAACTAGGCAGTACACCTACCTAACTCCCACTTCTTGGCCCTGGTGTTCCCCTGTACTGTGGCATATAAAGTTTGCAAGACCAAGGAGCATCTCTTCCCAGTGATGGCCAAGTAGGCCATCTTCTGCTATATATGCAGCTAGAGACATGAGCTATGGGAGTACTGGTTAGTTCATATTATTGTTCCACCTATAGGGTTACAGACCCCTTCAACTCCTTGGGTACTTTCTCTAGCTCCTCCATAGGGGGCCCTGTGTTCCATCCAACAGATGACTGTGAGCATCCACTTCTTTATTTGCCAGGCACTGGCATAACCTCACAGGACACAGCTTTATCAGGGTCCTTTCAGTGAAATCTTGCTGGCATATGCAATAGGGTCTGGGTTTGGTGGCTGATTAAATCCACTGGACTTTCAACAAAGACTTGATACCAATTTTCCTCAAACTATTCCATAAAATAGAAATAGAAAGAACACTTCCTAACTTGTTGTATGAAGCCACAGTTACTCTGATACCTAAACCACACAAGGACCCAACCAAAAAAGAAAACCTCAGACCAATCTAGCTTATAAATATCGATGAAAAAATACTCAGTAAAATTCTTGCAAACTTGTGAGCTGGAGCTGAGTTTGGTGATGTGGAATCAGGATGAATTGAAATCTTTTTGCCATCTTAGTGTTGGTTGGCATTTGTGAACAAAGCTATATTTTGTAATGAAGGGTTTTCTCTTTTCTCCTCAGATTTTGGATATTTACTTCCTATCCACATATGATGAATAAAGCCAACCTACTCTACACTGATACAAACATGAAAACTTTCTTGTTCTCTGAAGTGAGTGTTGGGATCTCAGCTAACAGTATGCTTTTTATAGTCCACATCTGCATACTCCTTGGTGAGAACAGGCCTAAGCCCATTAACCTCTATATTGCTTTCTTATCTCTAACACAACTAATGCTGCTTATAACTATGGGACTCATAGTTGCAGACATGTTTATGTCTCAGGGGATATGGGATTCTATCACTTGCCAATCCCTTATCTATCTGCACAGGCTTTTAAGGGGCCTCACCCTTTGTGCTACCTGTCTGCTGAATGTCCTTTGGACCATCACACTTAGTCCTAGAAGCTCCTGTTTAACAAAGTTTAAACATAAATCTCCCCATCACATCTCAGGTGCCTTTCTTTTTTTCTGTGCTCTCTATATGTCTTTTAGCAGTCACCTCTTCTTATCAATTATTGCTACCCCCAACTTGACCTCAGAGGATTTTATGTATGTTACTCAGTCCTGCTCACTTCTATCCATGAGTTACTCCAGGACAAGCATGTTTTCCACAGCGATAGCCATCAGGGAAGCCTTTCTCATTAGTCTCTTTGCCCTGTGCAGTGGGTACATGGTGGCTCTCCTATGGAGGCACAAGAAGCAGGCCTGGGATCTTCACAGCACCAACGTTTCTTCAAAATCATCCCCAAAACAAAGGGCCACCAGGACCATCATGCTGCTCATGAGCTTCTTTGTGGTTCTCTATGTTTTGGAAAATGCTGTCTTCCACTCAAGGATGAAGTTCAAGGATGGCTCAATGTTGTACTGTGTCCAAATTATTGTGTCCCATAGCTATGCCACAGTGAGCCCTTTTGTGTTGATTTGCACTGAAAAGCGTATGATTAAGTTTTGGGGGTCAATGTTTGGCAGAATAGTAAATATTTGATTATTCATTGATGTGTATGGACCCTGAATATTTTCCAGTATGTTGCCATCAGAGCTACGGGTCATGGCATGTGGGAACATTCTGTGGCTTAAATTGATATATGAAATATTTTTTCTGTCAAATCTGTTTACCTTTGTGTCGATGAAAAATATATAAAAGAAAATTAAAGCCCATACCCTCTCAGGTATCACAAGAAAAAAAAAATTCTTGCAAACTGAATCCAAGAACACATCAAAACCATCATCCACCATGATCAAGTAGGCTTCACTCCAGGGATATAAGGTTGGTTTAATATACTAAAATCTATTAACCTAGTCTACTATATAAACAAACTCAAAGAAAAATATCACATGATAGTCTCCTTGGATGTTGAAAAAGCATTTGACAAAATACAACACCCCTTCATTTTAAAAGTATAGGGGAGATCAGTAATTTAAGGCCTATACCTAAACATGATAAAAGTAATTTACTGCAAACCAACAGCCAGTGTCAAATTAAATGGAGACATACTTGGGACAAGACATGGATGCCCACTCTCCCCATATCTATTCTATATGGTACTCAAAGAGTTAGCTAGAACAATAAGACAAGAAAAAGAGATCAAGGGGATACAAATTGGTAAAGAAGAAATAAAGGTATCACTATTTGCAGATGATATGATAGTATACATAAGCCACCCCAAAAATTCTACCAGAGAACTTCTCCAGCTGATAAACAACTTCAGCAAAGTGGCCAGATATAAAATCAACTCAAATAAATCAGTAGCCTTCATTTATATAAAGGATAAACAGGCTGAGAAAGAAATTAGGGAAATAATTCTCTTCACAATAGCCACAAATTATACAAAATATCTTGGGGTAACTCAAACCAAACAAGTGAAATATCTATATGACATTAACTTCAAGTCTCTCAAGAATGAAATCAAAGAAGATTTCAGAAAATGGAGAGATCTGCCATGCTCATGAATTGGCAGAATTAGCCATGCTCAGGGATTGGCAGAATTAGCATAGTAAAAATGGCCATCCTACCAAGGCAATATATAGATTCAATGCAATCCCCATCAAAATCCCAACAGAATTCTTAAAAGACATGGAAAGAGCAATTCTCAGATTCATCTGGAAAGGCAAAAAAAATCCAGAATACCAAAACCAATTCTTAACAATAAAAGAACAGCTTGGGGGAATCACCATCCTTGACCTCAAACTTTACTACCGACCAATAGTGATAAAAACTGCCTGGTATTGTTACAGAGATGGACACATTGATCAATGGAATAGAATTAAAGACCCAGAAATAAAACTACACACTTACAGACACATGACTTTGACAAAGAAGACAAAAATATACAATGGAAAAAAGAAAGCATGTTCAATAAATGGTGCTGGTCTAACTGGCTGTCTGTATGTACAAAAGTGAAAATTGACCCATATTTGTCACCTTGCACAGAGCTCAATTCCAAGTGGATCAAAGACCTCCCTCAACATAAAACCAGATTCAGTGAATCAAATAGAAGAGAAAGTGGGAAAGAGCCTTGAACTCATTGGCACAGGGAAAAAATTCCTAACGAGAACTCCACTGCCTCATACTCTAAGATCAAGAATTGATAAATGTCACCTCATGAAACTGGAAAGCTTCTGTGAGGCAAAAGACATAGTTGATAAAACAAATAGGCAACCTATAGATTGGGGAAAAAATCTTCACTAAGTACACACTCAATAGAGAGGTAAATTCCAAAATATATAATGATCTCAAGAAGCTAATAACCAAAAAAGTCAAACAACCCAACCAAAAAAATGGGGTATAGAACTAAACTGAGATTTTTACAATTGAGGAATTTCGAATGGCTAAGAAGCACCTAAAGAAATGTTCAAAGTCCTTAGTGATCAGAGAAATGCAAATCAAAACAACCCTGAGATTCTACCTTACACCAATCAGAATGGCTAAGATCAAAACCACAGGTAACAATACATGTTGGAAAGGATATGGAAAAAGAGGAACACTCCTCCATTGCTTGTGTGATTGCAAACTGGTACAACCACTCTGGAAATCAATCAGGTTCCTCAGAAAACTGGAAATAGATCTACCAAAAGACCCAACTATACCACTCTTGGGAACATACTCCAAAGATGTCTCACCATGCCACAGGGGCACGAGTTCCACTATGTTCCTAGCAGCCTTATTTGTGATAGCCACAAGCTGGAAACAACCCAGATATGCTGCAACAGAAGAATGGATAGAGAAAATGTTGTTCATTTATACAATGGAATACTACTCAGCTATTAACAATGAGGACAACCTGAGTTTTGCAGGCAAATGGATGGAACTAGAAAATATTATCCCGAGTGAGGTAACTCAGACCCAAAAGGACATGCATGGAATATACTACCTAATATGGATATTAACCAAAACCAAAAAAGTATTGAGTAACCAAGATGTAGTCCACAGAACATAAAAAATTTAACAAGCTGAAGGGCCCAAGTGAGGAAGCCTCAGTTCCACTTGGGAGGGAGAAGAAAGCAATCACAAGAGGGGAGGGAGGGAGGGACCTGGGAGGGAAAGTGGATGGGGAGGATGTAATGGGGAGGGAGAGCTGAATCTGATCTGGTATTGGCTGAGGGAAAAGGATTGAAGCCCTGAAGGCCTGCAGAAAGAAAGGAAACAGGCAACCTAGGGAGATAGGAGTTTGGGGTCACCCTCCAGAATGCACAGAAACCTGGGAGGTGGGAGGCTCTCAGGACTTAAGGGGAGGGACCTTAGATGAAATGCTGACAGTAGAGAGAGGGAACCTATAGAGCCTACCTCCAGCAGGAAGACAGGGCATCAAATAAGGGAGAGGGAGGCCATCCCACAGTCACCACTCTGATCCATAATTGTTCGTGTCTGAAAGAACTGCAGGGATGGAAATGGAGAGAAGCCTGAGGAAAAGACTGTCCAGTGACAGGCCCAAAGTGGGATCCAGCTCAGGGGGACATCCCAAAGCCTGACACTATTACTGAGGCTATGGAGTAATCACAAAAAGGGACCTAGCATGACTCCTTTCTGAAAGACCCAACATGCAGCTGAAAGAGTCAGATGCAGATATTTGTACCCAACCAATGGAAAGAAGAAGCTAATCCCTTTTGTTGAATTAGGGAAGGCTGGAAGAAGCTGAGTAGAAGGGTCTCCCTGTAGGAGGACCAGGAGTCTCAATTAATCTGGACCTCTGAGATCTCTCAGAAAGCATACACAAGCTGATGTGAGGCCCCCCAACACACATACAATAGAGGACTTCTGTGTCTGTGTTCATTCAGAGATGATGCAACTAACTCTCAAGAGACTGGAGGCCCCACGGAGTTTAGAGGTCAGTGGGGTGGGGGGTGGGGACATCCTTGTGGAAACAGGGGAGTGGGGAGGAAGTGTGGCATGTGGAACAGTTGGAGGGTAGATGATGTGGTGGGATAAAGTATGGAGTGTAAAAAATAATTAATTAATTTTAAAAAGTAATTAAGTCTTTAGAGTTTTGAAGGAATACAAATACAGCATACACAAACTTATGGACATGATGAAGGCAATTCTTTATATATATATATATATATATATATATATATATATATATATATATTATTTTTTTATTACATATTTTCCTCAATTACATTTCCAATGCTATCCCAAAAGTCCCCCATACCCTCCCCCCCCACTTCCCTACCCACTCATTCCCATTTTTTTTTTTTTTGGCCCTGGCGTTCCCCTGTACTGGGGCATATACAATTTGCATGTCCAATGGGCCTCTCTTTCCAGTGATGGCCAACTAGGCCATCTTTTGATACATATGCAGCTAGAGTCAAGAGCTCCGGGGTACTGGTTAGTTCATAATGTTGTTCCACCTATAGGGTTGCAGATCCCTTTAGCTCCTTGGCTACTTTCTCTAGCTCCTCCATTGGGAGTCCTGTGATCCATCCAATAGCTGACTGTGAGCATCCATTTCTGTGTTTGCTAGGCCCCGGCATAGTCTCACAAGAGACAGCTACATCTGGGTCCTTTCGATAAAATCTTGCTAGTGTATGCAATGGTGTCAGCGTTTGGAAGCTGATTATGGGGTGGATCCCTGGATATGGCAGTCTCTACATGGTCCATCCTTTCGTCTCAGCTCCAAACTTTGTCTCTGTAACTCGATGAAGGCAATTCTAAAGGCAACTTCATAGCACTAGTGTAAATATGAAAAAAAAAAAACTGGAGAGATCTCATATTCACAAACTAACAGCACACCTGAAAAGTCTAGGACAAAATGAAGAAATCATATCCAAACAAGAGCATGGCAACAAATAAACTCAAGGCTGAAATAAATGCAATAGAAACAAACAAACCAATAAAAATGATCAGTGAAACAAGACTTGATTCTTTGAGAAAATCAATAATATTGACACACTCTCATCCAAATTAAATAAAAAGCAAAAGAGAAAATTCAAATTTTAAAAATTGGAGATGAAAAGAGGAATATAATAACAGACAGTGAAAAAATTCAGAGAATTATAAGGGCATATTTTTAAAACCTGTAATCCAACAGACTGGAAAATCTAAATAAAATGAATGATATTTTCAATACATCCATTTACCAAGGTTAAATTAAGATTAGATAAGCAATTAAAACAGACCTATAACTCCTAGTGAAATAAAAACAGTCATTAAAAGGCTACCACCACACTCCTCCATTGTTGGTGGGATTGCAAGCTTGTACAACCACTCTGGAAATCAGTCTGGCGGTTCCTCAGAAAATTGGACATAGTACTACCGGAGGATCCCGCAATACCTCTCCTGGGCATATATCCAGAAGATGTCCTAACCGGTAAGAAGAACACATGCTCCACTATGTTCATAGCAGCCTTGTTTATAATAGCCAGAAGCTGGAAAGAACCCAGATGCCCCTCAACAGAGGAATGGATCAGAAAATGTGGTACATTTACACAATGGAATACTACTCAGCTATTAAAAAATGAATTTATGAAATTCCTAGGCAAATGGATGGACCTGGAGGGTATCATCCTGAGTGAAGTAACCCAATCACAAAGGAACTCGCACAATATGTACTCACTGATAAGTGGATATTAGCCCAGAAACTTAGGATACCCAAGATATAAGATACAATTTGCTAAACACATGAAACTCAAGAAGAACGAAGACCAAAGTGTGGACACTTTACCCTTTCTTAGAAACGGGAACAAAACACCCATGGAAGGAGTTACAGAGACATAATTTGGAGCTGTGACGAAAGGATGGACCATCTAGTGATTGCCATAAGCAGGGATCCATCCCATAATCAGCTTCCAAATGCTGACACCATTGCATACACTAGCAATATTTTGCTGAAAGGACCCAGATATAGCTCTCTCTTGTGAGACTATGCTGGGGCCTAGCAAACACAGAAGTGGATGATCACAGTCAGCTATTGGATGGGTCACACGGCCCCCAATGGAGGAGCTAGAGAAATTACCCAAGGAGCTAAAGGGAACTGCAACCCTATAGGTGGAACAACAATATGAACTAACCAGTACCTGGGAGCTCTTGTCTTTAG
This sequence comes from Mus musculus, assembly GCF_000001635.26. Classification (NCBI taxonomy): domain Eukaryota; kingdom Metazoa; phylum Chordata; class Mammalia; order Rodentia; family Muridae; genus Mus; species Mus musculus. The sequence continues at coordinate 147,447,226 of NC_000086.7, read as the reverse complement.
CTGCATATGTATCAAAAGATGGCCTAGTCGGCCATTACTGCAAAGAGAGGCCCATTGGACTTGCAAACTTTATATGCCCCAGTAGAGGGGAACGCCAGGGCCAAAAAGGGGGAGTGGGTGGGTAGGGGATTGGGGGGTGGGTATGGGGGACCTTTGGGATAGCATTGAAAATGTAAACGAGGAAAATTCCTAATTAAAAAAAAAATACTGAAAAAAAAATAAAGTCTTTTACTCGGTGAAAAAAAAAAGGGGGGGGCTACCACCAAAGAAGCCCTGATCTGATGACATTTAGTGCAGAATTCTACCAGGTTTTTAAAGAATAGTTAATGCCAACACTCCCCCAATTATTCTACAAAACAGAAACAGAAGGACCAATGCCAGATTCATTTTTTGACACCAAAGTTACCCTGATACCCAAACTATATAAGGACTCAAAATTGAAAGAGAATTTCAGACCAGTTTCACTTATGGTGAAAATTTTTCAATAAAATCTTCAGAAACCAAATCCAAGAAAACATCATCCCCTATGATCAAGTAGACTTCATCCCAGAGATTCCAGGATGGTGAAACATACATCACTCTAGACATAATGCACCATAGAAACAAACTGAAAAAAAAAACATACATGATCCTCTCATTACATGCCAAAAATACCTTTGAGAAAATACAACACCTTTTTAGAATAAAATTCTTGGAGATATTAGGACAGGTGGCATATATGTCCACATAATAAAGGCAGCTTACAGTAAACTAATAGCCAGTATCAACTTAAATGGAAAGAAACCCAAAACAATTCCACTAAAGGCAAGAACAATAGAAGGTTGTCTACTCTCACCATGCCTACTCAATATAGTAATTGAAATTTTAGCTAAAGCAAGAAGGGAACCAAAGGAGATCAAAGGGATGTGAATTGGAAAGGAAGAAATCCATCTTTCTTTCATTGCAGATGAGAATGATAGTATACATAAGTGACCATAAACATTCCACCACAAATCTCCTTTATAAACATTTTCAGCACAGCAGCTGGACACAAACTGACAAAAATGGATAACTTTCCTGTATACAAATGACAAATCAAAAGAAATCAGGGAAACAACATCTTCCATAATAATCTCAAATAATATAAAATTTCTTGGAACAAATCTAATCAAGCTTATAGAAGACTCTTATGATTAAAACTTTAATATATTGAAGAAGTAAATTGAAGAATATGTCAGATGATGGAAAATATTGTCCATGCTCATGGATGGGTAGGATTAATATAGTAAAAATGGCCATCCTACAAAAAATAATCTACATATTCAATGCACTCATCATCAAAATTCCACCCCATTTTTCACAGATCTTTTTTATTTGATATTTTCTTTGTTTAAATTTCAAATGTTATCCCCTTTCCCAGTTTCCTCCCTCCTGGAAACCCCCTATCCCATCCTCCCTCCCCCTGTTTCTATGAGGGTGTTCCTCCACCCACCCAATCACCCATTCCCACCTCCCCATCTTTGATTCCCTTACCCTGGGGCATCTATCGAGCCTTCATGGGACTAAGGACCTCTCCTCCCATTGATGCCTGACAAGACCATCCTCTGTTGCATATGCAGCTGGAGCCATATGTACTCCTTGGTTGATGACTTAGTCCCTGGGAGTCCTAGGGCGTCTGGTTGGTTGATATTGTTATTCTTCCTATAGGTTGCAAACCTCTTCAACTCCTTCAGTCCTTTCTCTGACTCCTCTATTGGGGATCTTGTGCTCAGTCCAATGGTTTGCTGCAAGCATTCACTGTAAAACCAATATGCATTACTAAAATGTCAACTTGAAAAGATTAATTCTCATTTTTTTTAATCATTATTTTTCTTGAAATGATAGTATCCCCTGACTTTTGGGAACTTTCTGTTGGTTGTTCAGTGTCCAGCTAAGACTTCAATCCAAGAACATACATGTGTACAGTTACGTTTCCTGTTAATTGTTCATTAAAAATTTGTGTATGTGCTTATTTATGACACAACATTATCAAGGGGAAAACAAGAATGATCATCAACTTATCAGTGAGTGAGTACCATGTGTGTTCTTTTGTGATTGAGTTACCTCACTCAGGAAAGAACTGTTTTAAGCATCATATGGAAACACACACATACACAATGAGAGAGTCAGAGAGACAGAGGGGGGTGGGTAGAGAAAAAACAGAATATTTAAAATAATCTTGAATATCGAAAGAACTGCTAGAGATATCACCATCCCCAACCTCAAACTGTACCATAGAGCTATATAGTAATGTAATAGCATGGTATTGGCACAGAAAATAGGCATGTTGATCAATGGGATCAAATTGAACTTCCAGTCATAAATCCACATAATAGAAGCTTTGTATAATGTATACACATATGGTGGATGTCTAAATGAAATTGCCAAATAATAAAATCTCTTGCCATCAAAAAATCCTTTCAGTACTAGGATTGAGCTAGTTGAGCTGTTGTCCAAAGGAGTCCCATGGGAATTCCCAAAAGAGCCCAGGCTGTTGCCCTCATCCCTAACCCAGAAGTTATCTCTGAGTGAGAGTATTAGGAAACTACTTTTAAGTGTTGGCTTCATGCCTAAGAGTAGATGGGCAACAGAAGATAAAACTATATTACACACAAACACACACACACACATCTATATCTGTATCTGTATATATCCCCTCTCTCTTTTATCACACAATTTCTTTGCATATATATGATGACTTCCTATTGATTCTTGTCTTATATTTTATTTCATATTATTATTATACCTTAAAAAGCTATTTGTTTTATAATGAGAGACAGAAAGTGTTTGGTTGAATCCAAGTGAGAAGGGATTTGTGGAGAAACTGGAAAGAAGAAAGGAGAAGAAACTGTAATCAGGTTATATTATTTGAGAAAAAAATCAATTTTCAATAAAAGGAAAAATATTCTGTGTTTGAACTGCATTAAAGGTGATGCCGATTAGTAACTGAAGGAAATGCCTCATGTACCATTTTCTTGTGTAGAGTCTCTTGGATCAAGGACGGTAAAGTAGAATGATATGAGCAACCCACTAACTCCAGATGAGTGTGAGAGAAGAACATTGTAACCTAATAGTTACTAATAACCAGTCATTTCCAGGACTAGTTTGACAGTCTGTCTTTGAACTATCTGAGCAGTATTGTGTGAAAACTTAGATGGAAGATCTTTTCCAGTTCAAATTATCTATGTATTCTTTTACATATGTTAGGAGCAGATTTGGCCTACTTAATTTCTCAATCAAATAAACATAGTCTACTCACTGGTTATCTTCACAATTGAAAAAATTTACAAGGGTTAATTAGGTAGAATGTTTGTCTTTCTGTAGAAACCACCATTTTCTTATAGTAGTTCCAATAACAACAAATCAAGAATTTTCTTTTTTTTTAATTTCTTTGTTTCCATGTCAAAGCTGTTTATACTTGTTATATCCAATTCCACTGAACTCTCTAATTTCAATAAATTCTAAAAATAAGTCCCGTAGCACAGAAAAACATAATAAGGAACAAAGAGAGAGTAAATAGCCAACAGTATGACAAGAACCAGCATGTACAACTGGCCACACACTAGTAAACAACACCCAAGGAAACGCTGGGTTCCTAGGAACATTTCCGCAATTATGGTCACGATCTGTGCCTTCCAAGAATAATACAATATGTGCAGTATTTTAACAAGGCTAGAGAAGACATCAGTAAGATCTGTATTTTTACCAGGGCTCCTCATGTCACAACACATAAATAAAGCTGTCTATCATACCTATTACTTGGAAAGTGGGGAAAGCTTTAAGCTAAAAAGTATTCATCATTTTAAATTCTTTTACAGAAGTTAGGTTCATGACACTTTAAAGAATTCTAGGATATTTATGACTTTCAAGTCCCACTTGCTTGTTATAAAAATAAATTCATTTTTTTTAGGGATTGCTCGGTCTAGTTCCATTGTGTGGATCTTGGAGAGGCCAGAGCTGCTAGACAAATTTCCTAGATGCTATAATTTTTGTCTTCTCCTTTAGACTACATCCCTGTTTTACAGCACCTCTAATTTAATTTGGATTTTGAACCTCTATTTTAGTTATATAACAAGTATAAAACTAAGAAGAGCCATAACAGATCTTTTCCTGTACATTCCTTGCTTACAATTTGCCTTTGAACACTTGTATACACCTTATATTTATGTCTGGCTATGTCATGCTGATTCCATAACTTCAGCTAGCATTTTTAATTTGTCGGGTCATCCTTGGATCTGGTTCAGAGTCAAAGAAAATATAATATCTGTAGCAAGCATAATATGAGGAAGCTAAAAAAAATAGAGTAAGCTAGTAAGCAAGAAAAAAGGAAGGAAGGAAGGAAGGAAGGAAGGAAGGAAGGAAGGAAGGAAGGAAGGAAGGAAGGAAGGAATGTTGAGCCCATAAAATTCAAGGTGATACCAATTATAACCTCTTAAAAACAAACAAACAACACCAGTAACAAAAACAAACAATCTTGCCAAATTGTCCAAACTAGTATTTAATTTGTAATCCTTCTGAGTCGTCTTCCCAAGAGCTAGGAAGACAAGCATGTGCTGGTACATCCTACTCAAGATCTTTTGACCTTTTTTTCCTTCAACCTGCAACATCCTACTGAAAATCTTTTCTTAGCTTAATGCTGAGCCTGTTTTTTTTTTTTTTTTTTTTTTTTTTTTTTTTTTTTTTTTTTTTTTTTTTTTTTTTTTTCCAGATCAAATAGAGAACTCATCTAAACTTTTTGTCCTCCCCAAAGGGCATTTGAAATCTTCTGAAAGTTTATTACAGACTAGACTAATTTTTTTTTTATCATAGAACTTCTTTTTTTTCTTTTTTTTCCATTTTTTATTAGGTATTTAGCTCATTTACATTTCCAATGCTATACCAAAAGTCCCCCATACCCACCCACCCCACTCCCCTGCCCACCCACTCCCCCTTTTTGGCCCTGGTGTTCCCCTGTACTGGGGCATATAAAGGTTGCAAGTCGAATGGGCCTCTCTTTCCAGTGATGGCCGACTAGGCCATCTTTTGATATATATGCAGCTAGAGTCAAGAGCTCCGGGGTACTGGTTAGTTCATAATGTTGTTCCACCTATAGGGTTGCAGATCCCTTTAGCTCCTTGGCTACTTTCTCTAGCTCCTCCATTGGGAGCCCTATGATCCATCCATTAGCTGACTGTGAGCATCCACTTCTGTGTTTGCTAGGCCCCGGCATAGTCTCACAAGAGACAGCTACATCTGGGTCCTTTCAATAAAATCTTGCTAGTGTATGCAATGATGTCAGCGTTTGGATGCTGATTATGGGGTGGATCCCTGGATATGGCAGTCTCTACATGGTCCATCCTTTCATCTCAGCTCCAAACGTTGTCTCTGTAACTCCTTCCATGGGTGTTTTGTTCCCAAATCTAAGGAGGGGCATAGTGTCCACACTTCAGTCTTCATTCTTCTCAAGTTTCATGTGTTTAGCAAATTATATCTTATATCTTGGGTATCCTAGGTTTGGGGCTAATATCCACTTATCAGTGAGTACATATTGTGTGAGTTTCTTTGTGAATGTGTTACCTCACTCAGGATGATGCCCTCCAGGTCCATCCATTTGCCTAGGAATTTCATAAATTCATTATTTTTAATAGCTGAGTAGTACTCCATTGTGTAGATGTACCACATTTTCTGAATCCATTCTTCTGTTGAGGGACATCTAGGTTCTTTCCAGCTTCTGGCTATTATAAATAAGGCTGCTATGAACATAGTGGAGCATGTGTCCTTCTTACCAGTTGGGGCATCTTCTGGATATATGCCCAGGAGAGGTATTGCTGGATCCTCCGGTAGTACTATGTCCAATTTTCTGAGGAACCGCCAGACTGATTTCCAGAGTGGTTGTTCAAGCCTGCACTCCCACCAACAATGGAGGAGTGTTCCTCTTTCTCCACATCCACGCCAGCATCTGCTGTCACCTGAATTTTTGATCTTAGCCATTCTGACTGGTATGAGGTGGAATCTCAGGGTTGTTTGGATTTGCATTTCCCTGATGATTAAGGATGTTGAACATTTTTTCAGGTGCTTCTCTGCCATTCGGTATTCCTCAGGTGAGAATTCTTTGTTCAGTTCTGAGCCCCATTTTTTAATGGGGTTATTTGATTTTCTGAAGTCCACCTTCTTGTGTTCTTTATATATGTTGGATATTAGTCCCCTCTCTGATTTAGGATAGGTAAAGATCCTTTCCCAATCTGTTGGTGGTCTTTTTGTCTTATTGACGGTGTCTTTTGCCTTGCAGAAACTTTGGAGTTTCATTAGGTCCCATTTGTCAATTCTTGATCTTACAGCACAAGCCATTGCTGATCTGTTCAGGAATTTTTCCCCTGTGCCCATATCTTCAAGGCTTTTCCCCACTTTCTCCTCTATAAGTTTCAGTGTTTCTGGTTTTATGTGAAGTTCCTTGATCCACTTAGATTTGACCTTAGTACAAGGAGATAAGTATGGATCGATAGACTAGACTAATTTTTAACTGACAAATGAATTCCTAATGGTTTCATGGAATGTGCTTCATCAAGTTCATAATGGTGATATGTGTGTCTACCTCCTACTTCTTTCATCACTGCTTCATTCTCACACGTTATTCTGCCAAAAGCCTGAGGTTAATCAGGCCTTGATTTTGGTAATCACTTTGCAGAAGATGCCAGGTTTTTTCATCAGGGCAGCCAAGTAAAAAGTGGTGGATAGATCCAGGAAGGGGTATGTACAAAATACATACACATATATGATTTCAGGTGAAGGAGGAGAGACAGGAATGCCATAACTTCCTGTGTTAGAGGGATGTAGACTCTTCTAATGGATACAAACAACAAAAATCCCCTCTCACAGGGAAAATGCTTTTAGGGAAAGAGGATTATTTCCTGTTTGTGGAAATTCCTCTTGTGTCTATCATCCTCTGATTGGCATACCTTTAAATGCTTTCAGGGAAGTATGATTATGAGATTTTTTTTCCATAAAAGAGTTTTACCAAATATTTAACAAATCAATGACCCTCTCCCATGCATGCCCAAGTTCGTGTGTGTGTGTGTGTGTGTGTGTGTGTGTGTGTGTGTGTGTGTGTGTGTGTGTGTTCTCTAAGAGTTATCTCTGGTCTATTGTGTAGATTCTTCTGTCTTGTTGCTATATAGACTATGGGTAGAACCAGGATAGCTTTGGAAAATATGAGAGCAGAAAACATAGAGGCTTTATTTACATATTTTTGTTTTTAAAGGCCATCTGGTATGAGTGAGGTGCCCTCCAAGCCAAGCAAACACTACCCTGGGGAGTTCTGCTGTGCTCCCTGGCAAAAAGGATTACTCTGGCTGGGTTCATTGACTGCTTACAACCCTGATGAAGGTATGGGTAAGTTCATGCAACCCACACCTGAGTATCTAGTTGCTCCCTACCAGATGTATGCAACTCTGCCTCATTTTCTCATGGTCTAGTGAGGGATTCTATAACCTAGAAATTCTAGAGGTGGAGGTCCCACTTATGTGGCTATAACAAAGAGCTCATCCTTGATAGGTATAGACTTTCCAAGTGTGGCCTTCTGAGTGACTGTTCTCTGAGCCAAGCAATTGTCATCTAGGCACATTCACTAGAAAAGGACACCCTATCTAGAATTGTGGTTATGCCTCCAACCTCCTTCCCTTCCAATATACAAGTGCTCTCTACCAACTGGCAACTCTGTAGGTGACTTGGGTAGGAAGTAGAGTGTGTATATATATATATATGTGTGTGTGTGTGTGTGTGTGTGTGTGTGTGTGTATGTATGTATATATATATATATGTGTGTGTGTGTGTGTGTGTCTGTGTGTGGGTATGGGTATGCTTCCCCATCTCTGCTGCAACATTGTAGTCTTTATCTTTGCTGGGTAAGGCTTTCCAGTGTAGCCAGTTAGGGGAGGATTGTCCATACATCTGTAAATAACCTGTCACCTATGTTCTGTAAGAAAACCCAATAAGCTCTTTGATTCTCCAGAAAGAAGTTTGGTGCCTGTTTGCTGTTATGACCTTAGAAGGGGTAGGTGTTATTTAAATTCCCCCTGGCAAGGAATTTAAGCAGCAGCACTCTAATCTGGAACGAAGCCTGTGGAAGATGGGGGAGAGGAGGAGAAAGAAAAGAGAAAAGGAGCTAGCTCCTGAGGGAGAAGGGCAGAACATGAAAGACTTTTACAGAGCCACGAGAAATGAAAGTATCTGAGGTTCTTCCATGATACCCTTTGAAAAGAACAGTTTAAATGAATAAATGTGTAGATGGTGCTCTAAAAAATTCAAAGACATGCTAACATCTTAATGGGATTTGTTTTTTGAGTTTCCCTCAGCAGTAGGTGTGTGAAAAATCTTCCTCATGCTTTGATAATCCAACTTCCTATGTGTACCTTGTTGTCGTACTTACATTCTAAATGATAACTGCCTGACTGATATCTTCTCTTCTTGACATCCACCTAAACTATATTTTCCGGCCTCCTTTGACCTTAGGTTAGTCAGTCGACTTAGCACCAATTTAGGGTGGTAGAAGTTACATTGGCTTATAGAACTCCCAAACATATATGTCTAAGTTTTATTTATCACCCAATAGAAAATGACGGTGACAATTGAAGGAATATTGGAAACTAAGTGGAAAAGATTGATCTCAGCATTCACCGGAACTTCATCATGAGAGAGAATTGGCCTGCTGTTTCATTTAAACCATCGCATGATAGATCATTGGTGTAGCAGTAGACCCTTCTACCTTCCTAAGAGCAGTATATTTCCAAAAGTATCCATCACAATGCTCAGAATAAATCAATACAGTGATAATAATAATTGTTATTGACATGCTAACATCTTAATGTGATTTGTTTTTTGAGTTTCCTCTAGAAGTAGGTGTATGAAAATAACAACTGCAATTATCATCATCATCATCATCAATAATAGAAATAAAATTAACCATTAGTCAAATAACTGAAATTATTTAGTGAATTGGTGCTATAGATCATTGATGGAAGACTTCCATTATAATGTAACAGGAAATCATAACATTGCTCTATTTACACATAACTTTATTCTTTTTTCCATTTCTCTTGAGATGGGGCACTCATTAGTTCAGGGTGACCTCAAGTTCTCACCTTAGCTCAAAAAACCTTTGAGCGAGTAATTCTTCTGCTTTGAGCACACATCTGCTGTGGTTACAGAACGTGTGTGCCAACATACTCTTTTTTTGAGGTGCTGGGTAATTAAGCCTGGGGCTTCCAACATGATTGGCAGAAACTCTCCCAAATGAGTTATGTCCCCACTCAACTCAACTTATTTAATTGATAACTGCCATTCACTTATTAAGCACCTGGATTGTTATACATTTTATGCAAAAATCCAGCAAAGTAGATCATATTCTCTCAAATTAATATACAATAGAAATGGAGACAGAAAGGGTGAAGTCTCCTTATGGCTACAGTTTCTAAGTAACTAGGTCAGGATTCACAATGGAGCCTATCTGATGTTAAAGCTTTCTAATACAGATTGCCTCATTAAAGCAATATTTTGGTCATGTCATCTGTGTTCATACACCCCACTGAAGCTCTTTTTCTATTACAGCCATGGCTCTTTTTTAAAATTTTGATGATTTCTGTGGGAAAATAGAAAAAAACTCTGTGTGTGTGTGTGTGTGTGTGTGTGTGTGTGTGTGTGTGTGTGTGTGTGTATTTAACTGGAATAGAGAGACCAGTATGGAAAGACAGAGAATGAAGAGAGATCAATAAGTTTAAGAATGTGTGCAAAAGTCATAAAAAGCATATAATACATTTACTTAAATATTATATATAATAATCAAATAATGAAATTATATATATATATATATATAATGAAATTATACACTTGTGGTGTACTACTCTCCTCAAGGATCATAGACTATCTAACAAAAATTCCAGTGCTAAGAATCAGAAACCTCTGTTTGTGTTGTTGCTTAGAGGAATCCATGAGGCTCCCAAAATAATATAGGCTATTGCTCTTGCCTTTGATTGTCTATCAGAAGTTAATACCCTATTGCTGATGGCACTGAATACTTTTGGAACAGGACTTCAAAGAATCAATCTGGTACTAATCTGGAAACTTCTTCCACAAAGACCAGACCACACAGTATTAAGGGGCTATACAATCTGCCAGTGGAGGAAAAACAATCAATAGTTTGCCCCATCTATAAAGTCTAGGAGCAACAGTGATGACCACTTTGGTAAGGTGTTCACAAAGGTTCAATAGCAGAACTCATTTCTTGGGGGTAACTACCACCAACCTAATTGTACTTAAGACTTAATCAATGGGAAGGAATCATTTTCTGGTACTGTAAACTCAGTCAACTATCTGTGGCTATTGAGGCCAAGAATCCTAGAGAAGAAGGTAGCCTGCCACTTTAATAGATCAATATGATTAAAAGACTATTTTCAATACTTATCCTCTACCACAGATAAATCTATCTCTCACCCTTCTTCCAAGAAGCATCTTTTTAGTGGATGCTCACGTCATCTATAAGATGGAACACAGGGCCCCCAATGGAGAAGCTAGAGAAAGCACCCAAGGAGCTGAAGGGGTCTGCAACCCTATAGGTGGAACAAAAATATGAACTAACCAGTACCCACAGAGCTCGTATCTCTAGCTGCATACGTAGCAGAAGATGGCTAGTCTGCCATCATTGGGAAGAGAGGCCTCTTGGTATTGCAAACTTTATATGCGGGAGTGGGTGGGTAGGGGAGAAGGGCGAGGGGGGAGAGGGTATAGGAAACTTTTGGGATAGCATTTGAAATGTAAATAAAGAAAATATCCAATAAAAATTAACAAAAGCTCAATAAATAAACTAAGCATAAAAAACCATATTTTTGTTGCAGCATTCTAAGAATACCACAGAGACACACAACTGGTCAAAATGTAGATAACTGATCATGATATTCCCACCCTCAAGTCATCTATAATTATATCATCTATAATTATACCTTAGAATTTTAGGGCAGAAAAATTTTTCTGCTGTGAAAAAGTTTCTCATATGCATGACAGGTAACACTATCCATGAAATCTCACAAATATGATTGCCTAAACAAGACCTAAAAGACGACAACAATTGACATACCAATGTGGATTGGCAAATCTCCCAGATCTCTATCATGAAATGCTATAGGCAATTAGTGACTGCCAAAAAGAGGGAAACTTAGTCTTTTCTAAAGAGGAGGCCCTTGATAGATTATCCAGTATCAACTGATCACCCCTAAATGTATACATACACAAACACTAACTGGACTCAACAGCATATTTTTATATATGCCTAGCATATATTCATGTATATATGTGTATGTGGGGGGTGAGTATGGGTGTATGTATTTAATGAAAAGGTTATAAATTTGAGAAAACATGTGGAAGACAAGGGAGGAGTTGGATAGGAGAGAGATAGATCAAATTAAGTAAATATATTACTCATGTATGGTCTTTTCACAAAAAAGAAATTAAACTGCTTCCTTTAATATGTCATGTTTGTTGTTCAGATTTCTAAGCTTGAGGTTATGAATCAGAGCAAAGAGCAATCACTTGAAGCTGAGTAAATCCCTCAGTAAAGTTACCAGGAGTTGTGTAATCTTACTCAACTTGGAACCATGTCCTCTGGCCAGCAACTCATGAACTCCCCTTATATTCTTTCAATGAGATATTCAAAAATATAGAGGAAACATGATCAAGCTCAGCTAGACAGCTTGGTGAGTCAATATGAGATGCCATGTATACACGTTTCTGGTTAAGGAGCAGAAAGTAATGGAAACCAATGTCGTAATTTTTATTTAAGTTTGTGTGTGTGTGTGTGTGTGTGTGTGGGTGTATACTCACACATGCATGTGTATGTGTGTGTAGCTAAGAGGACAATAGTAAAGGTCTTTTATTGCTCTCTATCTCATTTTCTGAAATGGGATTTCTTGGTGAATCTGGATTATACTGATGTGATTAAGCTTTCAGGCCATTCATCCCCAGGGATTTGTGTCTGTCTGACTCTAGTGTGGTAGTTAGAATTATGTGTTTCTACACCCTGTTTCTTACACAGGTTCTGGGAATCTCAACTTATGACCTCACATTGTGGTAGCAGTTGTGGTGTTGGGGGTGGAACACAGGTTTTTACATATGCTAAACAAGGAATTTAAAACTGCATTCCACTTCCAATCCAGTTGTTATTTTTTTGAGAAAATCATTTAAAATTCATAACTTTTTCTTTTTTCTTTTCTTTTATTAGATATTTTCTCCATTTACATTTCAAATGCTATCCCCAAAGCCCCCTATGCCCTCTCCCCTCCCTGCTCCCCAACCCACCCACTCCTGCTTCCTGGCCCTGGCATTCCCCTGTACTAGGGCATATGATCTTCGCAAGACCAAGGGCCTCTCCTCCCATTGATGGCCGACTACGCCATCCTCTCATTGGGTAGACTGGTGAACTGGTATCCAAAATTAGACATTTGTGTTGCCCTAAGAGCTGTAGATAGGCATTGACCCTTTAAATTTATAAAGGAGTTCCCAATTGAATTATTTTTATAGAACTACTGAATCCTGGGTTTATGTATACAAATAAACACACATAATAACTATACATATACATATCTTAAAACAAGGTTATTAGAATTTTGTCTGTAACCACAAATTAAGTAAATTAATTACTTAATTAATTTAAGAAATTAATTAATAAAACCACAGAGGGGGAGTGGGTGGGTAGGGGAGTGGGGGTGGGTGGGTATGGGGGACTTTTGGTATAGCATTGAAAATGTAAATGAGCTAAATACCTAATAAAAAATGAAAAAAAAAAGAAAACCACAGAGGATGTAATTCAACATGGATGAAGGAATACCTTAGAACAAATGTGCAGAGGTGTAGACACAATTGGAGTATCTTGTAGTTTAAATATTTTAGGTTTGATTTCTCAGTGCCAATATTTAGTTTAACATAAACCCTCATACAATTTTTTCAAACGTAGTCACAAAGAGTATTGACAGTTTTATCAACATATCATAAGGATAGTTTTATTAATAATTTAAGCACAAATGGACAGCCAATTGACAGCATTCTTGGTTAGCTACATTTTTAGCGTTATTGTGCCACGAAAGGTGTGTGAACCCCAAAAGACCACCAAGGAGCCATTTCTGATGTAATCACATTAGGGTCTCTATTACATATTCGAGTTTGGGCTTACTCACTGCTGACCCACAGGATGGTTTGGTGAAGTCGCCCAGAACTCTCACCAGGACAAGATTTTATAGAAAATGGAAGTAAGTGGGGAGGGGGAGGGGTCTACCTTGGCAAGTACCTAATGTAATGCCTATTGTAAGCTGACAGGTGGGTGCTCTAAAGCAAGACCTTATATAATCAACAACAGTCTGGAACTGCATCTGAAACAATCAGACTAAGTTCTGATTAACTGTCGCTAGAAAGTAGCTAGGGAGTCATTTTGGCCAAGACTAGGCTGTTGGGGGTCCTTCCTGGTATTTGGGTATCGCTTGGGTTCAGTTGTGGGTCAAGTTCCCAGGCTTTTTCCCCTTTCTTTTCCTTTCTTTTTCTTTTAGGATGGAGGCCATTTCTAAGACAGATTAAGTTTGGCCTCTAATGTATATAAAAATCATATCCCCAAACCATACTGACTGAATCACACCTGCTAAAATTTCCTAAAAATTAAAAGGTTCCCAGGAATTGTTTAATGTTTATACTCTATATCTTAGTTAGGGTTTTTGTTGTTGTGATGAAGCACTGTGAGTGAAAGCAAATTGAGGAGGAAAGGGTTTATTTGGCTTATACTTCCATATTGCTGTTCATCATTGAAGGAAATAGAAAAGAAACTAAAACAGTGCAGAAACCTGGAGGAAGGAGCTGATGCAAAGGCAGTGGAAGAATGTTGCTTACTGGCTTGCTCCCAGTCAAGTTGTTAGCATGCTTCCTTATAGAACCTAGGACCACCAGCACTGGGGTGGGACCACCCACAATGGGCTAAGTCCTCTTCCATTAATTACTAATTAAGAAAATGCTACCCACAACCCAATCTTATGGAGGAATTTTCTTACTTGAGGTTTCTGCTCTCAGATGACTTTAGCTTTTGTCAACTTGATATAAATATGGCCAACATGCTGTGTATAATAACAGTATGGTTAACCATAAGTTTTTATGACTAAAAATATTAATAATCATTATGAAGTAAATGCATGCATATAATGTGTAAACTAACATGGATCTCCTACAAGAATATGTTTAAAATAACAAACATGATGTGATGTTTTATTGAAAACCTTTGAATACCATTGTCTAAGCAGAGCCCTTTGCAGTGGTATAATCCATACTTACATTTCCTTTCTTTTCTCTATTCTAAATACTTGCATGCACACACAGACATACACCTGGTGAAGGAAACTGTCTTACCTTATTTTTAGAGAATGCAATATTTGATTTTGAATCAGTAATTGCTCCACTGTGCATACTAAGTGGAAATATAAATTCATAGGCAATAGTTAAAAATACTAAGTAGTACAATATATTGCATAATTTTAGCCAATGGACAGTTTGGAGGAATGCTTCATTCATCCCACTCTCCTCAGCATGATTGTGTGCTTTAGAAAACTGCACCTGATTTTCCTTAACATAGTGGAACTGTTGGAGTTTATCCAAAGATTTTCCTTTGAAACTCACAAGTTACAAATATTAGTACAAAATTTAAAAGCCATAAGATTTATGATAAACTGTCACTACTTAATATTTTACCTATATAAATTCATTTGGAATCATGAGACCATTAAAACAAAATAAGACAAGGAAACGACAGTGGAGAAAGTGGTAGGTGTGTCCTCGATATTAAGATAAGTGACTTTTGGTGAGTTTGGCACATAGATTGCTGACACTTTCCTCCCATTGTTCAAGAATATAAATTATTTCCACAAATGTGCTATTGCATGTGTTTTTGAAAGGGGAAGAGTGAGCTGTAGACATTTCTGAATGTTCCTTAGAGTCCAAGTGTCAGCATTGTCTTTGTTCTCCTTTGAGTCAGTTATACTTAAAAAGAACTCACTTAGAGATAAGAAATGATCAAGGAAAGCTTTTACAGGGAAAGCAAGAGGGTAGCTCCCTTGTCCCTGCATGGCTCATTTCCCAAGAAGTCAAAGCTGATACCCAGGAGGCCTTGACTCTCCTGCTTCATTTCTGTTTTAAGTAAAGTAACTGAACACCTTTCTTCCCTTTTAGTTTCAGTAAATACACGCTAGCAGTTGTATGAAGCACAGGGCTTATGAAGCCTTGGGAGATATGTCAAGTGTTAGCAGATGGGAATCTGAGGAACAAGAATCCAAGGACTTAGCTTGAGTCTACCAGATCAAAGTTAAAGTACGCTAGAGATCCAGGTAAGATATTTCCTCCTAGCCTTTTGCATCAACTTCATCTCATTTCTTTTCCTGGGTTTCTTGAACTCGTATCAGGTCTTCATCAGTCACTCACATGTAACACTTCATAAGCTGCTTGTTGTATTTCTGCTTTCCTTCTATAAGTTTCCTCTTTGCTTTATTTTACACCTTTGCTTTATATATTCATGTTCTGCTTATAAATAATAAAATGTATCAGCATCTAAATGAATGGCAACATCTATATAATGATGGTGATGTGCAGTGTGGAAGTAGTGAATCACTCTTTTTAAATGAATACATAAATAAAAACACAACCTGGTAGTAATGTGTAACTGAATGAACTTAGTATAAATGCACTATCAGCTTGCTAACTGTAATGGTGAAGGTTGGATTCAGTAACTTATTGAAATAAAACATGTTACAGTATCAACCTAATGTTTTTGGTATCTTTCATAGTATTTTTTTTTGATTCATCAATTCACTTGGAGCATATTTAAGAAGCAGTTGATCTGTATTTGGAACTTGAGATTTAATTAGACAGTACAGCTCTCTGCTTCTTAGAGATGAGAATATTGAAGAGGGCAACAAGAAATAAATTACAAACAAGTGATATTTAGCTAAATATCAGATTCTGAGAAAAACTATGTGGAATTTTAAAAGTATAAATATTAGGAATCTATTAAAAGAGCTGTTAACAGAAATAGAAAAGTTCACTGCTGCTGTAGGTGTTAGAGGAAATGGAACTTTCATAACGTCTTGGTAAGAACATCAAGTAGTGCAGAGGTTGTGGAAAACTGTATGGGGATGTCTCAAAATTTGTCTGTACCATAGAATCCAGCAACATCCTTACTGGATGATTATTCAAATAAACACCTTTCAATATGCTAAGTAGGCATGTGGATATCAATATTTATTGTGACACTATTCATAATTGCCAAGAAATGTAAATAATTTAAATGTCCTTCAATAGGTAACCAAAATGTGGCACATATAGACCATGGAGTACTATTTAGCCCAATAGAGAAATGATTCATGTCATTTATAATATACGAAAGTATATTAGTGTCCTCAACACAAACTTGTAGCTATTGAGAAGTAATGCATTACCTAACCTCATTTACCATTATATGGTACATAAGTATTTGAAAGTAACCTAATATGTACAATCAGTAGATACATTGTAATTTGTCAATTAAAATTTAAGTCAGACCTTTCATGACAGCACAGTGAGTAAAGGTATTTGGCACCAATTTGGATGAACTGGATTTGATCGTCAGGGTCCCTAGAAGGAAGTTGTCATCTGATTTTACACACACACACACACACACACACACACACACACACACACACACAAACACACACAGACACACAAACACACACACACACACACACACACACACACACACACACACACACACACACACCATGCATGCACACATATAAATAACATATGTAGTGCAATTTTAAAAATTAAATTTACTGAGGAGCAATTGTAGTTATACTTGGGGGGGTGGGGCGGCTAACATGGGGTTGGTAGTCAGCCTGTGTTTAGGGTTTGTTCCTCAATTGTAAGCCATGTCTGAATTAAATACAGCAAACACCATTAACTTCTCTTGCTGAATCTAATTCAGCAAATAGAAGACAGAAGCCTTAGAGAGGCATCAGTTCTCATTTTATTGAGTAATATGTAAGGAGACAGCTTTTTATGTTTGCAATACTTTCATAAAATCCAAAAGGTCAATTTCAGATGTAAAACATATGACAAGCTAACCATGCAAATGCACCTTGGAGTGCACTGTGAAATTGTCCAAAGCATATAACTTTACAGGCTGCAGTGGACTGGAAATGAGGACGAGAATCTAATACTCAGCCAAAATATTTTTCTGGTGACATAATAATTGGGGAGCCAAGAACCACATCACACTCCAGCTTTCTGGCTTCTTCCCAGGAGTCTAAACATTTGTTTCTTGAGAAATACCACTTGAATAATTTCTTGGCCTCTGGACAGGATACCATGAGGCTAAAATCTCAATGCTCTTGTTTGTTTAGTTTTGTTTTGTTTTTTGTATTTTTTTGTTTGTTTGTTTGTAAGCTGGAGCCAGGAATTTTTAATATTTTAATGTGTATTTCTTACACTTTGGTAATACAATTATAGTTCAGATAATCTCAGTTACAGTTCCTTAAATTATTCTGAAAGAGAAAAGTCCTAGGGAAAGAGAAGCTCTGTAGATTATAGAAGGTTCTATATGCTGAGTCTTAAAAGATCTGCATCTCTCTAGGGAGATGTTACTGGAGTCCTTAAAGTAAGTCATAGCTATATACATATAGGTCAATCAGAGAAAACAAGAGGGGTCTTCAGGGCATATTGGTGAATAATTGTATTAATTGATATATAAAAAAACGAAGTCTGAGGGCTAACCTACTTGTTGCCTTAAAAATATACAAATGACTCAGATGTGGAAGACATTCATTCAGTCATTTCCTTATTCTCAAATGATGCAATAGACTCAAGAAGGGCCATGAGAGATTTGCCTTAGACTTAAACAGAAATCTTTATTGTGAAATATTGGAAATGGTTCCTGAGGAATGTTGTGGCACTAGAGGGGATTATAAATAGGAGAGCCTTATCTGTTGATGGTATGAGAATCACAGCAAGACCTACTGACCCTCAGCTTTCTTCTGTAGGACTGGATCTTCTACACTAGTTCTTTGGGAATTGTGCTGTCTTCATATAAAGACATATTGCACTAGCGTGATTTCCATTTTGTTGGCTGGTTGTATGAAGTATATATATTTTTAAATGTATTCACTGATGAATAGTATTTGTATCATCCATTCTGTTTTGGAAGAGGAGATTACTATGACCAGTCCACATGCCATGCCAGTCCACAAACATTCTACTATCTTAAAATTTTAATTTTGTAAAACAAATAAGCATTTATTTGAGTAATTATCCTTTCACAGATATCAGGAAGTTAGCAGATTAGAAATTCTATTCTTGTTAGCTGATTTGTTTCAGTTCATATTAATAGCTCTACACAGTGCTTGTAGAGACAATTTGCAAGAAGTTTCTGGATCCCACGCATATTTTGAAAGGTAGGTTTATATTTTCTTAAAATTGTAACAAACTGTGTAAGATAACTTCTTCTGTAGTGAAGGCAAGGATTATTTAAAGGGCTTTTCTGGGGAGTAATTAGAGTTGACTATGATATTCAGCACTGTTCCTTCGTGATTTTCAAAACTGAAGAACTAAAGAAAAAAGATGTGATCAGGCTTATAGTGGTGACAGACCTTGGGCCAAAACACGGGTCCCATATCTCATAACACACACCACTGTGTCTTGCTCTGTTACTTATCAGACGTCTGTGCATATCTGTTAAATGTGACAATCTTTTGGTCCATTAATTTGTTGCAGCCACGATGAAATGACATAGAATAAGAAAAAAATGGTTTTTTGAAAGATGCAGGCAAGGCACCATGGCACAGTATTGTTATATTTCTTATTACTTTAAAGAGAGCTTTTACCTTTTGAAATTCTAGGATTGCACATGGGTATTGGTTTACCATGCTTGAGAATAAAAGCAATTGATAGGGATAGTAAAAATATGCTTTAAACATCATAGACAATAGTTAAGAAAATAACTAGAGTGATCATTGGCTGTGAAAGAAACTTATGAAAAATTGTGTTCATAGCCATTAAGTTCTCTAAAGTGATCATAGAAAGCTACATCTATGTCACGAGCATTTGAAGCTCCATCTGTGTTATCAAGTATCTGGACAACATAACAAGAATTGTGAGGCAGTGCAGCAGTTTGAAAGCCTAGTGATAAATAATGTGAACAAAGCTGGTAAGGCAGACCTACACACCAGCAACTAATCTGTCCGTTTTCTTTCCCTCTTTTATTTCATTTCCTCTGGCTTTTGTATCTCCAGCAAATATGCACACAAAAATAAAATATGAAATATGTCTTGCAGTCCAGTTCAGGAGGCAGAGGAATAATAGATATGATACATTCTCATGAATAGAGGGTTTTTTTGGTTCATTTGTTTTAGGAAATGAATCTGTGTGAATCTATGCTATGGGGTCTCAAAAAAGGAACGATGTATGTGATAAATAGGAAGAATCTATTATCTTCTGCCTTGATTATTTTACATATTTCCTTATTGGACTTATTGTTAGATTGCTTGCCTTCCTACTCTTTTACAAAGATTCTAGTTCAATGTAATAAGTCATAAGAAAAAATAGTTTAATACTCATTAACATGTGAAAATGATATTGAAGCGTTTATAAATACTTCAACACATAACAAACGTAAGTCTCATGTATTAAAATTGGCAGGTTTTGCAGCCGGGTGTGGTGGCGCACGCCTTTAATCCCAGCACTTGGGAGGCAGAGGCAGGTGGATTTCTGAGTTCGAGGCCAGCCTGGTCTACAGAGTGAGTTCCAGGACAGCCAGGGCCATACAGAGAAACCCTGTCTCGAAAAACAAAAAACAACAACAACAACAAAAAAAAAATGGCAGGTTTTCCTCAATTATGCTGTTGCTTTACATGAGCTAGCAAACTATCAGAAATTATCAGAACTATCAGACCAGCAAACTATCAGAACTATCAGACTAGCAAACTATCAGAAAGTGATGACTGCTTTTTTTCTCTTTCTATTTTATAGAAATTCATGGTTTTACAATTTATTCTGGCATATGAACCTAATCAAAAAACCAGGGAAGAGATCTGTTTATTATTTAATATCTGATATTTTAGGAGTTTGAATGATTGTGGATATCTGTCTGTTATATTTCATTCAGAGGAGTAACTTGACATTTTAGTAGTGAAACTGGAAGAATTTCTGGTAACTATTTACAGAAATTGGTTTCTTTATAGAGTTATGAAAACAGCTGAAGAGGCTTTAGTGCACTCAGTTGTGGTGTAAGGTCACTGTTCATTTAAGAGTTCCTACTCTCCCATCTCACTCTTGTTTGATATTTCTTCATTATTTTACTTTGTCTTATAAGAATGTCACTTCCCTGATGTTTGCATCAATGTCTTTAGACATTGCTCCTCACACATCATGGAAACTTAGGGTCAGTTTGTTTGTACCTTGTTACCCACATTCAAGAAAAGGATTTTGTCATATTGCACAAACATACAGTTGAAACACTTAAACATAACTATTCCTTCTCCATGTAGCCTTTTAAAGTACTTTATGTGAACTGCTGATCTTGTTGATCTTCTCAAGTGCTGGGATTATAGGAGTATATCATCATACATGGTACTTGAAAATGAACCCTAGGCTTCCTAGATACAAAGAACATCATCTACAATACGAACTGCTCCTCATCCTCAGCGCCATCAGCTGTGATCTTTTTAGAACGAGTAACTTCAGTTTCAACAGCTAAGTATGTCAATATTAGGAATTGTAGCTCTAAGGGATAGCAAAAAGTAAATCTTGACAAATTACTACACAGGTTGTTCTTTAATGTGTCATGCTATCACCTTCAAATGAAAACTTTCCATCAAATTGTGTCCACGTAGTCTGGGGAACATCCAAGTACTCCACCTTTTCCATTATGTTGTATTGAATTACTTTTTTGAAGCAGTTTCTTTTTTTTCTTGGTTTCTTTTTTTTCTTGTTTTCCTCTTTCTCTCTCTCTTTCTTTCTTTCTTTCTTTCTTTCTTTCTTTCTTTCTTTCTTTCTTTCTTTCTTTTTCTTTTCTTTCTTTCTTTCTTTTTTTGTTTTTTTTTGTTTTTTTGTTTTTTTTTGTTTTTTGATTTTTGTTTTTGTTTTTGTTTTTGTTTTTGTTTTTGTTTTTGTTTTTGTTTTGTTTTGTACTGTTTTTTGAGACAGGGTTTCTCTGTATAGCTCTGGCTCTCTCCTGAAACTCACTTTGTAGACCAGGCTGGACTCGAACTCAGAAATCCGCCTGCCTCTGCCTCCCAAGTGCTTGGATTAAAGGAGTGTGCCACCACCGCCCAGCATTTGAGGTAGTTTCTTTTTTTTTCTTTTTCTTTTTTTTTTTAATTAATTTTCTCCAAGGGAATTCCTCCAGAGAAACAAAACACTCTTAAGGGTAGGTCACATGCCCAGCAGTAAACGGCCAGCATAGAGTGAACTTCATAGAATCTTTGGAAGTTCCTTGACTCGTGATGTTAATTTG
The DNA here is from genome assembly GCF_000001635.26 of Mus musculus. Lineage (NCBI taxonomy): Eukaryota > Metazoa > Chordata > Mammalia > Rodentia > Muridae > Mus > Mus musculus. The sequence continues at coordinate 147,425,676 of NC_000086.7, read as the reverse complement.
GGCCTTTTTTGAAACCCTAATGACCCTTTGCCATATACATTATGATTTTTGGCTTGGTGTTTTTATGTGATTCCTGTGGGTGTAAATGTCTGTGTCTCTGCATCTATCAACACTTCTTGTGCTTTTTCTTTGGTCTTTTTTCGTTTGCTTATTTGTTTATACTGTACTATTTTTGATTTGTTTTTTCTTTGTTTTGTTTCATTATTATCCCTTGGATGTCAATTGTTTTCTTTTTTTTTTTTTGTGAGTGTACGTTATTATTATTATTTTTTTTCTTTCCATTTTTTATTAGGTATTTAGCTCATTTACATTTCCAATGCTATACCAAAAGTCCCCCATACCCACCCACCCCCACTCCCCTACCCGCCCACTCCCCCGTTTAGGCCCTGGCGTTCCCCTGTTCTGGGGCATATAAAGTTTGTGTGTCCAATGGGCCTCTCTTTCCAGTGATGACCGACTAGGCCATCCTTTGATACATATGCAGCTAGAGTCAAGAGCTCCGGGGTACTGGTTAGTTCATAATGTTCTGGAACCCTCTATGTTTTGCTCTCTCTTCCTTGCTCCCTCTAGTGTTGGGAATAGAATCCAGAATTTCAGTATGTTAATCAGACATTCAGAAGAATATATTTAGACTTTACCTGAACTTTGAATAAATGAGATTGTCATTACATAATATACTTTTGCTTGTTTTTTTATGATGTATTCTTATCACAGGAATACAATTTCAATGAATGCAGGAGATTGTCTCTGTGTGCCAATTGTTTAGCACAACATGTAATACCTATTTATTGAATAAAAGATTGAAAGAACAACAGAATGGTAATAACCAATGAGGCATGAAGGGCTGAAGAAAATATTAAACATGTTTTCAAAGATCCACTGCCAGACGAGGCTGGATAAGGTATGAGCAAATTTGGAGGATTGAGAATTTCAAAGGTCCATAGCAAAAACACTATCTAAAAAAAAGACAAACCTCAGTCAAGGCAGTCAGAGACAGACACAGAGATAAATGGCCAATCTAAAGAAGTCCACACAATCATCCTGGTGTTACTGTAAATGATCAAATCATCCAGATGTTGTGTTTTCTGGCCACTTCAGTGTCAGTGTTAATATATGGTAAGTATGATCCATAACATCTCTGAGTCTCTTCAAATTAAATGGAAGTATTCATAAAATATTTTTTTCAAAACCTTATTTAGCAACTCATTTAAGCATCTTTTTCTCTTTTCTTTTTCTTTTATTGGCTATTTTCTTTATTTACATTTCAAGTGTTTTCCCCTTTCCAGGTTTTCCCTTCAGAACCCCCTATGCCATCCCCCTCACCTTGCTTCTATGGGCATGCTCCCCCTCTCACCTACCCACTCTTACCTCCCTGCCCTCTTATTCCTCTGCACTGAGGCATTTAGCCTTCACAGGACCAAAGGCCTCTTCTCCCATTGATGCCTGATAAGACCGTCCTCTGTTACATATGTGGCTGGAGCCATGGATCCCTCCATGTGTACTCTTTGGTTGGTGGTTCAGTCCCTCAGAGCTCAGGGGTCTGGTTGGTTGATATTGTTGTTCCTCCTATGGGGTTGCAAACCCCTTCAGCTCCTTCAGTCCTTTCGCTAACTCCTCCATTGGGGATCACATGCTCAGTCTAATGTTTGGCTGCAAGTATCCACTGTAAAACCAATATGCATTAGTAAAATGACAACTTGAAAAGATTAAATCTTATTTTTTAATCATTATTTTTCTTTGAAATGATAGTATCCCCTAGCTTTTAGGAACTTTCTGTTGGTTGTTCAGTGTCCATCTGGGACTTCAATCCAAGAACATGCATGTATACACTCATGTTTCCTGTTAATCACTTATTAAAATTTTGATTATGTGCTCATTTCTGACACAACATTATCAAGGAGAAAACAGGAAAGATCATGATTTGTATGATTATTTCACCCAGCTATTTTGATTAGTAAACTGTATTTTATAAGACAGTTTAGACATTTGAAGGAGATAAATGAAAATGAATTATTTTGTAATTTCTACTATCTGAAAATTTTTATGTAGAAAAGACTTACATCTGGCAATGCTTAAAAATAGCCCAGTTTAGTTAAACGAATTTATAGATTTAATGTTGTATAATATTCCATGCATTATTTTCAGAGGAATGAACTAAATTCAAGAGCATTTAATGCCAGGAGGCAGTGTGATAGTCATGAATGCCTCATGAATTCGCATATGTAAAAGGCTTTGTCTCTAACCCCATTTGGTCTCTCCTTTCCGTTAAAAAAGTAGGTAGAATAAGTTTACAGGCTTGCTTCAGTCTTATTCAATTAATATTCTATGAATAGGACCCTTCTTGATTTTTGAGAGTTGGCAAGTCAGATCTCACATTGTGGCATATTAATAAATATTTTGTTATTTCATTTCAATCTCAGTTATGAATATATAGGATTTTACTTTTTAATGGAAAATATATTTTCATTTTTGCTGTGGTTGATGTACAGGACAGAACCCAGCACTCTACCAATCGATATCTGTATGTCCCCATATATGTGCAATGTCATTGTAGAAATTTACTTTTGTGGACATTTGGATATTATGGTAACAAAAAGTTTAGAAATATAATTAATAAAATACTTTATAGATAATTTGCTATATTGTAGTTGATCTCATGAAATCTACTTCAAGGTTATTATATATATTATGTTGTGCTGTGAAAATTTATAGACCTTGGCAGCCTCACTTCCAAGGCATTTTTCTTTAGTTTTAAGTAACTGTCTCAAACATGAACAATATTTAAGGACATCCCTGTGCTTAAAAGTGAAAACATTCTCTGATTAAGAAAGCAGAGTGAGGGGTGGGGTTACAGCTTCATTGGCAGAGTGTTGCCCAGCATGCACAGATTCCTAAGCTCAACTCCCAGATCTGCATTAATTGAGTTTGGAGGTGAATGCCTATAATTACAGTAGTGAGAATCTGGAGACAAGCAGATAAGGATTTCAAGGACCTCATTACTAGCAAAGTAGGTTCAGGGCCAGCTTAGGCTACATGAGATGCACCACACACAAGTAATAAAAGTTTACTCAGCAAATCTGAACATAGAAATGATTGATTTGATTACTTGTAAACTAATTCATTTGTTTCTAAGACACAAATACTATTTTTTCCATTGTCATTCTGCATATTGCCAACCCGTTTCTGGAAGATAGTGTGGCTGGCTGTATTGGAACAAGGAAAGTGCTTTTGATGATAAACATTCTTGAGTTCCATTTGTTAAATGTTGAAAAATTGGTGCTCTAAAATTTTCTTCTGTATAACAGGAATGCTGAGATACTCTTTCTCTTTTCTGAGTAGTGACTTTCCATAAATTCATTAACCTAAAATCAACTACTGATGAGAAGAAATGTGATTAAAGTTTATTATTTTTAAGAATTAAAAAAGTATATTTATTTATTTGTATGGGTACACTGTAGCTGTCTTCAGACACATCAGAAGAGGGTGTCAGATCCCATAACAGATGGTTGTGAGGCACCATGTGGTTGCTGGGAATTGAACTCAGGACCTCCGGAAGAGCAGTCTGTGCCCTTAACCTCTGAGCCATCTTTCCAGCCCTAGAATTTTTTTTAAAGACAGAAAAATTACACTTACATAAATTTCTTATGTATGCAGTTAAGTAATTCTAATTCCTTTGTGTTATTTTTCTCTTGCTGTACATAATTTATAAATAAATTTACCATTGGTATATATATATATATATATATATATATATATATATATATATATATATATATAAATCATACTTTCCATATGGGTTTGATACTATCCATGGTGTCAGTTATTTACTAAGACTCACAGGACACATCAAAGGTAGATCAAAATGTGGACTGACAACACTACTGCAAGTCCACAAAGGTCCAGGATCATTTTAACTTGTCACTCTGCTCTCTTTTATGTTGACATTATCTAGTGGTCAAATATGGTTCCCACTGTTACATCTACACCATATCTTGCTGATTGGGTAAAAAGGTGGGAAGAGGATATGTGCTTTTCTTGTTAAAGCTTGATCAAAAGATTACACGCTTTGCTGTTTGTATATTATTGTCTACATTACAACCACATTTTCACTCCTAGATGAGAAGGAATTGAAAAATGCAGCCTTCAGTTGGGAAGGTGTGTATTCAATTCTAACAGTTTATATGACTGAAAGGAGACATACAACCTGGGAAATAACCTCTGCCATCGATCTTTTCTTTTCTTTTCTTTTCTTTTCTTTTCTTTTCTTTTCTTTTCTTTTCTCTTTTCTTTTCTTTTCTCTTCTCTTTTCTCTTTTCTTTTCTTTCTTTTTCTTTTTCTTTTTCTTTTTCTTTTTCTTTTCTTTTTCTTTTTCTTTTTCTTCTTCTCTTTCTCTTTCTCTTTCTCTTTCTCTTTCTTTTTCTTTTTCTTTTTCTTTTTCTTTTTCTTTTTCTTTTTCTTTTTCTTTTTCTTTTTCTTTTCCTTTTCCTTTTTGAGGTAGGAGTGTGTAGCTCTGGTTGGCATTGAACTCACTAAGTAGACATGGCTATACGTGAACTCACAGAGATCCAACAGTCTTCTAAGTCCTGGTAGTAAAAGCATGTACTACCCTTGCCTGGTTTTTGCCACAGTTTAAAAGAGAGCTTTAGCTTTATTTACTTTCTAAAACACTCAGAACATTAACAAACATTAACAAAGCTCATTTCTACCCTCATGAAATTCCAAGGTATTTTGGCAGGGCACAGACCTAAAATCCAGATGTATTTTTAAGTGTTTTGCAATTGATATTAAGAATACCAGGGATCATCCTCCAAAGTGGCTGTACTTGAAGATTCCCATCCTTTTCATGACACAGGTAGAGTTATTTGTTTTATCTGCCACAGCTTATTGATCTTGTCATAGGGATCCTGTTTTGACCTCTTGATCCTTTTTTATAAGAGACAGACAGAGCCTAGTGGTAAAGACAGGTAGAGTTGAAGAAAGCATACTCTGAAGCAGTGGGAATGGCCCACAGTCAAAGAGACTGGTTTCTGGCTCTACATTTTAGGTAGACTTTTTAAAAAATAAAACCTATTATGTATTTTTATGTGTATAGGCATTTTGTCTGCATATACATTTTTAAGTCTGTATACTACGTGTGTGCCTGATGACTGAAGTGAACAGGAGAGGACATACAATTCCTGGGACTGAAGATGCAGACAGTTGATTGCTGTCATGTGGGTGCTGGCAATCAAAGCTGAGTCCTCCAGAGCAGTCAGTGCTCTTAATTTCTGAGCCTGCTCTCTATCACCATTTTAGGAAGACTTTTTAAAAATAGATCTAAAGCTTCTAGAACAATAAACCATTCATATGGGACATTTTCTTCTCTGATGACTGACAGACACATTTGCTTTGACAGTTACAAGGAAAGGGGATGACATTATATCTTGGTTCTTTATCAGAAAGACTCTCGCTAGATAATAATATTTTCTTAATTAGGTATTTTCTTCATTTACACTTCAAATGCTATCCCAAAAGTCCCCCATACCCCCCCACACCCCTATCCACCCCCTCCCAATAATAATCTTATAAGATTTTGAGCTCTGGGGATTAGGTTTAGATAGCAATCTATTTATTAATGACCTTCAGAGTATTTTAGGGGATCACATCTTCACTCTGGGCTAGAGAGATTGTTGGCGTCCATTGCTCCAACCTGTGATTAGAGCTCTGCAGTGCCAGTTACTGGGTTTACATGCTGTTGGTTCTGAGAGGAGTCCAGCCCCAGTGTCTTCTAGTCCTGGTAATATCTAACTAGCTATCTCACATTCTCACACTGTGGAGTAAACATTCAAAAGTTTCTAGTTTCCATTCCTCCAACTTGACTTCAAACAACATGCCATAGCCTTGAACTCATCTGGTACTTAGAACTTGGATATGCTATAGCTGAGCAGTGAGGAGGAGTGAGCAGAATCCGGCTGGCACAGCTGACCTCGGCTGTTTGCATTCACACCTGTTTGGTGCTCATTCCTGCTTCTGAAAACCACCTGAGGACAGGCCCCTTTTGTTGCCAACTCTATTTTGCGGGTCAAGGGTTTTTCCTGGTAATGTCAGCTCTGGACTGTTGCTACTGCATCTTGGTAATGGAGGAGATCACAGATTTTTTACAGCACAATAAAACTAGATTTGGGCAGAAGGTAAGCAGCTTTAATATACTCTGTCTCATATGCTTTTATGAATGTTTAGGCATTGTTATTAAATTTTGAATTCTGTTGTAAATCTTGTGAGTACATGTAATCTTGTTTTGTCCATTTTACTTCTCTCTCTCTCTCTCTCTCTCTCTCTCTCTCTCTCTCTCTCTCTCTCCCTCCCCCCCCCTCTCTCTCTCTCTGTGTGTGTCTATTTAATACCTCTTCACCTTTAAAACAAAATATCTCTTTAAAGCATCAGATGTAGTGAAGACTTGTTTTCTATAGGCTCCATATCTTTGGATTGAATCAAATATATAAATTGAATATGTACTAAAACATAAAGAGTTTTTCCTATGATTAACCCTTAATAGCTATACACGTAAAATTTACTTTATATTACTATATATAATATATAGAAGATACTATATATTGCTATATGTAAGTAATACAACTAATCTAGAAATGAGTGAGAGGAATTTTAGATGATGTATATAAAGTCTGTGTAAACATTTCCACCATTTTATGTAAGGTCTGGGCCATCTTTGGACTTTGATATCTCAGGGATCCTTCCATTTAAATAGTGGTTTAAACTAACCATTCCCTGCTTTGGTGGTCAACAGCATAATTGGAATTATAGAATACTGTATAAAGAAAAAGATATCATAATTCCTGCCACTCAACCATTTTATATAAATCTACAGCAGTTCAGTAAGTATACAAGGAGCACAATAATAGGTGTTAATTTTATTGAAGATGGATTTTAATTAGCCTAATTAAAAATTGTGTGTGTTTTCCTGTATGATGCATGTATTTATGCAGCAGCATTGAAATGCATGCATGTACAGAGGCCGGAGGTTGACATTATCTTAGTTCTATTCACTCTACCTTAAAACAAAACAAAACAAAACAAAACAAAACAAAACAAAACAGCAAAACCAGAATTTCTCATTTGTTACTCTTCAGTCTTTCTAATTTTTATCTGAAACAGCTCATATGCACTGTGGTTTAATACTATATGTATCCCCATCACCAGAAAAAGTTGAGATAGAACTTTTCCTTACACAAAGCAGCAAAGCATAGCCTCTGCTTTCACCAATGAAGCTGTCCATCAAGATAAAGGAACTATCTAGTAGACTTCAACAACAGAAGCAGTATGTATTATTATTTAAAAACAAAAGCTCATTAGCAAAATTTAATTAATCCTTTATATATCTATTATGACAGACACTGTGTTATTGCAAGATATTGAACACCACAAAGCTGGGCCTATGGTATTGAACATGAGTTATAGTGTGGTGATGTATCTCTAACTGCCCAAAGATTTGCAGGAAGCAGAGGGCTTGAGCGAAACTTCCTGGAGTTAATTGAAATTGCAATCTCAGGAAGAAGAAAGGAAAGGTTGAATCTAGATTTCCTTTTATTTATTTTTCTTGTCAGCAAATTCTGACACTAAACTCTCACACAGAGTTCTGAGAAGTAATTTCAGACAAAAATGATTGTGAAACAGCCAGATCAGCGATGTCACACTAAGTTGGTGTTTCTTTCTGCCTTCCTAACTTCAAACCTGGAGAAATATTAGGCTGGATATGGTGGCACACACTCCTAATCCCAGCATTCCGAAGTCTACAGCATGACTGACATTTAATAAAAAGTCTTTGTATTTGTGTTCATTTACATAGGTAACATTTTTCCATATTTTCTTTTGAGACAGGGTCTCACCATGTAGCCCTGGGAGGCCTCAAATACCCACCCAGTGGTGTAAAATAGTATGTGATAAATTTTTAGTGAAAAATGAATGACACTTAATGAATTTTAGTTATAGTATCAAGCATCATATCAGGACTTGTAGAAACCAGAGGAATTTTGGACATCCTCGATTTATTTTCCATCAATTTAAAGTTTGCTTGGTGTTGGATTGCAAGGCCAGTCTCTTTCATACACGCCTATGGGAGTTCCACCCCCCCCCAGTTCATAAGGGACCATTTCTTAGGCAAAGTGAAGAGGCAATTTTTGTGTAAATAGAGGGTAAATGACTTAACAGTGAAAGATATTTGCTATTATTTCTTAATTATACACAACAATATGTTTCATTATGACACTTTCATATATGCATGCATTCTGAACACACTTATTCCTACAGCCCTTTCTTGTCTTTCCATTGCCCATCCCTTCCTCTTCCTAACAAGTCCCCCTTCCATGATGAGATCTTTCCTTTGTTCTTTGTACCTCTCTTCTTTCCTCCCTATTTCCTTCCTTCCTTCCTTCCTTCCTTCCTTCCTTCCTTCCTTCCTTCCTTCCTTCCTTCCTCCTTTCCTCCTCCCTGCCTCTCTATTGAATTTAGTAATGGCTGCTTACAGGACCATGGATAATGGTTGTTTTCTGGACACCTTGTCAGTGATTACAGCACTGAAGAATATGTCTCTATCTGCCCTGGGCAACCATAAAATGGATGGCATTTGAAGACCCAATCAATAATTTTTTTCTTGGTTCTTTTTTTTTTCTTTTTTCTTTCTTTCTTTCTCTTTTTTCTTTTTTCTTTTTTTGTGCTTGTAAATGAACCTACTACCTTACACATGTTATACATACATTGTACCACTGAGCTACATCATCAGCACCTGAAATATTTTTTCAGTCTCAGGAGAGCTAAGGAAACTGCATAAAATTTCAGAGCTGACTATAAAGCAAGGCTCCAGAATAAAACCCAGGTTTTATGATTGCTCTTTTTCTACATAAAGGTATTTGACACTCAAAACAATGATGCCTTTGCATAGTATATACTGAGAAAACATAAACCCATTAATCATATACTTACCTGTAGATTATCATTTGATTTGTGGTGTGGTGAGTCACATAATAGACTACCACTGGCATGCTAAGAGGCTATGTCAGGAAGTAATCAAATGGGAAAGTCTTTCAGATATATTTTCCTCTGAGAATTTTTAAGCAAATATAACTTTGAGGGCTGATTTGCTTTGAATGCAAATTTTCTCATGATAGTTGGTACTTTTTTTGTGTGGCTAAAGCTAAGGCTCCTCCTACTTAAAGACAAGTTTTAGTTCTAAGGTCATTTAAAAGCCATTAAGCGTAGAAGCTGTTCCTTGAGGCAGACTTTAGTGGTATTTCAGAAGAATTTGATTACATCTGGACACATTATTCACATCGGGTAAGTCTTGGAGTTTTATTTGGGTATGAAATTTGCTAATGAGAAGTAACTTGTTTCCAGTAATTGCTTATTTTGCTTTAATCATCTCTGCTTAAAGGCACACGAATCATTTGTGTGGGGGGTTGGGGAGAAGCACTACATGTTTGAATTAGTATTAGTATGTCATGAATAATATTGCTCAATTTTTATTAGCTTGTATTTTATATAAAATCTTTTGAGCAACAGTAGTCCTTTGAAAATACTTGCTTTTCAGAGTCCTCTAAGACTACTTTCTACGTGATTATTTAGTATAAATGAGAAAGTTCCATTTTCCAGAAACATTTCTTTCTTAAGAGACAACCATAGATCCTGTCTATGAAAAATGTTTTATTTTTGATGTTTTGATTCATTTCTGAGGGCATGCATATCCTCGGTATGTGTGGCTTCATTTATTCATATATTCTAATTACATGTATAATAGGGTTTTGAAAAGAATAGTTCAAGTTTCACCATCTTGGTTATAATATGTACTAACATCTAGTATTTTCCCTGAAAGAACAAGTACTAATAGTTAACACTGAAATATGCCAGCCAATTTATACACTGCAGTTGTTTTCAATTAGGTTTCTTTTCCATGTTAGTGTTGTGTTTTGTAAGCAAGAAGGCACATAAAACCAGAACATTAACACCAGGGCTTAATCTGCTATTTTCTTCCCATTTTGTTAGAACTTATTAAGTGGACAAAACAATGGGTTTCATTATGATGTTTTATACATGTATGTACTATACTATACTGAGATTATTGAATATTGTAGTGAGCTTTAAGACTCAAGAATAACATTAATAAATTAGGATTAATATTGCTGGGGTTTTTGTTAGGGATAGCATTAAACCAAGTGCTATCCCTAACAAAACAATAACCAAGAATGCAGGGTTTTGTTTAGATCTTCCTTGTATATGCCTGTTTAGTAGCTTTCCTGATCTGAACTTCTTTATTTATAAAATAAGCCAAATATTCAATGTATCTCTGCCTGATATTATGAAATGTCATCTAATTGTTATATATGATTACTTAAACAGCGGGAGAAATCAAAGAAGAGGCAGAATTTCTTATAATGCCAATATTTTACAGGTGAATGAAACCTGCTCTCAGAATATCTTGTTATTCTTGCTACAACTTGGTAAGAGTTGAAGTGGAATAGGGTACTTCTGGGGTATTTTTTTTTTTCAAGAAATTCATAGAACGTGGCCCCTGGATATAGAAGAAGCAGATGGAAAAGAAATTGAATTACTATATTAAATGTTCCATGGTAGATTTTTGTATGCATTATCCTTTAACTGTTTCATAAGCTGTATGGTAACAAATGGTATTGATTTTCCTGTCTATGTAAGAAAATAGGGATGTAAAGAGTTGAAGGACCTTGCTCAGATTTGTATGTCTCTTTCCCTTACTCTATTTTGATATTGAGACTAAAACCTATGCTGGAGAGATGGATAGTGTATAGTGTCATATAGAATCAGAATGCAGATAAATATACACTATAACTTAGGAGATAGAGGACATGTGTATGCTGTGACTATTATCTTCATTGAATTGCAATTGTAGTTTTCCAAAATATTTTCATTTGGATGTAAAGTATTCATGTTTGTTTCCATAAAATCAGGGAAGTAAAGACAAGAATGTAAGAATGCCTACAACCCTAGGAGAGTTCATGTATGAACTCTTTAATTGCCTACTGCCCAAGGAAGCAGTGTGGAAGGGAAGAGGGGGTTCAGATATTAGATTGATATAGGTTTGAATTAAATTTTCATTGTACATACTCTTTTTTAAGGTATTTATTTCATTTACATTTCCAATGGTATCCCAACAGGCCCCCACATGCTCCCCCACCCACTCCCCCACCCACCCACTCCCACTTCTTGGCCCTGGCATTCCCCTGTACTGAGGCATATAAAGTTTGCACGACCAATGGGCCTCTCTTTCCAGTGATGGCCGACTAGGCCATCTTCTGATACATATGCAGGTAGAGACAAGAGCTCTGGGGGGTACTGGTTAGTTCATGTTGTTGTTCCACCTATAGGGTTGCAGCTCCTTGATTACTTTCTCTAGCTCCTCCATTGGGGGCCTTGTGATCTATCCAATATCTGACTGTGAGCATCCACTTCTGTGTTTGCTAGGCACCGGCATAGTCTCACAAGAGACAGCTATATCTGGTTTCTTTCAGCAAAATCTTGCTAGTGTATGCAATGGTGTCAGCGTTTGGAGGCTGATTATGGGATGGATCCCCGGATATGGCAGTCTCTAGATGGTCCATCCTTTCGTCTCAGCTCCAAACTTTGTCTCTGTAATTCCTTCCATGGGTGTTTTGTTCCCAATTCTAAGAAGGGACAAAGTGTCCACACTTTGGTCTTCATTCTTCTTGAGTTTTATGTGTTTCGCAAATTGTATCTTATATCTTGGGTATTCTAAGTTTCTGGCCTAATATCCACTTATCAGTGAGTACATATCATGTGAGTTCTTTTGTGATTGGGTTACCTCACTCAGAATGATATTTTCTAGTTCCATCCATTTCCCTAAGAATTTCATAAATTCATTGTTTCTAATAGCTGAGTAGTACTTCATTGTGTAAATACACCACTGTTTTCTGTATCCATTCCTCTATTGAGGGACATATGGGTTCTTTCCAGCTTCTGGCTATTATAAATAAGGCTGCTATGAACATAGTGGAGCATGTGTCCTTCTTACCAGTTGGAACATCTTCTGGTTATATGCCCAGGAGAGGTATCTTATACATGAAGACTGAGCTCTTAGAGATTCAGTTCCCTCTTGAGTAAAACATAAGTGCAGTCACTTAGTACAATACTCATATGCAACAAGTTGCAATAGAGAAGATTAGTTATTTATATTTTAGAGATGGGAGACTAAAGGTTATTCTATACAGTGGCTAGTGAACAGGTATGGAGTAGATATTAATCAGACGATCTCATGAATTAATATAATATTAGCCTTAAGTCTCTGCAAAAAAGATAGCCTGTACTTCAAAAGCATAAAACAGAGTGCCCCCACTGTAGCTTCTTCAGGTGAAACCTCAGCTAAGATCTGAAGAAGGAAATGGTACTAATCAGGACACAACCATTTATGATCCTTCTGGATTGTATCCAGTTCCTTTGCATTCTCTTGGGTGGCTATGACAAATTCCTTCCTTCCTTCCCTCATTCCCTCATTCCCTCCCTAATTTTATTTTATAGAGCCATTCATTTTTCTCTTAACTTGTGCTTTTTGTCCTGTTTTAAAGGAAAAAGTAGCCCTTTCATCTATTGAGATTTAAATTTCACCTGTTTTAGATCCCACAACATCATACAACCTTCAGATTTAAGCTCAGTTCAGTACCCACTTTTAATCTTCAGGATTAAATCCAAGTCTTAGAACATGGCCCAAAAGGCATGCCTATGTACATCTTACACCATAGCCGAACAATTTACTGTAGACCCCTGAATGTGTTAAATTTTAACTCTTCTTTGTATTTAATAATCATTTCCCACAGAGGACACACCATTTCCCCCCAATACATTCTCATCTTGTTGACCAAGACTTCCTTCCCATCTGTGAAACAGATTGCATTTCAGTTGCTTTAATGTATCATGGTACACCACAACTCTCAAGACCAGACTGAGTACTTACCTGTTCTCTTGGCTTCTAAGTGCCCACCACTTTCCTGGAATTTACCATATCATTTTATAATGTGAGTCTGGGACACAAACAAATGTGGGTGTGTAAGAAACTTCCACTTTAAAATGTTTATCAAGCTATCTTATAGTCAACATTCTTCCAAGAAAGGAAAATACACAATTTTAGTTAATAGTTGGGCCTCCCCCATCCTATTGATACCAGATAAGCCCATCCTTTGCTACATATGCAGCTTGAGCCATGGGTCCTTCCATGTGTTTTCTTTGATTGGTGGTTTAGTCCCTGGGAGCTCTGGGGGGTCTGGTTGGTTGATATTATTGTTCTTCCTATAGGGTTGCAAACCCCTTGAGCTCCTTTAGTCCTTCCCCTAACCTCTCCATTGGGGTCCCCATGCTCAGTCAGATGGTTGACTGCAAGTATTTGCATCTGTATTGGTCAGGATCTGGCAGAGTCTCTCAGGAGACAGCTTTATCAGGCAAGCACTTCTTGTCAGCAAGCACTTCTTGATATCAGCAATAGTTACTGGTATTGTGGCTGCATATTGGATGGATAGCCTGGTGGGGCAGTCTCTAGATGGCTTTTACTTTAGTCTCTGCTCCACTCTTTGTCCCTGTATTTCCTTTAGACAGGAGCAATTCTGGGTTAAATATTTTGAGACAGGTGTGTGGTTCCATCCCTCAACTGGGGACTGTGTCTAACCTTTGGATAAGGTCTCTACAGGTTCTCTCTGCCTTTTGTTGGATATTTCAGCTAATGTCATCCCTGTTGTGTCCTGAGAGCCTGTTGCTTTCCTGACATCTGGGACTTTCTGTTGGCTACTCCAGTTCCCCATTCACCATTGCCGCACACCTCTGTTCAATTTCCTGACGCTCTGTACCTATCTCCCATCTCCTCCCACACCTGATCCTGTCCTCCTTTTCTCCCTTCCCCTCTTCTCTTCCTCCCAAGTCCCTCCCATCCTCTACCTCCTGTGATTACTTTGTTCCCCCTTCTAAGTAAGACTGAAGCATCCACACTTTGGTCTTCCTTCTTCTTGAGCTTCATATGGTCTGTGAGTTGTGTGTATTCCAAACTTCTTTCCTAATATCCACTTATCAGTGAGTACATACCATGTAGAGTCAAAAGGTATGTGTAACTAAGTCCTTGTTAAGGTGTGCTCTTACCAATTATTCATTTATCCTTATCTTGGCTTTATGTGTTCCCTGTAGGATGATCTGAACTTCTCCAATGACCCCCATTCCCTCTGGAATTCAAAGCCTCTTCTTCTTTAATCATTATTGTTATGTGCATTTTATATTATTTTATGAGAGACAATAGCAGCATAGAGCTTAAAGGCATCTCCAAGACACTAATGGAGCATGTTTGTACTTTAAATTACTCTTAGTTAAATGTGATTAGATCACCATGTATCCCATAATGCTGTGATGTAAATTAAGAAAGTCACTGCAGTTATATGCTTAGATTATCAAAAGTATGTAAAGTATCTTTCTGGGAGATTAGTTCTTTCTTTGACTGGCACCAGACTTCAACCTTTTCCCTTTTCAAACATAAGATTTCTGGGGAAATTCCAATCCCAAGGGACTATTGTTTCCATGTTCCAACATTCAAATGGAGGGTACACAGATAACATCATTACCACCAAGCCAACAATTATACACAAAGCTCTACTCCCTTAGCTAAATTCATTAGTAATCCATTAACAACTACATTCTGCAAACCGTAATTGATCTTAAGGACACTGCTTGGACAAAGGCTTAGTGACAAAACAAGATCCTATTTTTCAAAACCTCAATACAGGAGATAAAACTGAACTTGTTAGTACAGAACAAAGAGTAAAAAGCATCAATTGCCACGCTGAAGGTTTGCATGTTTCTCTTTAAAATCGTGGATTTTTCTCAAATTGCACACACTTAATTCATACTATTTATACCTCTCTCCCCCTCAAACTCTTCCCATGTTCTCCCGTTCCATCTCAAATTCAAAGCCTTTTGTTCCTTAATCATCATTGTTATGTACCCTGTACATTACTTTATAAGAGACAGTAGCAGCATACAACTTAAAGGTACACTATCCCAAAAGAACCAGGTGACATTGCATCTCAGTTCCATCACTTGCCAATTAATGAGACTCCAAGACATTAATGTAGCATATTTGTACTTCAAATTACTTTTTTTTTGTCAAAGTGGATGAGATCAGTATGCAACCCACAATGCTGTGCTGTAGATTAAGAAAGTCACTGCAGTGAGATGCTTAGAGGAACACATTTAGTGCAGAGTTATCATTATAAATCATTCAGTAAAACAGTGGGAAGGCATTAGGAGAGTTTGTACATAATTGAACTTTGCAAAGATTGCAGCAACTACATTAGGAAAAATTTGATGTATCTTAATTTGGAAAATGTATCTGGAGGTTATAGTACTTGCCCAGGCAAGAGACTCTGAAGGCTAGTATCATGGGAACTGCAGGAAATATGCCATGATACAGATATAATAGACAAGTATTTAAAGAAGATTAAATAAAAGATTTAAAACTCTTTAGCATGATACATGCTGGTATAATTGTGGTGGGTGTAAGTGGAAGGAATTTAAACTGGCCTGTAAAGTGCTGGCTTGAGAAATTAAAGTATCACAGATTAAAGAGGAAAATGAAGATGAATTGCTCTCATGTTTTCAGTATTCATAATCTTCAGATGATTCGTGTTTATTGAAGCAGAGAAAATGGGATGATTTCATTCATATGTAGCTTTAAAGTGTATTGATGGTTGGTGTATTTTGAGATAATTTCCACAAAAGAGTTCAGTCCTGCTCCAGGAAAAATGTGCTTTCCTCGCCACATCTTTCTTTGATAAGCCTGGCATTTCTACAACTGGAAAAAAAAAAAAAACCTTACTGAGAAAAAAATCTTTTGGTGTCTGATACTGTGGAAGCATCAAAGATATTATAATAATTCATTGGTAACTTTGTCTTACATTGGAACTCTGATGACTTGTCAAAGAATCTTTGGGAAAACAAACAAACAAACAAAATGTATAGTCCTTATAGTGTGAGCATAGAACACAAGTACACAGGTTCCTAAGAAGTAGACGAAGTACTAACAGGTGCTCTAATATTTAGAGTCTTGAGTAGCAAACCAAGGATTCTCATTCTTATTCCTGAATTTTAAAATAAGAAAGGAACCATGGATGATTTTTAGGTTGAAAGTTACATAACTAGATTCAGACTTTCAAACCAACTATGTACATTTAGCTTACAATGTGGAAAGATGTGGCATGAGGCAGAGTAAATTCAAAGAGAAGTATTAAGAAACTATTAATCTTCCACCACCAGCAGCACTGAGAAAGAATGAAAAGAACCTAGTGTAATAGTCCAAGGTATGCCAACAAATATGAGCACATATGAGGGCTTTTACATTAGAAGGTGTAAATATATCTCCTTCTACTAACTAGAGAGACTGGAGAAAACAATAAATGAAGGTATTTATTGTAAAATGGAAATAGGTAGGAATGATCCATTTTGGCTTCCACTGGTAGAAAAAGAAACATTAAATTTGTGAACACATTGTACCAACGACATAGTTAGGTCAGTGTCTTTCCACAATGTCAAAACTTACCAAATGCCAGTAGATTCACAATCCACATTCATTTCACCAGCTTTTCTTACCTGAATACTCTTGGTTTCACTTGGATTCATGACAACAGAAATTGCAAACTTTTATTCCATTTTAATTGTAAGAATACCTACCATAAAGATTAAAAGGGGGTTAAAGAAACTATAGGAGTCATAAAGCAAATTAAAGGGACATTTCAAAGAGTCAATGCAGGTAGCCAGCAACTAGATTAGATGAGAATCCAGATAGAATGGAAGTACCTGTACTGATGGAAGGCTGGACTATGCTGAGCTGAATTTGAAGATAGTTGAAAATTTGTCTCTTGGCAATCTTCTAGCCAGAGTATGTCCCAAATACATTGATAGAGTAACCCATGGCAAAGGGATGGGTTGGTGTGCTAGGTTTCATTCTACAGTGCTTTCTTTTAAAACTGGACATGTGTAGCTCTTGTTTTAATTGCTACATTCTATATATTTGGTGTGTCCAACATCTGGGAATTGTCCTCCTACTGTTTCTCATCCTGTTATGTATCTTGATAAATCTGCTAAATACGGGTGAATCTGATTATCCACAGCATTTAATTCATCTAAATAAGGTGTCAAGTCATTCCACCTTGCAATCCATACCCTAAATGGAAAAATTCAAGGCAAGGTACTAACAATAGTAACTCGGGTCAAGTGTCTGCTTTATACACCCAGGGGAAAAATGAGGAAAAGGGGGAGAAAGAGGGAAAAGAGGGTCAGAAAGGAGAAAGCCAGGGGAGCAAGCCTGGAGATCAAGGGACAGGAGGAGGAAGCCAGCTTTGAGGAGCTGATGTGGTACTCTCCATGGTTTGCATTCCAAACAGGCTTCCAGGCTAAAGCAGAATAAACACAATCCTGCCTAGAGGAAAGCACTTACTAGAACTCTTTGGGACTGTGTTCTGCTACAATGCTTTATCCCTGACATTTTTCAAGATAACAAAAAGAAGACAAAAAGGAAAAGGAAAAACAAAACAAAACAAAACAGTCTAGTAGGACACAGGTACTCTCTGTTCTTGTTTTTCATTTTCAATTCAGAACTTTTTTTCTGGTGCCTCTCTCGTTCAGACCTTTAATTGTATTTAAATCAGAAACTTTAAAAAAATAATTTGTGTAAAAATATAGTTAAAATTATTTCTCATGACTTTCTACAGAGATCATACACAGAAGAAAACAAATGAAAATCCGGACTGCTTCCAGAAAATAGAGATTTCCAATTTTCTGGAGAAATGGTAGGTTTATTTATTTAGTTCTTTGTTTCTTTGTTTTTCTGTGTCCCTGTGAACACATTCCTGTGTGAGTTTAAGTTGGTGTTAGAGTCTTCTGAAGGATGTTAGTTTGTAACACAGGTGCAGTGAGCCACACTCCAGCCTTATGATTGTATAGCAAGCACTCTTAAGTACTGTTTCATCCCTTCAGTCAGTCAGTCTGTCTATCTATCTATCTATCTATCTATCTATCTATCTATCTATCTATCTATCTATCTATGACCATAAGTACCATGATACTTCTATAGGGATCAGAGGACAACTTTTGGTAATCACTTCACTTGTTCCTGTCTATGAATTCTGGGGAATTGAACTCTGGTCATCAGATTTGGCAGCAACTACCTTTACTCACTGAGCTATGATTTTGGCACCAAGCTTTCAAAAATAATACGATATAATTAGAAGTATGATAAGTTGGAAAATAGCATCACAAAATGATTTTAACAAACGAGAAACAGTTGATAATCATTGGTGAAACGAAACATTGGTAGTTTCTCTCTGTGTGTCTGTATGTCTATATGTGTGCATACAGGTATGTACATGAGTGTTCTTAATATATGTATATGTATGACATGTGTGCACTCATGTGTGTGAGTGTGAATGGACATTTGCCACAGTTCACATATAGAGGTAGGAGGACAATTTTGATTTTGATGCTTTTCATTATACCTTGTTTGAGATCAGGGTATCTCTTTTGTCATTTGCCAATACAGATGCCAGGCTAGCTAGCCCAGGAGCATCCAACTCACTTTTACTGAGTGTATAAAGCAGACACTTGTCTTGAATCACTCTATTGTTAGTGCCTTGCCTCGAGTTTTTCCATTTAGGGTATGGATAGCAAGTTGGAATAACTTGACAGCTTGTTTAGACAAGTTAGATGCTAAGGATAATCAGACTCACCTGTACTTAACAGATTTATCAATATTTCTGTCTCTAATTTGTTTTTCAGTAGCACTAGAATTAGGGAGCTGCAATGCCAATTTTTACATGGGTTCTGGGAATTTGAATTGGGGTTCTCATACTTGGATGGCTAGCAATTTACCCACTGAGCTATCACCCATCCAACCCAAACTTTGGAAGATTCTAATTTTCTCAGGTGAATGCTCATATTTCTCATGGTTCTCTTTGACAAATAATCTTAAATTACCCTGACCAGCATGTCTAAAATGTCATTACCCTGTTACTAAGTGTGCATGCCAACAATCTAAGGAATGGCCTTCCTACAAGATTTTCTATGTCTATATTTTAAAAAGAGAATAAATGAGAGATCACTACTCATATATAACTACTGTAATGCACAGCAAATTTCTCAAAGAAGATATTGTGTAGTTTGAAAAATTTGCAAATTTGAGGTACCTTTCCTTGGTCTCTCGTCAATGAAGACGGATTTAGCCCATTAGCAGTGACTCAATGGGATTGTAATAGTATGACATTATGTGTTTGTTTCCAAATTTTTATTTGTGTGTATCAATTGTATGTAATCATGGGTTTCATCATGTTATATACATGTTTATAACATTCTTTGATGCAACTCATCCAGTATTTACCATCTCTTATCCTCCCTCTTTTCCCTCTTAACCGCTTCTGTTTACTCAACAATCGTCTTTCCTCTTTCATGTCAAATATTTTTTTCTGTTTTAGATTTCATACATGGAGAGAAAGCTTGCCTTTCTGACTTACATGATTATTTTGATGTAAAGGATCTTCTTTGTTTCAAGACTTAATTTCCCGGGGCTTAACCCTTTGGCCCTCCTAAGGTAAACCTCACCTCCTCAGAACACAGACACTCTTGTTTCATGTCCAGGGAAAGGAGGAGAATCTGAAGTTTAAGTTGATCATCAATGGCCAATGATTTAATCAATCATGCCACTACATTAAACCCTTCATAAATCCCAAATATTTGGGTTCTGGGTGCTGCTGGGTAACTGAGTATGTGAAGGTGCCTAGAGAAGGTTCCGAAGCTCTGTGGCCTGTCTCACATACCACTCGATCCATCGAATTATTCATCTGCATATTCTGTGATATAATTTATAAAAACGGGAAACATTTAAGTGATGTGTTTCCTGAATTCTGTGACTTATGGAAAAATGAGTGTAACTCAAGAAGGAGGTGATCAGAGGCCTGATTTGTAGTTAAGCTGTGTCAGCTATCAAACTGCTATGCTTTTTTAAATAAATTAGAGGATTTCCAGATGGTATCTGTTACAGAACTGGTTGGTTACTGGAAGAAAAAAATGCCTACATATTTGAATGACCAGAAATGAAGTACTTTGTATGGTTCTGATTGTGTGAAAAATAGGGAAAATCCTTTGTTTTCATTTTCTAATTTTACTAGTTATGTGTACTTATTGCCTTCAAATTTTGCCCTGCCATTGTCTTTTGAACTTACATTAATTTGTAGGGATTCAGAATTCTCCTATATGAGTTCACTTGTAGACAGCATCACTCACCTTCTCCTTGCTAAGTCTAATAGACTATTCTCATGCTTTGTGTTACCTAGCAGGAGTTTCTGATACCACCTGTCACTGATCTCATCCTGGGACTAGTTTCTCCACTTGGGAGAAAGTGGGACACCACCAACTCTGAAGTGCTGGCCTCTGCTTTAGCCCACTTTGTCCCTTCCTCCTCATATACTAACCTCTCCTATATCTGAAGATTCTAGGCCATGATACCCTCTATTCTACATATCTACAGTATCTTATAAGCAACTTCCATTGTGCCTCAGTACATTCAGTGTTCTCACGCTTCTTACAATTATACCTCTAACAATGGTCTTTATTTTCTAAAGTCAAGCATCTGCCTACTTCTACTATTTACCTTTGGCTATTATTTAGGCACATTAAATGTAGTTATTATAAACTGAATTCTTAATTATCAGCCTCAGGCCCCAGAAATAATTATCTGTTGCCTATGTCAAAATTGAGCCATTTCTCTTTGAAACTCCACACCCAATCCACCAGTGAATTATTCCTGCATTGCCTTTGCTGTCAACCTGTCCCAATTACTAACTGCTTTACTCTGAGTCATTGCATCTCTCCTTTCTGTTTCATGGTTAGCTTCCACTATATAGCAAGTTTAAGCCCAGCCACAGCTGCATTAAACTTTATTTTTAAAAGCAAATCACACACACACACACACACACACACACACACACACACACACACATCTCAAATCAAAACACAGCACCCAAACCAGTATTTCCTATTCTCTGTCTCAATGGCCTTGCTATTCCTGGAACTACTAAGCTTATTACTGCTATAGGGCTTAAGATTGTGCAATTTTTTTTCTCCCTGGAAAATTCTTTCCGTTTATCTTACCCTTGTTAATTCCCTCAATGAGAATCTTAGTGTCACTTTCTCTACAAGGCTTTCCCTCATCATTCTATCAAAACTGAGCCGCCATCTCTCTCATTCTTGATAGTCTGCTTTCCCTTTCTTTACAAAATCTATAATTATTTGATGAGTTTACCATCTGCTTCCAGCACAAGAAATGAAGGTAAATACTTTTTATTGCTCACTGTTGTAGCCAGTACTTCTAACAGTATGTGGCTGATAATAGGTTCCTAAATTATTTTCCATATTATAAAAATGTGATGCAAGCACTTAATTATATTTGCTAACATTTGCTTTTAGAACTGAAGATATAATATGATGCAATATAATATGAGATAGTAATTACAAGTTCCATATTCTTTCAGCCTGTGTCTTTTAGAGATGAAAGAACAAAGTGGCTGAATAATTTCCAAGGACTCTAAAACTCACTGCTGCACATTGTGCATTGTGTTTGTAGTGAGTATTGAGGGACTGGACGACAGCCTGTTCTTTGCCTTTGAAGTTGTTTCACGATGTGAATGTTTTGGGTACAGGACACAGTATTTACAATCCAGTCTTTGAAAGCATCTGAGGAGTGTGGAGGAGGAGGAGGAGGAGGAGGAGGAGAAGAAGGAGGAGGAGAAGAGGAGAGGAGGAGGGAAAGATAGAAAGAGAGAGAGAAAGATTGCTTGCTACCCCTGAACAGTGACCTCTCTCAAGACAGTGCTTTGCTCTTCACGTATAAGGTATATTTAAAAATATTGATGTACTGTTTTTACTAATTATTGTCTAATTTATGCCTTATCAAAAATGTAAAGCCATAATTTTTAGTGGACTGCTATTAAAAATGTTTTGTTGGCTTGTTGGGTGGGATTATAAAATAATCAAGCACTGATTTGGCCAAATTCATGACAAATTTTGAATTGTATAAGCAGTGCACAGATTCTGCAATGTGTGAGGTAATTGCAAATGTATTCTTTCAATGTAGATATTGCCATGGAATCTCAAATGCAGATTATGTAGCTTTGATAAGACTTTAGGATATTTGCTTGCTGGATGAACTCAAGGAACCATATCAGAAGCCATCTAAATGAGAAATAAATGATTTGATAAGATTTATTGAATATATTCTGTTCAACATATTCTGTAAATGTCAGCAAACATTGGTATCAGCATGCAATATTAGCATGGATGTAAATATAATAATGTTATATATAACTGAGTGTTTTAGTGATGTTAAAATAGAGATCCTACCTGTATTTAATTTATATACAATCACTTTAACCACTCTGCATATACATACATTCATTATGTTTTATGTTTGGTATAAAATTATTTACATGCTTTGATTGGTGTCAACCATGATAATTTGTCTAGTTCAAAGACCTTTGTTTTAATATATGTGAAATCAGATTAACAAATACTTATGCTCTTATCTATGTAGGTCAGGATATTTACATGTTATTATCAAAACTAGGTTTGACTCACCACTAGTTCAGGGGCTGATTGCAGTATTAGTGAGGCATGAATCAATCTCGTCACACTGTTAGGTGTCCAAACCTGGCAACTTCCTCTCTGATTCTGATGCTGAGTCATGGCCATACTCTAGAAGCTATGAATAGTTTACACTGTTGGATGTTGTCCTTGAAAGACACCCTAAAACCATGGCTAGAAACATTGAAGATCACCTGATGCTGGGAACAATATCCTAGGGATAACTCTATGAGAGACAATTGACCATCTCTAAGGCGGGTTGGAAGACTGTTCTATATGTAAAAGGTGCATGCATGGGATTAAGAATTAGATCAATATCTTCACTTGTTAAGCCTGTATGACCATCAAGAATGTACTTTTTCTAAACTTCAAATGCCTCATTTGTAATGTTGAGATAATAAAATTAACTATCAGCACTTGAGATATTTAAGTATGGTAATCTATATGAAGTTTCTGAAACAGAAATTAACTCTTGGTAAGGGGCAAATAAACTATAGTAACTAGTTTGATTTTCTAAGGTCAAAATAAATGAAATCGTTTTTTTCATTTCATCGTCAAATCACAATTGATCAAGGAATCACAGTCCCCTCCCCACATTTCTTCCTTTTCTTATACTAATATTTTCTTCTTCTCAAGACCCATTTTTGGCTTATATTTTTAAATGCTTTAAAATGTGAATAGATGCCAGGTGTGGTGGTGCACGCCTTTAATCCCAGCACTCGGGAAGCAGAGGCAGGCAGATTTCTGAGTTTGAGGCCAGCCTGGTCTACAAAGTGAGTTCCAGCACAGCCAGGGCTATACAGAGAAACCCTGTTTCGAAAAAAACAAAACAAAACAAAACAAAAAAATGTGAATAGAACATATAAATTTTATAACTCTAATTCTTTTTTTACCCCGAAATAGTCTCAATAAATAAGCTACTTATTGACAATATCAAATTCCATTTGTCAGCTTATGATAAATAATTATTTATTTCAGCAACTTAATTGCTTTTCTTGTAAGTAAATACAATGAAAAAAATCTATGGTAATTTTAGATAGCTCAAACAAAGGTACTTACTGTTGCCAACATAGAAAAGAGATATTTTCTTTTATCCACAAAGACACCACATTCTATATTACTAACTTAGAATAATGGTTCTCAATCTGGGGGTCAAAAGTCCATTTTACAGAGGTTGCCTAAGACTATTGGGAAAAAAAAACAGATATTTACATTAGTATTCACGACAGTAGCAAAACTGCAGATATGAAGTAGCAACAAAAACAATTTTATGGTTGGGAGTTACCACAGCATTGGGAACTGTATTATAGGGCTCCAGAATTAGGAATGTTTAGAACAAATGACTTCTTTCCTCATTCATTTTCTATAGATTTTTGTCATCTCTGGGGACTTAAAACAGTCACATCTTTTTACCTTTTTATGACACTGATACTACAAACCTACTGGCTAAACTACTGGAAGCTCACCAAGTACATGAAATTATTATTAAATATTGGTAAAGACAGAATAATTGATCAACAATGGTACTTGAAACTGGAGATTAATTATGAGTGCCTAGTTATCAACATTGGCATATAAAATCTTCATTTGTAGTGGGGCAGATATATAGATAGAAGAAAGTTATTTTGAAGATTTGACTAGTGGCAAGATCCTTGTAAGTGAGACTCTTTCATGTTTATAGAGCAATTCATTATTTCCATATTCCTTGCACCATATGCAATCTGATTTTTATCAGTATGAAATCCCAGTCAGGCTTGTATTATTAACTCCATTTCATACATGGAAGACATAGTTGTTTCTAAGCCTAGTAGTTTAAACACCAGTAACACATAGGTGGAAATTTATATTAGTAAACGTCTCAACTATAAATTTATTACTCTCCCAAAATAATGTTGTCAGCCTTTAAACTTCCATGTTACTATGAAGAATGTGCCTGAGAAGTCATTTAGCACTACCCATAACCTTGATTGTGACTTGGAGAATCTTTGTCCTGACCCTCTGGCTATTTCAGGAACACCTATCTTAAGTTTTTCAGTGTTCTTTATTATCTGGCAGGAAGGAAAACAGTAGAGATTCAATTTAGTGTCTAATGTGGAAAGGAGGACAAAGAGGTCTTGTGATAACTGCCTGTGATAATACATTTCTTGAGAAACCATATTATTGGTAAGTACCTGGATCTTTTCCAATAATGCAAGGATTATCCAGCCAATTCTTGTGTGTGTCTGGAACTTTTCCAATAATGCAAGGATTATCCAGCTAATTCTTGTGTGTGTGTGTGCAAGTGCATGCATGAGTGACTCTGCGCGCACATGTGTGTGTGTGTGTGTGTGTGTGTGTGTGTGTTTGCTGGAAAGGGAACTAAGAGCTTTGCTCATACCAGGGAACAGTCTCAGCCTCAGCCTCAGCCTTAGGTAAACCTTAGAGAGAAGGGGTTTTGTTGTTATTATTTTGAAGAAGTGGAGAAGAGAAAAGAGACTTTCTTTCCATTCCAAAGGAGACTGGCAATGGGAAACTGTGTCAGTAATAGTGTTACATAAAATAAAGTGGGTAGAAACAAGAAGTTGCCTTTCTTATTGCTCTTAGGCATGGAAAACACCTAGTATTGTTTGCTATCCAAGGACTGGCTCTACCTTATTTAGATTTAAATCCCTGCTTCATCATTTACATTCTGTGTGACCTGAGGCATGTTGTTTTACATCTCTGTGTCTCAGCCTCTTGTTTCTAAGTTGTCACAAAAATAGTATACATGGTCAAAGAGAATTTTAAATATAGAGTTAAATAGTTTATAAAGTGACTAGAGCTCAGGATTCATTGTAGGAGATATTATTATTATTATTATTATTATTATTATTATTATTACAGATACTGTGATTTGCTGTTTGGTTTTTGTGTGAGATAAAATAGTTATTAGGCTATTACCATGTGAAACATTATAAACAAAAAATCCCCTATACTCAATGCATATTTATAGATTATTTTCTCTGTTATAAATATGATAATAGAAGTAAATGGTAAGGTAGCTGACTTGGGTAGGGACAGTAGGTTGCAGAAAATCTGGTATGAAAAAGTTTTTTTGATGTTTAATAATTTTTTATTATTAGATATTTTCTTTATTACCATTTCAAATTTTATTCCGTTTCCTCATTTTCCCTCCGTAACCCATCCCCCCTCTCCCTGCTCACTAACTCATCCACTTCCATTTCTCTGTACTGGCATTCCCCTACACTGGGGCATTGAGCCTTCACAAGACCAAGGGCCTCTCCTCCCATTGATGTCCCACAAGGCTCTTCTCTGCTACATATGCTGCTGGAGCTTTGATTTCCTCTTTGGTTGGTGGTTTAGTACCTGGGAGCTCTGAGGGTACTGCTTGGCTCACATTGTTGTTCCTCCTATGTGGCTGCAAACTCCTTTAGTTCCTTCGGTCCTTTCTCTAGCTCCTTCATTGGAGACCCCGTGCTCAGTCCAATGCATGACTGTGAGCATCCACTTTTGTATTTGACAAGCGCTGGCAGAGCCTCACAGGAGACAGCTATATCAGGTTCCTGTCAGCAAGCTCTTGTTGTCATCCACAATAGTGTCTGGGTTTGGTGAATATATATGGGATGGATCTCCAGGTGTAACATCACTGGATGGTCTTTCCTTCAGTTTCTTCTCCACACTTTCTTTCTGTATCTGCCCCCATGGGTATTTTGATCCCCTTCTAAGAACGACAGAAGTATCCACACTGTGGTCTTCCTTCTTCTTGAGCTTCATGTGGTCTGTGAATTGTATCTGAATATTTGACTATTTGTATAAGACTGGCAAAGATGGGGAGATGGGCTCTTCTTGAGCAATTCACAATAGTTAATGATATTTGGGAAGAATGTATCATTTTCATTGATAATGTAGACACTGTTAAGTTGTCGATACTCCAGTAAAAATAATCTCCCCACTAGCTTATTTAAACAGCACTAATTAAACTCAGTGGGTCATAAGCAGAATATAGAAGGGAGTGTTGTTGAGAAATAGTGTTTCAGCAGGAGGAAGGGAAGCTGGAGAGGGTAATGAGGGAGAAAATGACCAAAATTCATTGTTATGCTTGTATAAAACTCTCAAATAATTTAAAAAGAAAAAAAGACTTTAAAAATGAAGTATCTATTTGTAGTGGTTAATCTTTAGATTTTGATCATTAAACAGTGTTCTTCAAATCTAAAAGAGACCACCTTTTGTCCTGTGGCAATGCAATGCTGCTACCAGTTTAAAGAGAAAAGCGAAGCTCTGGTTTTCCCCCTAGAAGAATCACTTGTCTTGTGAGTGGTGTGCACACAGTGATGGAGACAGGATGCCTGGATATGAGCTTTGATGACAATATCAATGGAGTAAGAGTTGCAATGAGGGCATTGGATGGAAGAGGGAAGAAGTGAAAAAACACTTAAAAACTAGGAGGAGGAAATGATATTTACTGATAGGAAAAATGGCCAAATCCAGGATAGCTCTGAATAGACAATGATGACTTCATCATTATAAAGTACAAGGACAAAGTTCTTAGTTTTCTGGGGTGTTCATGTAGACTTTTAGATTATTTTTACAAGTTAGATTACTTTCAAATACTACTCTTTCTTAGAAAATAGTATACGTCACTAGGTTTTATTTGCATTTAGGACATATGGTTCTTATGAATACAGGGATGTCCAAAGTTCTTCTCAGGGACATTCTGCTGGGTTTGATTTCAGACAGAAGGCTTCTTAAAGTCATTATATCCATGTCAGAGTCTCAGTAAGTGTGTATGGAGGAGTGTTTCCAGCTTTCTTTATGTGGGTTAGTCTTGATCTTAGGGGACCAGAATCCTCATGTTGCATTTGCCTTGACTCTAAGGTTAATTTCCATTTCCATGGCTCAAGGGGCACAGTTTTCCTGTCTTTCTAGAAAGTACACAGATAGTTCCCAGAAATATTATCTATTATGTTTACCCACATGATTATTTGAAGTACAATAAATCCCCACTGTTGTCTTCTCTCTTTTTAGAGTAGAGCTTTCAGCACACTAAATCCTGGAGAAATGGCTTTTGTGCATATCAGATGCTTGTGTTTCATTCTTCTTTGTACAATAACTGGCTATTCTTTGGAGATAAAAGGTAAATTAATAAATTTAATTAATTTTAATGAAGTAGTCTTAAAGGATATGAACCGTGTTTTCAGTATATATCATAAAAGTGTAAAACTGGTAGATAACATCAGTAGTATTGCCAGAATGTAAAAAATATATATGTTCTTGATAGCTACTCATATGGATAGGTAAGGTAACTAATGATCATATTTTCGTGGCTTAAATGCTACATCATAAAATAATTCCCAGACTTCTTGTATTGGATATTTTGAGGAAATAACAAGTATTTGAAATTATATATTCCTATCATAACTTGAATCTTTTCTTATTATTCTTACTATTATGACAATCGGAGAAAGCAGACAATGGAAGTTAAACACTTCAGTGTATATTTCAATACAAATAATAATGAGTTTTTCAGTGTCTGATGAACACTTAGTTTGATGTGGATTTCTAACTTCAAGGAAGAAAACAACAAATTTGATGTGTCATTTTCACTGGGGAGACTCTCTAGGCTAAGATGTGGAGTCCCTGGGCAAGTTGTATGAAAATGAACAACATTCATCACAGAGAATTAGTCAAGGGCTAACATGATGGTAATATTGTAGTGCTACTAGATGTGTTACTTAATGGGTAGGAAAGGCTTGGTTTTTCAAACTCTGGAGACAACTCTGAACTTCAGTGAGCTGTAGATTTAATTATCTCCACAGACTACTCACAAGCCATGCCTGTACTCCAAATTCTTAAGGTTCTTTGCTTCTGCTTTTCCTGTATCCATCACAATTTTTATGCTGATCATAACATAATACTGAGTGAGTATTGAGTGGTTCTTTTTACTAGAGACATTTATATAACCATTATTTATATAATATTACACAAATCCTGGTCTACATGTCCACTGACAATTCTCCATGGCAAGTGTACAGCCTTAGTTCCTAAAGAGACAGAGATCACATTTTCCTCATGTGCTTTTTTTGAAAAGGACAGTTACACAGAAATATTATGGACTTCAAATTTATTAATATACAAAAACATCTTCCTTGGTTTTTATTGTGGTTGCTGGTAATGGTTGTTTTTGTTTCCTTGTATGTTTTGGTTGTTTGGTTGGTTTTTTTGTTTGTTTTGTTTTGTTTTGTTTTGTTTTGTTTTGTTTTGTTTTTGAGACAAGGTTTCATTGTGTAATAGAACTGGCTGTCCTGGGCTCACTTTGTAGACCAGGGTGACCTTGAACATACAGAGATCTTTCTACTTTTGCATCCTGAGTAATCATCTCTCTTTTCTAATGTAGTATTTTGAGATTACTTTAGTATATCCAAAAAGTTATGAAACCACTACTGCCATAAAATTCCAGAATACTTTCGTTCTCTGATGGAGAGACCCTGTGTCCCTGGTGACCACTAATCTACTGTCTTCACATACACGTGGTTTTATGAGACAGCTTCCCTGTATATAGAATATGATTGCAAGGCTTTTCCAATTACAGCCTCTTATCAGTTCTGTACTCATTTTTCTAGTAAAATATTATCCCACTCTATAGATGTGCTAGAACTTTTACCCAGGAATCAGGTGATGGGCATTTGGAAATTATTCACATTCAACAATCTTCCTCATAAAATACAGGAAAAATCTAAATACTCTCCTTCCATTTCAGTTAATCCTCCTCAGGATTTTGAAATATTGGATCCTGGATTACTTGGTTATCTCTATTTGCAATGGAAACCTCCTGTGGTTATAGAAAAATTTAAGGGCTGTACACTAGAATATGAGTTAAAATACCGAAATGTTGATAGCGACAGCTGGAAGGTAAGGAAAGCTTGATTTGTGATGTCAGAGTGATCTGATCATTAGGTGTTTTTTTGTGACCACTGACTTCACTATCCATTACTTTGTGTGCCTTAACAGTTCTAGTTCTTATATGAAAAGCTGCCATGTAAGCTTCTGTGCACTATTTTGACCTCATTCAATATTAAGATTACCCTTGGAAGTACAAGAAAACTAGAACTCAGAGGATATGAACTTGAAGAACATTTATGCATTTTGCTGTATTTTATTCTTTCTTCTTTTACTAGATTATTTTCTATAATTCTAACAAAATCCTCAATGTAAAGTTAAATCTTTGCATACACATCACAGAACATGGCATTGTTCTTTACATGGATGACAAGCTCTCAATGAAAGCTTATTGAATTATTAGCTATTTATAAAGTCAACTATTGTGTTCATTTGGAGCTCTGTAACAAATGGTATACCATTAACTCTGTAATTCAGCTGGGGAATATTAATGAGCAATTAAAGCCTAATATTTATTGAAAAACATTTTAGACAAGATACACTGCTGGGTTACAGAAATATAAGACTCTCTAATATATTATTTTTTCATCTTTCAAATACTTAGAAATTGTCCACTTTTCTCCAGGTGCCTCTTAGACTTTTTTATTTTATGGGATTCTTGAAGGTTTTATAGTATATCTGAAATGACAAATCTTTGGCCATGCAATACCCATGTCTCAAAATGAACCATTTAACTCCAAATTAAGAGCTCATGTTCCTATCACAGAGTCTTTTCCTTTGCTAAATGTCCTCTGTTTTGTTTTGAATGACCTAATTGAATAATACCATATACAAAGGTTACTATTGACAGAACTATATCTGGGGTAGTATATCGAATCTTAGATATTAATTGTTATGTTCCATGTATTTCTAAAATAGACTGTTTCATCTTTTTATCAAACAGACTATAATTACTAGGAATCTAATTTACAAGGATGGGTTTGATCTTAATAAAGGCATTGAAGGAAAGATACGTACGCATTTGTCAGAGCATTGTACAAATGGATCAGAAGTACAAAGTCCATGGATAGAAGCTTCTTATGGGATATCAGATGAAGGTTAAGACGTTTCTTTTTCACATTTGATATTATCAGAAAAAATCCATATAGAGAATAAGTTCCCTAACCTTTATGATGAATGAATCATATAGATGACTTTATGCACAGTAAATCCTGTGACAATTAGACATAAACAGAATCTTTCTTAGTTTAAGTGAGTTATATTTTTTTAACTCATTAAATCAACAAACTAAAAAAAACAAAAAACAATAAACAACAACAACAACAACAACAAAAACCAAACTAAGTCTACATCTTATTGGTAGTGTCCTCAGTAAGGAGTTATATTAGTAAATGCGGATGGGAATTTGCTCAATTCTTGAGAGCATCTTAGAATAATTAATTTAATACTTTGACATGAACTACAGTAAATAAGCCCTCAATCCTTTTCAGGTTTGCCTATACTCCTCACAGTGAAGTGATTTCTGGTAACTTCCTTTTGCAATCTTTCTCATTATGCTGATTGCTAAATGAAGTAGCAGAGCCAAAGGAAATACCATTGCATAGTGATTGCATAGATGATCTGTCACCATGTCTCTCAGGTACTCACAGTTCATTCATTTCATAGGAAGTTTGGAAACTAAAATTCAGGACATGAAGTGTATATATTATAACTGGCAGTATTTGGTCTGCTCTTGGAAACCTGGCAAGACAGTATATTCTGATACCAACTATACCATGTTTTTCTGGTAAGTATTTTTATACTTAAAATCTTTCATTGGGCAAACATCTGTCAGGATTAGTACAGAGCACAAGCAACTATATCTCTATTGAATTCCAACCATTTTCTTAACCAGAGCCACATGTATGATGATAATTAATCATAATTATGTGGGAATCTCAAGTTGAACATATAGCAAGGTATTCCGTGACTATTTCTGTACAGGATGAAGTATTTCATCCTACAGATACCTGGGTTTATTGTTTTAAAAGTTTGAATATTTTTTTATACACTTAGCTTTTATAAAGCAGTAATCTGTCAAAGTGGATCTTCTTGCTGTTTTTTAATTAACTGTTAGTGAAGCTTTAAAAACAGAACCTTTTAAAGATTTTATTTTCTATGCACATTTAATACATTCTAGGCACACTCACCCCTCCCCTCCTTTATTTTCTTTCCTCCTACTCAACAAGTCCTATCCGACTATCTTGTCTTTTTGTTCTGTTTTAATTCTCATGTTGTGTTCAGCTGAATTCAACTAGGGCTTGTGTGGGCATGCATGTGGCACATGGGTGGTGGACCAGTGAAAACATAACCCCCCGTCAGCAGCCAGTTCCTTAATTGCTTTATGGTAATACAATCATCCACCACACTCTGACATTCTTTTGCTAAGTTGCACATCTGTTTTTCATTTCCCTTCTCTATTGTAAGAGTCTTCCTTTAGACTCCCCTCATCCCTCACTTGGACATCTGCCATGACCTCCCAAATGGTGGCTGCTCAGATTGTACCATTTTTCTTTTCTGCTCATTTCTGCATCCTGGAGCTACCTTTGTCTTCCTTGTCTTTTTATATACCATCTCCTGACCATATACCTCCAGTACCTGCATATTATGCCCAGGATCAAATCAGGTTGCATTTCAAGTTTTCACCTCACTGTATCACTACCTTTCCAAAACTATAGCTTGCTATGGCCAGGATCAATATGGTACTCTATAGATCCATCTTTACATTTCTTTTCCTTATCCATGTCTTGACTTTTGTGCATTTTGCAATCTGGAATGGCCTCTGCCTCACTTGGTTACCAATTCTTTTTCATCCTTCTAGGCCCATGCGATGTCTAAATTCATTGACTCTGCTGATCATGCCAGTTTCTGTTCATCTTTGCTACTGAACTTTTTATAGCACTTGCTTTTTTTTTTGGATGATACTCAAACTTATCTCATATTTTGTCTCCTCAAGTTTTTTTTTTTTTTAAGATTGGTGGATGTGAATCAATTCTCACATTTCTCTTAACTAATCACAGAAGGCCATACTCACAATAGATTAATACTAATCATTAAATGAATAAAACCAAGGATGGCAACATGGATAAATGGAAAAATCAGAGATTGTACGTTTACCAAAGAAATACAAAGCAAGATAAGCCAAGCTCATAGTATTTGTGAACGTTAAGGCCACACTCTGATTGCATCTTTTAAAAGAAAAACACAATATATACATGATTGGGCATAAAGGATTAGTGCTTTTGAGAACTGGGCTCTAAACCCTGCTCTGGAAACATGTAGCTAGGGAGCCTTGAGCAAACAATTTCCTCTTAAGGGAATGTTTCACTTTCCATATCTTAAATTGAATGGACACATTTCTAAATTTTTGGTAATAAATCAATAAATATTAAACATTTGTTAAATGAGAAACACTGCTCTAGTTTAAAAAAAAACAGCAAAGAAGAGAGGAAGCCACTCTTCACAGTGTCCCTTCATGTTTAAGATAACTTATCCTCCCTTAGTAAAATGGAGAGAAATAAAAATTAACATTTCACAGAGTGTATGTCATTTTTCACAGACACAAAGTCACACAGTCAATTTTTGTAAACCTAAACAACCGTTGGGCATATTGATGTATACCTGTCATCCCAGAATTTGGGAGGCTAATGTATAACAATCATGAATTTGACACCAGACCACTGGGCTACATAGTAAGTTTCAGGATAGTGTATAGTGAAATTCTATGTCAAAGAATAATGAATAAACAAAGTCAATCATGGATATGAAGTTTCCTGCACTGTAAGCAGGCAACTTTCCAAAAGAGTAAAAATTTTAAACACTTCCCTAAATTAGGGCACTTGGTATAAACTACATTTAGTAGAGTTTAGATATTTTCACTAGCTCCTTGTCAGCTGCTATGCTGGTCTCATTTTAGAAGGGATTTTTGGCTGCTTTTAAAGCCAAAATTACATTTTACATTGCAAGCTAATATTTTTTTGGGGGGGATAAGTCAGGAATTATTGATTTAAGAATCAGTTGTTAACAAGCCCTTTCATCCCAGCTATATCACCCATACAAAGTTAACTTTATTTTTTTAATTAGGTATTTATTTCATTTACATTTCCAATGCTATCCCAACAGTCCCCCACACACTCCCCCACCCACTCCCACTTCTTGGCCCTGGTGTTCCCCTGTACTGAGGCATATAAAGTTTACACGACCAATGGGCCCCTCTTTCCACTGATAGATGCTATGGTAAAATCTCTTGCTTAAGGCAAAGGGAAAACTACATGTTACTTGATAAAGGTTACACTGCACTTTGCTTTGTTCCTTTTACTTCTTCCTCTAGTCATGGGTTTTCAGGCTCATATCATAGTGCTATAATATCAGAGGATTTCTTTTTATTTTAGTAAACTTGAGAAAATTGTATATCTGCTCTTACATCTTATTTCTACTCAAATTGTTTTCTTTGTTAAATGCTACTAAGGCTACCTAAGTATTCGCAATCTTTAATTCACAAATTTTGATTAGTCATCAAAAAGTAAATAGATGGATAATACTTAAGTTCCTTTGAGAATTTATGAAGATTAACAATAAACTGAAGCTACATGATGTTAACTATTCCTGTTTTTCTGTTGTTGAATATATAGATCTTATTATTGCGTGTAGCAAATAGTAGGTGCACTAAAGCATAGAATGCTGTTAAATGATTCTTTTTTTTGTGTTATCCATTTTATAACTTAACTTTCTCTATTTATTTGAGAATGTTGTACATATGTAGCATATTTACATCATTTCTACCTCTCTCTCCTCCCTCCAACTGGTCTTGTAACATCTCAATTCCACTCAAATTCATGACATCTTTTAAAAATAATTATTGTTATATGTATATGTACATATATATGTATATATGAGTATGTGTGTTTATAGGTATATGTATAATCTACTGAATCAATATACTGTGCTCATATGTGCATTTCATATAATAACATGATTTAAAACTGAGCACCAAGATTTAAAAAAAAATGCTACTAAACAATTCCTAAACTGCTTCTTGTGTTGTAGGTATGAGGGCTTGGATCATGCCTTACAGTGTGCTGATTACCTCCAGCATGATGAAAAAAATGTTGGATGCAAACTGTCCAACTTGGACTCATCAGACTATAAAGATTTTTTTATCTGTGTTAATGGATCTTCAAAGTTGGAACCCATCAGATCCAGCTATACAGTTTTTCAACTTCAAAATATAGGTGACATGAGCAAATGAAGTCAACTTAAAACTTGCTGATTTTCCTCTAGGCTATTTCTAAGTGAGCAGAAGATGCAAGAGAAGAAGAGTGAGGTTTAGTAAAGCGATGGTAGTGCAAACCCAGAAGCAAAAGGCAATCCACAGACTCTATTAGTCATGGCATCCAATGATAAACGATTGGGAACCAAACAATTTTATTTCTTCAGAATTTGTATTTTTATTTCTAACAGTTATAAGTATGAAAGGTTCTATAATCAGGCAGACCTGGTGCAATGCCAGATATATAGTGACCACAACGTATGTGTTACTTAGAAAACAGTCACAATAGTAGTTGTAGTAAAAGTGGTTTGGTTGTTTCTAAAGTTGTAAAAATGGGATAATGATTGCAATGACTTAGGCTTCTTATTTTTTTCTCTTGACCTTAAATATTTTTCAGTGTAGGCTTTATCAAAAACAAACAAACAAAAATTAGTTTCCCATGCTGGGTGATGGTGGCACATGTTAATTTCAAAACTTGGAAGGCAGAAGCAGGTGGACCTCTTGAATCCAAGGCCAGCCTGGTCTACAAAGCAATTTCTAGGACAGCCAAGGCTACACAGAGAAACTCTGTCTCCAAATACACAACACACGTGCGTGCGTGCGCACACACACGCACACACACACACACACACTCACAGTCACAGACACACACACACACACACACACACACAGAGAGAGAGAGAGAGAGAGAGAGAGAGAGAGAGAGAGAGAGAGAGAGAGAGAGAAACAGGCAGACAGACAGACAGAGACAGATAGACAGAGAGAGAGACAGAGAGACAGAGAGTGGGGGTGGGTTTCTCAAATAACAATTTTTTTCAAGAAGTCCACCTTGATTGGCAAGCAACTTTGGTTTTCAGTCACATTATGAGAATAATCTTGACCCATGTAGTTTGTCTCTGAAAGTTTTGCTTATGGAGTGTCCCAAGCTTTAGATGAAGGATGCTGCTAACTTATCAACTTTCATGTTGAAATAGTTTCCTTCTGCTTTTCAGTTAAACCATTGCCACCAGAATTCCTTCATATTAGTGTGGAGAATTCCATTGATATTAGAATGAAATGGAGCACACCTGGAGGACCCATTCCACCAAGGTGTTACACTTATGAAATTGTGATCCGAGAAGACGATATTTCCTGGGAGGTATGGATATTGTACTTATTTGCCAAAATCATAAATATAACTTTTAAAAATGTAATAGGATACTGGATAATCAAAATCTGTTGCTGTTCAAAAAGGAGTTAGACCATGATAAATATTTCAGTTTATTTTCCAGAAGGCCAAATCTAGTGGACAAAGGAAATATATGTATATTTAAACAAAAGTTTTAAGTAGTTACACCAATTTTAATGTTGCTAATACAGTCTAGTCACTTGTTTTCAATTTGTTTTAATAAATGAAATTTCTCAAGGAAATTGAAATAGATTGCATGGCTTCCAATAAGACTCAAACATAACACATACACATACACATACACACACAAACCACTTCTTTAAGTACAATCATGAAGTCAAAATTAAGAGTCCTCAGGTACACTAGACATTTCCTAGAGAAGAAAGGATTGTAAAGAAAGTGATCATTGTGAGACTCCAAACTTCAATGATATGGTGATTTCTTTTACCCCACCTTGGTATACCTTGTTTTATTTATTTCCAGTTTAGAAATTGGTAGAGACAGAAGGTGAACTACTAGTTTTCAATGACTCAATTCATATATAGGTGAGAAAAATGCTTACTGATTAAGTAGACATGGCCCAGGCTGGTTAATTGACTTGGCAGTCAGTTTGAAATAGATTCAAAATCTGATTCCCAGTCTACTTAAGTCTATACTATGTATTTTCAAGGCTCTGTAGATAAGTTAAATAAATAAAAAGCAATAATTACATATAAGAAGACCTCTGCAGCACTTTAAAGTGTAAACCTGAAGTAATTTCTTTAGGATTTTTTTCCCTTGTGATCCCTGTGAGAACATCTGAGTATCTTGTAGTAGTCTTATATATGAAGTGGTAGTTTTGTGTCAGTTCATGAGCGTTATTACATGAGACTTTAAAGTTAATCAGACCAAAAAGAGGAGGGGATGCACTTTGGAGATGAATATTTTGGTTTCCATGCAATCAACATTCAGTAATTCCCATATAGCTTTTTCCCATTTATAGAACCTAGAATATCTGACACTAATATGGATATTGTGGACACTAAATGATGTAGAGTTGTGACTTATTGCACATGATGTTTCTTATTACAAGTAATCTATAAAAGAACAAAAGATAAAGTTAAATACAGAGAAGTAGTGGGAGAAAATGCCTTTAAAAATCAGTGTAAAGTGGTGGACCTTTGTAGTAACTCAATGCTGTTGTTTTATGTCCCAAAACATTTTGAAGCAGAGATGAAATCATTGCTGTTGTACTGAGTTCAAATAAACACACCATAGTTTTCCTTGGCTTTCAGTCTGCCACAGACAAAAACGATATGAAGTTGAAGAGGAGAGCAAATGAAAGTGAAGACCTATGCTTTTTTGTAAGATGTAAGGTCAATATATATTGTGCAGATGATGGAATTTGGAGCGAATGGAGTGAAGAGGAATGTTGGGAAGGTATGCACTATATGGATGAGAACGAAGTAACTGGGGCTATTGGGTAGCAAAATGTATTTCTTCTCAGTGCAGTTGTAAATTGGAGATCAAATAATCTTGTGCATCTATAAATGGAGGAAAAGTAAGTACTTCAATCAAGATAGGCTTATTGGACACCTAACATTCATTTGGAACTAGATATCTTGTTCTGTTTTAATGGAATATTTTTGTTTATCTTTTATAAGCATTTCATAGTTCTTCGGGCAAAGCCCAGAGTCCATTTTAATCAATATTTTTTTGTGCTTTCAATTTTCACTAGAACAGAATTTTTAAGAAGGAGATGCAGCTGGCTCCAAGTGTCTTAACAATACTTACTGGTCATTTTTCAAATTTACATGTTGTCCTGGTTTCATGTCTGTTGCTGTGATAAAATATTCTATCCAAAAATAACGGCGAGGAACGGCTTAATTAGCTCAGGATTCCTGGTTATATACAGCCTATCACAGTAAAGCGGTTTAGATGGCAGAATTTCCAAACTGCTCCTCATACACAGAAAGCAGAAAGCAATGAGTGCATTCACATTGCCACCGGTAGGGCCCCTGTCATCTTTTCATTTAGTCCAGGGCCTATCCTGTGGAACAGTGAATCCAGACTCAATAATTTCCCTTGGCGGTTTCTTGCCACACCAGCACCATGCAACGACCCCCACCCAGTGGTCAGCTGCCACAACACCCAGCAACCAGGTAGAAACAAAACTCTAGAAATTTAAAATTAATCAGTCAGATTTATATATCAATAAATTCTCAATTCACAAGATGCCCATACAATAATATCAGGGCCAACTGATAATGATACAGGCTGCCCACCTATATTAGACAAGTTGCCCCAATTATTCTATCCCTATATGATAACACATCTACCTGTGGCTATTTAAAACCATGCGGATTCTGAATCATCTTGTTCATTGGCCTCCATCTTACTTCCTCCTCTCTACCTGTCTGTCTGTCTCCATCTCTGCCACTCTTTGCTCTGCCTCCATTTTCCCCTATCCAATCACTGGCTTCTTGTTGTATAAATAATTAAATTAATTGGACAGGGAAAATTCCATTACAGATATTCTCACCTCAGTTAACCCAAACAACAGAGTGCCTCACAGGCATGCCCATGGGCCATCCTGCTCTAGACAGTCTCTCATCTAGCCCCTCTTCCAAGATGATTCTACAGCATGTCTAGCTGATAATGAAAACTAACCATGACAGATTTTGTATTTAGTTAAAGCCATTACTTTCTGTACTAATGGAAAGTGATTTATGATAAGAATGTTTTCAGATTTCATAGTGATCCAAACATAAAGGCCTAGAAGGTGGCACATAGTATGATTTAATTCAGAATATATTTATATCACTATAAATTATTGATAATTATTCAAAATTAAAGAAATATACATTCAGCACTGCTATGCTGTTATTTATATATGGATGTAAGTGTAAAAACTTACACATGCTTCTACTATAGTGGAATGGTGTCTCTACGTCCGTCTACCTACAGCAAAAACATTGTTTGATTTTGTTTATTGAATACTTTTAAAGTACTTACCATGTATCAGATTGCAGAGATTATATATTCAGCAGTATTTATTACTCTTGTCAAGTCTCTGTTATTCCCCAAGTTGGGAAAAATTAATAATAACCAAAGAAAATATCTTATACAACCTATAGAGAATATGGATGAAAATAGTACTGGTAAGCAAGAGTTCAAGCAAGAGATATCTGTATAAAGAGAAAAAATAATTTTACTCTTTTTACATTTTTTACTTTTGAAGCCACTTTTGGAAATCTGGAAAATACTTGTGTGTATGTATGTGTGTGTGGTGTGTGTTTGTGTTGAGTTATATTTTGTCAGAAGTACAAAAATTGTATAAAGTGGTTATATTGATTTCTTTACTAGATTATCATAACATACATCTCTTTGCATTACATAAAATCTCATCAGTAATGTAGGGTACTGAGAGTTCTTTTTCCTTGACAGGTATCTCCTGGTAGAGTGATAACTTAGACCTACAATTTAAGAACAAAGATTTTCTGGCACTGCTTATAGTTTTAGATGTTTAGGTTACATTTCTTTTTGGGTATTTCAAGTTATAGAAAAAATAGGACAATTGCACATGCATGCACGCATACACACACACACAAACACAGTTAGTTTAAACAACACATATCTACTTTTCTACAATTCTTGAGAAACTGAATGAAAAATCTGAGCTTAGTTCACCGACCATGTTCAGGTGCTCAGAATCGTCCTTTGTTAGTTTTAATATTATTTTGTCTTTTTTCCATCTGATTTGGCATAGTTTATTACAATTAGTATACACACAAAATCATACAAACTCCATAAAGTAAATGGTTTTTTTGAAAATTTCATTTGGTATATTTTGATTGTATTAACCCCCTCTACTCCTCCCATAGCCACCCTTCCACCCTTACCTTTCTACTACTCCAAATTTGAGTTGGCATTGTATACCTGCTGGGAGAAAGAGAGTTAGCTTTCTTTAATAACGACCCCTGTTCATTTGACCATATTCCAGGTCAGGACCCGTTTCCATGAGCAATTGGGTAACACAAACTGAACTTGATGGGGAAAATAAGTAGAACAGTAGTAATGTTTCTGCAATAAAAGAACTTTGTAGGAATTGTCTAGATTAGAGAACACAAACAGAGTATCAGGAAATGAACTGTCTGTCTTGCTATTGTTAATTCTGCATGTCAGGAGACTTATACTGTCTGTTACTTCTCCAGAAATTACCCCTGTAAATCTTTCCTATGTTAAGCATTTGAATTTGGCTCAAAATTTTCTAGGAGAAACTAAGATCCCAAGGGAATAAGACAAAGACAAATTGAAATGGGAGGTAGATTTATAGGTCTAGCTCTAGAATTTAACATGCTGTGTGTTATTCCAAAACAAATCTGAGATACTTGACTTGGAAAAATTTTCTATAGTTTAAGTGTATCTACTGACTGTTATTTCTATGGAGAAGTAACATTAACACATCATGCCTTGGTCAGGTCTTCTTTGGATGCTTGAATTCTTGCCTAATATGCTCAAG
The DNA here is from genome assembly GCF_000001635.26 of Mus musculus. Classification (NCBI taxonomy): domain Eukaryota; kingdom Metazoa; phylum Chordata; class Mammalia; order Rodentia; family Muridae; genus Mus; species Mus musculus. The sequence goes on along the minus strand of NC_000086.7, from coordinate 147,385,131 downwards.
GCCTGGTGTTCAATCACTACCAGTACTAAAATAAGGAAAAAACCCTATTTAAAAAAAAAAACAGAAAAAAGAAGTTACATCTAAAACATCAAACAGCAGCATCATGTCTTGTCACTTAGTTCAGCCTCTAAGGCTTCAACAAATCTTAGATGGTGACCTTGTAAGGTCAGCTTCATTAGCACTGTGTGTATTTTTATCACGATACACATATCTTTATTAAGATAATATCTTATTCTTGAGATTTAAGAGATACATGAGATTTATTTATTTAATCATTTGACTCATGTACTATGAGTTTTTAATGAGAAATATCACAACATCAAATTTTAAGCAAAATTATATTGTTTTGCGAGTTATTTTTGTAATTGGATTGGGATACATATCACAGTACATCAAAGTAGATTTTCTGTATGCTAAACTCAGACCCAATTGTGGCATCTGTGCATTGACAATTATGTCAGTTAAATTCCATTACTGCATTATTGACAGTTTACTTATGTATTAAATGTTTCCAGATTCTTTATAAACCTTTAACATCTCTCTTTTTATTGTTATATTTTTTTTAATCATAGGTTACACAGGGCCAGACTCAAAGATTATTTTCATAGTACCAGTTTGTCTTTTCTTTATATTCCTTTTGTTACTTCTTTGCCTTATTGTGGAGAAGGAAGAACCTGAACCCACATTGGTAAGCTGTTAAGCTTATGTCAAATAGACATACAGAGTAATACATTTAGAAGGCAAAGGCCTGCATTTTATACATTTGTCTGCTCACTATAAGGTACAACTGATACTATACACATTATTGTAATATCCTCAGAAAGTAGTCAATTTGATACTGAAAACCCACATTTTGGGGAGTGGCAGTTAATTCTGTCAAAATGGGAGAAAAATATCTAAGAACATGAAATACTCCAGATCTTTAGATGAGAAAATTGCACAGTGCACAGACTCCAGGAGACAGATTGGGAGGGGAGAAAGTGACATAGGTCCTAAAACATCTGGTCACATACATTTATAGCTAAAATGAGAGAGAAATAAATGTATGCACACTTTACCATTCAGCTTTCCTTCTCTATTCTTACCTAGTCCAGGGTACAAGTCAAGGGAGTGGTGCTACTCAGAGTGGGTTGGATCTTCCAATATCAGTTAATGTAATTAAGATTTTTCCTCACATATGTAACCACAGGTTCACATGACCTGGAAATTCCCTCATTGAAATCCCCTTCCCAGATGACTTAGAATTGTGTCAAGTTGACACTTAAAACTAGCCATGACGTAGGCTCTAAGGGAACACTGGTGAAAAACATCTTAATACTGTGTTTTGTAAAGATAGAATATGGGCTGTCCATGGAATGTTTCACTTCTTTGTTTGTTAAAATTTTAAATTGTTAGTACTAGTGAAATTGTATTATTAATTATTTGCTAGTGACAGAGTTCTTTTTGAATTTCAGAGCCTCCATGTGGATCTGAACAAAGAAGTGTGTGCTTATGAAGATACCCTCTGTTAAACCACCAATTTCTTGACATAGAGCCAGCCAGCAGGAGTCATATTAAACTCAATTTCTCTTAAAATTTCGAATACATCTTCTTGAAAATCAGTGTTTGTCCTAATAGTGTTGGGTTTTTGACTAAAGTGCTGGATATATATCTCAAGTTGGCTTAGTGTGTGATAGTCATGAATCAGCCTTTCAAGACATTACACATGTGTGATATCATGGTTAACTTCAATACAATTAGGTAGACTTTATGGTGCACAGACCTTTAGCAGATAGTAAATTTACTATATTCTAGTAATTGCTTTGTTTCCTCATAAATCTGTGGTGAGAGATCTATATATAGATACATCAAGAGATGGGTCATATTTTATTCAACATTGTATTAATAAGATAATATGATCTTTCAATTTGAACTAACCTACCGAGATACAGCCAAGTCTTGAAAAATGAGACTTAATGGTTTTGTGGATGGTTCTTTTAAACTGAAATTTTGGGTGAAAGTACACATCATGAGTAAGTATGAAGGATGCTTTGAATACATTCCCAGTTCCGCGAGTATCACATTTCAAAAAATAAAAAGTTGCTATAAGGCTGAAAATTATGACATGACTGAGGACTATATTTGAAAAGTTCAGAACTCATATACATTATGGTAAGAACCCTTTGTTATTTTAAAGGTAGCCTTTCATTTAAAATATTAGTATGTGTCTATATGTACACATATATGTTAATGATCTTATGTGGAGGTCCAAGGACAACTTTATCTATCTATCTATCTATCTATCTATCTATCTATCTATCTATCTATCTATCTATCTATTTATTTATATATTTTAACAATCTTTCTATTAGCTATTTTCTTCATTTACATTTCAAATGCTATCCCAAAAGTCCCCTATACCTTCCCTCTGCCCTGCTTCCCAACCCACCCACTCTCACTTCTTGGCCCTGGCATTCCCCTGTACTGGGGCATATAAAGTTTGAAAGACCAAGGGGCCTCTCTTCCCAATGATGGCTGAGTAGGCCATCTTCTGCTACATATGCAGCTAGACACATGAGCTCTGGGGGTACTGGTTAGTTCATATTGTTGTTCCTCCTATAGGGTTGCAGACCCCTTCAGCTCCTTGGATACTTTCTCTAGCTCCTCCATTGGGGGCCCTGTGTTCCATCCAAGAGATGACTGTGAGCATCCACTTCTGTATTTGCCAGGCACTGGCATAGCCTCACATGAGACAGCTATATTAGGGTCCTTTCAGCAAAACCTTGCTGGCATATGCAATAGTGTCTGTGTTTGGTGGCTGATTATGGGATGGAGCCCTGGGTGGGGCAGTCTCTGGATGGTCCATCCTTTTATCTTAGCTCCAAACTTTGTCTCTGTAACTCCCTCTATGTGTATTTTGCCTGCTATTCTAAGGAGGAATGAAGTATCCACATTTCAAGAGTCAATTCTCTCTTTGCACCCTAGGTCATGGAGTTCACACACTGCTAAGCTTACTTGTGGATTTGCCTTTCTTAACATTTGTCAGCCTTGTGGGTTTTGGGGGGCTGGATGCAAGCCAGTGCAGACATGTCAATGATCGTAGAAAACACCTATCTGAAATTAGCAAGAAGATTTTAATAAAAAGATTATTTAAATATGCACCCAAATGTTAAATAATGTAGCTACATGGGAGAAGTGCATTATAAAACTCTGAGTAGTGTCCAGTTATATAAAGTAAAGGGTACAATGAGCATATACCCAAAATATTTGGCTTAAGTGAGTCCAAATACTTATATAATAAATGGTTCATTTATCTGAAATATTGTTTGTTTTTCAGAACCTCCAAACGAAATGCCAATTCATTTTCATTCTGAGAGTCATTAATTAATGAAGACTACTCTGTACCAGGGAAATCCCTAACAGTACTTACTGTTGATAAAGGGCTCATTCTAGCTCCATACAATTAATATAAATTTTATTTATTCTTACATATAATACGTTCTGAGCGCAGCCTTCCCTTCTTCCACTCCTCTCATTTCACCACCCTTACTTTTATTCTCTTCCAGATCCATAGCCACTCTGTTTCCCTTCAGAAAATAGCAGGTCTTACAGGAATATCAACCTAACATGGCATAACACGTTACAATAAGTTTAGGCAAGAGCCTTTTTATCAAGGCTGGATGAGGCAACCCAGTAGGATGAAAAGTGTCCAAAGGGCAGGCAAAGGAGCCAGAGACAATAGTTTCACAAGAATGTTGAGCTAAATAACCATAACATAGATGGAGAAGGCCTAGATCAGACCCATGCAGGCTTCCTGATTGTTACTTCAGTTTCTGTGAGCCCCTATGAGCACTGCTTAGTTGATTCTGTGGGACATTTCCACCCTGTGTCTTTGACCCCTCTGGCTCCCACAGTCTTTCCTTCTCTCTTCTACAGGTTTTCCCAAGCTCCACCTAATGTTGGCTGTGGGTCTCTGTATCTGCTCCCATCATCTGCTAGAGGAAGCCTCTCTGATGAGTTTGAACTAAGCAACAATCTATGAATATAGCAGAATATCATTAAGAATATTTTCATTTACTTTTTTTGCAGTGTGTGTGTGTGTGTGTGTGTGTGTGTGTGTGTGTGTGTGTTTTGTTTGTTGTCAGTCATTTTTGGTTATATTCTAGATCCCAGGACCATCCAGCCTCTGGTTCCTAGCCATCCATGTAGTTGTAGGCTTGAGCTCTCTCTTGAAGCATGGTCCACAATTTAGACCATTGCCTCAGCATATTCTGTAGGGAGGACAGATTGTAGGTGAAAGGTTTTGTAATGGGATTAGTGTCCTAGGCACAACACTAGAAGCGTTGCCTGGTTTCAGTAAATGTCCACTTCAGTCTCCTTGTCCATTACTAGGAATCCTTGCTTGAGTTACCCTCATAAGACCCAGGGAGTTTCCATTGCACTAGGTTTCCACATTGCCCTCCCAGATGCACCCCAGTCATCTCTCTCTCTACCCTCTCTCTTTGTCCCTCTCTCCTCTTCCTGATCACTCCTGTCTCCAACTGCCCCAACCTCCCTGGGAAGGGGAAATAAAATATAATGGATTAGTTTAAAGTCTTAGTCTTTAGAGAAGAGGTTCCATATCATTTGAAAAACACTTACAGATTGGTGGCAGGATGATCTCTATTAACCTACTGTGTCAAATAAAGTAACAGTTGAAGAATATTTAAAAAATAAATAAAAAATTTAAATCCTATGGTAACTTTGATAGAAGCTTATAAGAAGTGGAAAAGCATTTACTCATACAAAATCCTACTATATCATAGAATACTTAGAATTCATAACAATTGAGCCTTCTTTATTGACTTCTTCTAGCACACACAAAAAAGGAGACTCTTTTTAGATAGGTGTAACCTATAGCAAAAGGCTTCACTTTATCCCAGCTGCCAGGAGAAAGCTAAGGTTTCTGTCCTTTGAGGCACAGTCATCAACATTTCTCATCCTCACCTACTGTGGCAGATACTGTATTACAGGAAGTAAAATCTGAGACTTCTTTCTGTACATAGGTACCATAGCTAGAACAGAAACCTCATACAACACATAACTGGCCAAGAAGGCTTTTCCCCTAAACCTTTATGAGGAAGAGATTTCACAGTGATAGGGAAAGAGGAGCCAGGAAGTCTATGGATAATTTTGTCTTGCCAGTAAGAGGTACAGGTGCAAGAATAATAGAGTTCTGCTTCCATCACAGAACAGCAATAAAGGATGTCTGACAGTGATAAGAGTTAACCTATTAGAACAGAGACTTCTATAATGCCTCATAAGGGAACTAACTTTATTTTGGAAAAGGAATGATAAAATTCAAATAGAAAAACCCTATTAAAATGGAGATCTTGCTGGCAAACAATCAAGAGAAGTGTAGCCATATGATAGGGTTGAGAGCACATGAGAACAGACAGGCAGGTCCATTTTACAAATGAAAGCATCAAATAGATAAGAAAACTCATCTTGATGTTAGGATAAAACCAGAAAGACCACCACTGTAATAGAAAATATTTCATTGAGTTTCAAATTTTGGCTCGAGCTTTTGTAGCAGCAGTCCATCCATAACAGCAAAGACTAGGTACAATGTTTTGGTGAGAGAATATGTGACTGAGATGTCCAGGTCTGACCAAATAGGAAAGGAGAAAGAGCACCAGAATCTGGGTAGTCTATAACCTTCCAAACCCACCCTCTAGTGACCTATGCCCATCAGCTAGGAGACCCTATCTCCCAGCCGTTCTACCACCACCTAAAATAGCAGTACAACTGGAAACCAAGTTTTCAAACATATGAGACTGTGTGTGGTGGTGGTGGGTTGATTTTGCATCTAACTCATAACATTCACATTTATTTATATAATTGTGGATGCATACATACTTATGTTATACTTTGGGATATAATAAAATAGTTCGTTATTGATTTTGTTTCTCATTTTGCTGCAATTTGATAATGAGAGACATTTTCTTTTCTTCCTTTATATCATGCAACACTTCTTGTGTGTGTGTGTGTGTGTGAATATTTATGAGGATGGTATGTTAATGTTTGGCTTTGGTTTTGGGTTATCAAACTATCTCTAAAGTGGCATTACTATTTTGCATTTCTGTTAGCAATGAATGCATGTTCCTTTTATCTGCATCTTTGCCAGCATCTTACAGTAATTAAAAAATATCATTTCTTTTCCTGTTTATTTTCTAGTACTGGAGTTTAAGGCTAAAGTCTCCCACATGCTAGATATACTGTCTAGTTGTTGTTGTTTTTATTTTGTTTTTGTCAAGTTGACACAAACTAGAGACCTGGAAAGAGGGAAAACTAGTTTAAGAACTGCCTCTATTGGATGGACTTTAGGCAAATGGGTATAACATTTTCTTGCAGGGTTATTATTGATAGAGGAAAAGGCTAGCTCACAGAGGGTGATATCATGCCTAGGTAGATGGGCATGGGACGTATAAGAAAGGTAGTAGAGTAAGGCAGAGCAGAATCCAGCAAGCAGCACTCCTTTATAATTTCTGCTCCATACCTTCCTTCAGGTTTCTGTCTTGAGGTTGTTGCTTTCTTTTCAGTCCACAGAGGACCGTAAAATGTCAGCCAAATATTCTTTCCCAGAATTCCTTTGGTCTGTGCTTTATCACAGCTTTAGAGAAACAGCCTACATTAGGGAATAATTTTGCTAATAATCTCCAGACTCTTTGTTAGCAATTGTTTTTTATTATTATATTTTTATTACTTAAGACAGGATTCAATGCAATCCCCATCAAAATTCCAACTCAATTCTTCAACGAATTAAAAGAGCAATCTGCAAATTCATCTGGAATAACAAAAAACCTAGGATAGCAAAAACTCTTCTCAAGGTTAAAAGAACCTCTGGTGGAATCACCATGCCTGACCTAAAGCTGTACTACAGAGCAATTGTGATAAAAACTGCATGGTAGTGGTATAGCGACAGACAAGTACACCAGTGGAATAGAATTGAAGACCCAGAAATGAACCCACATACCTATGGCCACTTGATCTTTGACAAGGGATCTAAAACCATCCAGTGGAAAAAAGAAAGCATTTTCAACAAATGGTGCTGGCACAACTGGCGGTTATCATGTAGAAGAATGCGAATTGATCCATTCCTATCTCCTTGTCCTGAGGTCAAATCTAAGTGGATCAAGGAACTCTACATAAAACCAGAGACAGTGAAACTTATAGAGGAGAAAGTGGGGAAAAGCCTCGAAGATATGGGCACAGGGGGAAAATTCCTGAATAGAACAGCAATGGCTTGTGCTGTAAGATCGAGAATCAACCAATGGGACCTCATAAAATTGCAAAGCTTCTGTAAAAAGACACCGTCAATAAGACAAAAAGGCCACCAACAGATTGGGAAAAGATCTTTACCTATCCTAAATCAGATAGGGGGCTAATATCCAACATATATAAAAAACTCAAGAAGGTAGACTCCAGAAAAACAAATAACCCCATTAAGAAATGGGGCTCAGAGTTAAACAAAGAATTCTCACCTGAGGAATACTGAATGGCTGAGAAGCACCTGAAAAAATGTTCAGCATCCTTAATCATCAGGGAAATGCAAATCAAACCAACCCTGAGATTCCACCTCACACCAGTTAGAATGGCTAAGATCAAAAATTCAGGTGACAGCAGATGCTGGCGAGGATGTGGGGAAAGAGGAACAGTCCTCCATTGTTGGTGGGATTGCAAGCTTATGCAACCACTCTGGAAATCAGTCTGGCAGTTTTTCAGAAAATTGGACATAGTACCACCGAAGGATCCCACAATACCTCTCCAGGGCGTATATCCAGAAGATGTTCCAACCAGTAAGAAGGACACATGCTCCACTATGTTCCTAGCAGCCTTATTTATAATAGTCAGAAGCTGGAAAGAACCCAGATGCCCCTCAACAGAGGAATGGATACAGAAAATGTGGTACAATTACACAATGGAGTACTACTCAGCTATTAAAAAGAATGAATTTATGAAATTCTTAGGCTAATGGATGGACCTGGAGGGCATCATTCTGAGTGAAGTAACCCAATCACAAAAGAACTCACACAATATGTACTCACTGATTAGTGGATATTAGCCCTGAAACTTACAATACCCAAGATATAAGATACAATTTGCGAAACACATAAAACTCAAGAAGAACGAAGACCAAAGTGTGGACACTTTGCCCCTTCTTAGAATTGGGAATAAAACACCCATGGAAGGAGTTAAAGAGACAAAGTTTGGATCTGAGATTAAAGGATGGACCATCTAGAGACTGCCATACCCGGGGATCCATCTCATAATCATCCTCCAAGCGCTGACACCATTGCATACACTAGCAAGATTTTGCTGAAAGGACTCTGATAAAGCTCTCTCTTGTGAGGCTATTCTTGGGCCTAACAAACACAGAAGTGGATGCTCACAGTCAGCTACTGGATGGATCACAGGGCCCCCAATGGAGGAGCTAGAGAAAGTACCCAAGTAGCTAAAGGGATCTGCACCCCTATAGGTGGAACAACAATATAAACTAACCAGAACCCCCCAGAGCTTGTGTCTCTAGCTGCATATGTATCAGAAGTTGGCCTAGTCGGCCATCAGTGGAAAGAGAGGCCCATTGGTCTTGCAAACTTTATATGCCTAAGTACAGGGGAATGCTAGGGCCAAGAAGTGGGAGTGGGGGGAAGAGAGTGGGGGGGAGGGTATGGGGGACTTTCGGGATAGCATTGGAAATGTAAGTGAAGAAAATACCTAATAAAAAAAGAAAGAAACAAAACAAAACAAAACAAAAAAACCCAAAGGAACTCACATGATATGCACTCACTGATAAGTGGATTTTAGCCCAGAAACATAGAATACCCAAGATACAACTTGCAAAACACATAAAACTCAAGAAGAAGGAAGAGCAAAGTATGGACAATTCACCCCTTCTTAAAATTGGGAACAAAACACCCATGGGAGGAGTTACAGAGACAAAGTTTGGAACTGAGACCGAAAGGATGGACCTTCCAGACACTGCCCCACCCGCGGGTCCATCCCATAATCAGCCACCAAATGCAGACACTATTACATATGCCAGCAAGATTTTGCTGAAGGGACCCTGATATAGCTGTCTCTTGTGAGGCTATGCCAGTGCCTGGCAAGCACAGAAGTGGATGCTCACAGTCAGTTATTGGATGGAACACAGGGCCTCCAATGGAGCTGAAGGTGTCTGCAACGCTGTAGGTGGAACAACAATATGAACTAAGGAGTCCCCCCAGAGCTCATGTCTCTAGCTGCATTTTTAGCAGTAGATGGCCTAGTTGGCCATCATTGGGAAGAGTGGCCCTTTGTCTTGCAAATTTTATATGCCCCAGTACATGGTAAACACCAGGGCCAAGAAGTGGGAGTGGATAGATAAAGGAGCTGGGGTGGGGGAGTGTATAGCAGACTTTTGGGATAGCATTTGAAATGTAAATGAAGTAAATACCTAATTAAAATAGGAGGAAAAAAGGACAGTTTTTAAATTTAATTATATTTTGATCATATTCTTCCTCATGCAAGTTATTCCAGATCCTTTACCCTGTGCTACCCAGCCAACATTAATTTTTTTTCCAAAAAAATTTTTTTAAAAAGTATGTACTAATACTTTTTTCAATTTTATTGGTATATTTTGAGAAAATATTAATTTTAGATTACTACCTTTCCTAACATTTAAGCTGTATTTTATCATTATTATTTCTATAGTCACCTTATTTTTAAACCTTTGTTTAAATAGATCTAAAGCTTACCAAAACTTTTGGTACTATTTATAAATCCCTTCTTTAGTTTTTTAAATGAATCTTCTTTACATACTTCAAGAAAGACTTGTTTTTTATTAATTAAATAATTTACTTTATATTCTGATTGCAGTTTCTCTTCCCTCCTCTCCTCCCATTCCCTCCTTCTTCTGTCCCCTTTCCTATATCCCCTCCTTTTCTCTTCAGAGAAGGGGAGATCTTCCATGGATATCATCTTGCCTTGGCATGTCAAGTTGCAGTAGGACTAGGTACATCATCTTTTACTGAGTCTAGACAAGGGAGCCCAGTTAAGTGAAAAGGGATTCATTCATAGGCATCAGAGTCAGAGACTGCCCCTGCTCCAACTGTTAGGGGTCCCACACAAAGATCAAGCTGCACATCTGTTACATATATGTAGGGGGCCTAGCTCTATCTGATGTTGGCTCTCTAGTTGGTGGTTCAGTCTGTGAGCCCCTATAGGCCCAGGTTAGTTGATTCTGTGAATTTTCCTGTGGTATCTTTTACCTCTCTGGATCCTTCAATCCTTCCTCCTCCTGTTCCACAAGATTCCCTGAACTCAGACTAATGTATGGCTGTCGGACTTTGTATCTGTTTCCATCAGGTGCCTCTTAGATAACAGTTATGCAAGGCTCCTGTCTGGAAGCATAGCATAATATCATTAATAGTGTCAGGCATGGACTCTCTCTGAAGGCATGGGTCTCAAGTTGGGTTAGTCATTGGTTGAGCATTCCCTGAATTTTTGTCTGTATTCTTATACATCTTTTAGGCAGAAAATATAATGGGTTGAAAGTTTTGTGGCTAGGTTAGGTTTTCCCATGCTTCTGTATTAAGGGTGGCTGCATACAGGAGATGGTCGGTTCATGTTCCGTATCCCCTGTTGCCAGAAGTCTTAGCTAGGGTCACCCTCATATATCCCTGCAAGTTTTCATTGTCCAAGGTTTTTAGTGTATCTCAGAGATGCCCCACCCATTCCAGCTCTTTCACTTATCCTCCACATACTTGATCCCTCTTGTTCTCCTCCCCACCCCCTCTCAAACCAGTACCCTCCCTACATGCACCCCTTATTTCTATTTTATTTCCCCTTCTCAGTGAGATTCAAAGATACATGTGAATGGCACTAAAGAGATCACCCTGAGTGAGGTAATCCAGACCCAGAAAGACATGCATGATATATACTCACTTATGAGTGGATTCTAGCCATAAAGCACAGGATTCCCATGCTACACTCCACAGAACCAAAGAAATTAAGTAACAAGGAGAGTCCAGAGGAAGACTTGTGTATTTAATGAGTCAGAAAGGAAATGGATCTGGATGGGAGGGTGGTTAGGAAGAACTGGGAGGAGTTGAGGGAGGGGAAACCATAATCAGGATATATTATATGAAAAAACTGTTTTCAATAGAAGAAAAAGAAAAAAAGAAAAGGGTTGAGACACTGAAGAGGTAATGTTCCTAAAATGACTCCTAATTACTTTGTCATCTGTTTCCAGTATTTTCTGAATTTTCAAAAATGGGTTGTAGTTGTAAATTGGCCATTCACAGTGCATACTTTAGCCTTTAAGTACTTCTGCAAACAAAACTGAGGTACTTGTCTGAAACTGAAAGTCTACTAGGAAACTTGTTTTGTTTCTTCCTATTCTGATGTGCTAGTTGTTTTTGTCTTACCTTACTATATCATATTTTATTGTTATTCCTTAGAAGCCTGTTGCCTTTCTATTGACAGAGAAAGGGGGTGGGCCTAGAAGTGAGATATCTAGAGAGAACCTGGAAGGATTAGCTAGAGGAAAACTTCATCAGGATATATCATGTGAAGAAAAAAATCTATTTTCAATGAATAGAAAATATACACATATGTTTATGGGGAAAAAGAAGGACTTGTTCTCTGGATTTGTGTACATTTAAAAATAATTGTCTTTCTATTTAAGTAACACAACATATTCTTTTTAAGAATTTCTATCCTCATTAATAATTAGTGCTTCTAGATAAAGGCTAGAGATCAATATGATGTCCTTCTACATGTATAATTTTTGGGTTTCAAAATGAATCATTTTGTATCTTGGAAAGTCATCAATTTATTACTCAGGGCCATTTTTATCGCATGCCAAGTGTCTTTTGATGAAATGTTTCAAAACATCAAATAGGTCACACAGAGGGAGGATAAACCATAATCAGGATTTATTATATGAGAAGATAATTTTAATAAAATAAGAAAAAAAGTAGAAAAAAAAAAAGAAAAGAAAGAACATCACACAGAGATCCAATGTTGATCCTATATGACCCAAGTTGATATTTGGTTCAAATATTCAGATATTTTAAAATTCAGGAAATTGTTTACTATAGCTTTGAGTGGTTTTTGTGTTCCAATTTTTCTTTGTCTCTTTTTCTGAAAAATCAATATGTATTGGGTCTTCTACATTTATCCTACAAAATTAAGTTTCTAGCTTTTTTTTATATTCTTTTCTCATTTTTAGATTGTTTTGCTCCAATTCATCTTCCTTATCACCTTTTTTGATCTTATTTAAAATTGTGCCTTTTCTCCTGTATTGCTGTCTTCATTAATATCTGTAACAGTTTTCATTTTTTTCCATTTCCATTTCTTTTCTGAGATCTTTGTACCATTCCAAATATTTCTATTATCTTAATGTTTCTGTCCTTTCCTTTCCTTTCCTTTCCTTTCCTTTCCTTTCCTTTCCTTTCCTTTCCTTTCCTTTCCTTTCCTTTCCTTTCCTTTCCTTTCCTTCCCTTTCCTTTTCCTTTTCCTTTTCCTTTTCCCTTTCCTCTTCTCTTCTCTTCTCTTCTCTTCTCTTCTCTTCTCTTCTCTTCTCTTCTCATCTTTTCTTTGAAATTTGATTTTGTTTCCAGTTGTGTGTGCACACCTTAAGGAAATACATTTTTCTCCAGTAATTTTAAAAAATTCTTAGCAATGTGCTTACTCATTATTTGACTTTATTTCAGTTCAATGTACTTGAGTAGGCCCTATCAATCATGTTCTTTGCTCACCTCTTTCTTCTCTGTTTCCCCTTACAGTGTATGTGCATATGCATTGGTTCTGTATAAATTATTCTTAAGAGTAGTTTCCTAGACCAGTTCTCTGTGTGAAGATAAAAAGGTCCAGAGGCCAAGACAGAACTCTAAGCCAGAAGAGTTCTCCTGACCCAGAGTGAAGATGTATAGAATAACAGATTTTTGTGCCAGGGTGTGTGCTTAATTGCCTCCTAGTAATCAACATTTTCTCATCTTGTCTATTTCTTGTCTTATTATATTGCTGAGACTGATAACTTAGGAATGGCATTTCCCATCTAGTTAGTATTTTGTTACTAGGACAAGAGATATGCAAAGTAAAGAGAAAACAGAAATAGTTATTTCTTCTTAGTACTGACTGAAAGTTTTAGCCTTGAGAGAGCCATCATTCAAAATATTTTTTCAATTTATTTATTTACTTACTTATTTATTAATTCACTTTACATTCTGATCTTGGCCCATATTCCAGCCACCCCCAACAGTAGATCCCCTTGCCCCCTCCATTTCTTTGAACATTCAAAATCTTTCTTCAAATATTTTTTATTTACTTTATATCCAGATCTTAGCCCCCTCCCTCCTTTCCTCCAAGATTCATCCTTACAAATCCCTACTCACCTTGCCCCCTCACCCTTTCCTCAAAGAAGGGGGAGCTCTCTTGGGTACCACTCCATCCTGTAACATTTAGTCTGTGCAGGACTAGGCACAACATCTCCTGCTGATGCACAACCAGGCAGCCCATTTGGAGAAAGGAGATCCAAAATCCAGTAACAGAATCAGAGACAGCCTCTGCTCTTGCTGTTAGGGGACCCACATGAAGACCAAGCTGCACATTTGCTGTAAATGTGTAGAGGGCCTAGGTCTAACCCCTGTGTGGTCCCTGGTTGTTGACCCTGTCTTTTTGAGTCACAATGAGAGCAGGTTAATTGACTTGATAAGTCTTCTTTTGGTGTCCTTGACCCTTCCAGCTTGCTTAATCCTATCCCCTACTCTCCCACAAGACTCCCTCAGTTCTGCCTGATGTTTGGCTGTGGATCTCTGCATCTGTTTCCATCTGCCACTGGATGAAACCTCTCAGGAGACAGTTATGCTAGGTTTATGTCTGAAAGCATAACAGAGCATCATTAATAGTGTGAGGTGTTGGCTCTCTCACACAGCATGGGTCTTAGGTTTGGGCAGTCACTGATTGTTCTCTCGGGTTCTGTATCCATCTTTAGCCCTGGACATCTTGTAGGCAAGGCAAATTTTGGGCTGAAGGCTTTCTGGTTGGCTTGATGTCCCCCTCCTCTTGTGCACACCCTGACTCGCCAGCAAGAACGACGCTGCAACAGGATCCTTCTGTACACATTTATTGGGAGAGCTTGATTGCAGAGGTGAAAGACCCTGAGCCCAGAAATGGTGCTGCTTATATAGGCCTAGGAGTGACGTGTCCATACCTGATTGGTTATGCTACCAGTACCTCATTAATATGCGTCGGGCCGGGCAGTGACTCAGCAAAAAAAAACTCTTATACACATGCGCACATTGGTTGTTTACCCATAATCATGGGCAGTGGCCAGTGGTAGCCAGCGCCATCTTGTAATGGCGTTTGTGGCTTCCCACACCCTCCCTCCTCTGGAAGTCCTACTTGGTTACAGTATGTGGTCACTTCAGTCTTTATATCCCTTGCTGGTAAGAATCTCAGTTAGGGTCAACCCCATAGACTGACCTCTCCTCCTCTCCTCGGTCTCTAGCTAGTCCCAGAGATGCCCTCCACCAATTTCCATTGTCACTTTCAGCTCTCTCCTGTCCCCCATCTGCTCATACCTGATCCCCATCCCAGTACCCTCCTCAACCCCTCTACTATCCTTTTCCCTATCTCCATCTTCAATTAATATTTAGTTACCTCTTCTGTGTGAGATTCAAGGATCCTCCCTTGAGACCTCATTATTACCCAGTTTCTTTGGCTCTGTGGATTGTCCCATGGTTAAACTGAACTTTATGGCTAATGCTCAATTATAAGTGAGTACATACCAGCTGGAAGAAGCTGAGGAGGAGTGTGACCCAGGAAGAAAGACCAGCAGTCTCAACTAACCTGGATTCCCAAGATCTCACAGACAATGAGCCACCAACCAGGCAGCATATACCAGCTAATATGAGGCCCCCAACACATATACAGCAGAGGACTGCCTGGTCTGGACTCAGTCAGAGAAGATGCACTTAACCCTTGAGAGACTTGAGGCCCCAGGGAGTGGGGAGGTCTGGTGGGATGGGCAGGGTGGGGAAATCCTCTTGGAGATGGGGGAAAGGAATGGAATGAGGAGCAGTAAAAGGGTAAACCAGGAGGGAATGGTGACTGGACTGTAAAAAAAGGGTATAATAATAATAATAATAATAATAATAATAATAATAATAATAAATACAAAAAAGAAAGTACATCTGTTGACAATAAAACAAATAATTGAGTACATACCATACATTTCTTTCTGAGTCTGGGCTACATCACTCAGAATGTTATTCTCAAGTTCTGTCCATTTGCCTGCAAAATTCATGATGTCTTTATTTTTAATTGGTTAGTAGTATTCCATGGTGTAAATGTACCACATTTTCTTTATCCATGTTGAGGGGCATCTAGGTTGTTTCCAGTTTCTGGCTATTATGGATAAAGCTGCTACAAACATAGCAGAGCATGTATCCTTATGGTATGGTAGAACATCTTTTGGGTATATGCCCAAGAGTGTTATAGTTGGTTTGTGAGGTAGAACTGTTTCCAATTTTCTGAGAAACCTTTAAATTGGCTTCCAAAGTGGTTGTGCATGTTTGTACTCCCACCAGCAATGGAGCAGTGCTCCCCATTCTCCAAATCCTTGCCAGTATGTGCTGTCCCTTGAGTTTTTGATCGTAGTCATTCTGATTAGTTTAAGGTGGAATCGCTGGGTCATTTTGATTTGTATTTTTTGATGACTAAGGATGTCGAACATTTCTTTAAATGTGTCTCAGTCATTTAAGATTCCTCTGTTGAGAATTCTGTTTAGCTGTTTATTCCATTTTAAAATGTGGTTATTGGTATTTTTGGAGTCTAACTTCTCGAGCTCTTTTTATATTTTGGTTATTAGCCCTTTGTTGGATATAGGGTTGGCGAAGATCTTTTCCCGGTTTGTAGGCTGCTGATTTGTCCTATATATTGTGTCTTTTGATTTTCAGAAGTTTTTCTGTTTCAGGAGATCCCATTTGTAAATTTATGAATTGTAATCAATCTTAGAGCCTGAGTCATCAGTGTTCAGGCAATTTCATATTTCCCACTTTTTCTTCAGATTTAGTGTATACAGTTTTATGTTGAGGTACTTGGTCCAGTTGGGCTTGAGGTTTGTGCAGGGTGATAAATATGCATCTATTTCCATTCTTTTACATACAGATATCCAGTTAGACCAGTACTATTTGTTGAAGATTCTTACTTTCATTGAATGGCTTTGGCTTCTATATCAAAACCAAGTGTACATAGGTGTGTGGGTTTATTTCTGGGCCTTCAATTCTATTCTATTGATTAACATGTCTTTTTCTGTACCAATATCACTACTATTCTATAGTACACCTTGAGGACAGGGATACTGATTATTCCAGAAATCCTTTTGTTGATTAGAATTGCTTTGTCTAACTTGGGTTTTTTGTTTTTCCATATGAAGGTGAGAATTGCTCTTTCAACGTCAGTGAATGATCGTGTTGGAATTTTGATAGGATTTGGATTGAATCTGTAGATTGCTTTTGGTTAGATGGCCATTTTCACTATGTTAATCATACCAATCCATGAGCATGGGAGATCTTACCATCTTCTGAGTTCTTTTTAAATTTCTTTCTTCAGAGACTTGAAGTTCTTACCGTACAGGTAAGAACTTCCTTGGATAGAGTTATATTATAAGTTTTAGATTTATGTATTTTCCTATTTTTCTTTTAATGAAAATGGTTTTGATATAATACATTCTGATGATGGTTTTGCCTTCTCCATCTCCTTCTCACCTCTCCCCCAATCCAAATCCACAACCTTTCTGTCTCCCCTCAGAAAACAGACATCTGAAAATTAATAATAAAACAAGATAAAACAAATTGGAATAGGAAAAAATAAAAGAAACAAAAGAAGGAGAGGTAAAATAAAAGCACAAGAAACGTATAGATTCAGAAATGTTTGCACACACAGAAAATCTGTAAAAGCACAAAGCCAGAAACCACAAGATATACACAAAGAACCTGTAAGCTTATATTTTATTTTATTTTATTTTATTTTATTTTATTGATTGTTCATTGGATATTTTCTTTATTCACATTTAAAATGTTATCCCCTTTCTCAGTTCCCCCCTCCTCCAGAAAACACCTTATCCCATCCCCCCTCTTCCTGCTTCTATGAGGGTGTTTCCCCACACACCCACCTACTCCCACTTCCTGGCCCTGGCATTCCCCTACACTGGGGCATCAAGCTTTCACAGGACTAAGGGTCTCTCCTCTCACTGGTGCTTGACAAAGGCCTTCCTCTGCTATATATGCGGTTGGAGCCATGGGTCACTCCATGTGTACTCTTTGGTTGGTGATTTAGTCCCTGGGAGCTCTAGGGGGTCTGGTTGGTTGATATTATTGTTCCTCCTATGGGGTTGCAAACCCTTTCAGGTCCTCAGTCCTTTTTCTAACTTCTTCATTGAGGACCCCATGCTCAGTTCAATGGTTGGCTTTGAATACCTCTGTATTTGCCAGGTTCTGGGAGAGCCTCTTAGGAGACAGCTATATCAGGCTACTGTCAGCAAATGCCCTGACAAACCATTATGGGGCAAAGAACCTCCAAATGTGTCACTGAGTTTGTTTTGTGTTGGAAATTTACTGTTGGGCATGAGGCCTGACCTTAAGAGTGGTTTTTTAAACCTAGTTAGCCTCTGTGAGGATAAAAATCCTAATTTATCATTTTTGAGCTGTTTATCAACTGAAGATAACTTCTGGGTTAGGGATGGGAGCTCATGTCCACTTCCCCTCTCAGCATTGAGACCTCATCAGGCTCAGACCTATGCATGCCTTCATGTCAGTCTCTGTTCATTCATGTGTGGATCAGTCCTGCTGTGTTTAAAAGGCCGTGCTTCCTTGGTATTCTCCATTCCTTTATGGCTCTTAGAATTTTTCCATTTTCTCTTCAACAGGTTTTCCTGAATGCTGAGGGGATGAGTTGATAGCAATACTTCTTTTAGGACTGAGCGTTCCAAGGTCTCTCACATTATGTATAGCTCTGTGCATTTGTATTTATTTTCATCTACTGCAGGAGTAAGCTTCTCTAATGACTTCTGAGAAAGACACTGATCTATGGGTAAAAGAGAATGTCTTTTAGTACTTATATTTTTTTGGTATATTTCTTTAGCCTGACAGTAGTATTTGGTCTTTTGCTGGGTCCTTGGACTTTCTAGTCTCAGAATCTTAGTGACCTGACCAGTGTTGGAGATAAGTCTAATCTCATGGAGTTGACCTTAAATCCATTCTGGTATTTGTTGGTTACTCTCACAAATCTGTGCCACTCTTTTACATTAGCTCATCTTCTGGGCAGGTCATCATTGTAAATGGAACATTTTTTTCTTTCTTTTAAAAAATTTATTATTAGATATTTTCTTCATTTACATTTCAAATGCTATCCCAAAAGTCCCCATATACCCTCCCCCCGTCCTCCTCCCCTACCTACTCACTCCCACTTCTTGGCCCTGGCGTTCCCCTGTACTGGGGCATATAAAGTTTGCAAGATCAAGGGGCCTCTCTTCCCAATGACGGCCGAGTAGGCCATCTTATGCTACATATGCAGCTAGAGACATTAGCTCTGGGGGTATTGATTAGTTCATATTGTTGTTCCTCCTATAGGGTTGCAGACCCCTTCAGCTCCTTGGATACTTTCTCTAGCTCCTCCATTGGGGGCCCTGTGTTCCATCCTATAGATGACTGTGAGCATCCACTTCTGTATTTGCCAAGCCCCGGCATAGCCTCACAAGAGACACCTATATCAGGGTCCTTTCAGCAAAATCTTTCTGGCATATGCAATAGTGTCTGTGATTGGTGGCTGATTATAGGATAGACCCCTGAGTGGGGCAGTCTTTGGATGGTCCATCCTTTCGTCTTAGCTCCAAACTTTGTCTCTGTAACTCCTTCCATGGGTATTTTATTCCTTATTCTAGGGAGGAATGAAGTATCCATGCGTTGGTCTTCCTTCTTCTTGATTTTCCTGTGTTTTACACATTTTATCTTGGGTATTCTAGGTTTCTGGGCTAATATCCACTTATCAGTGACTGCATATCAAGTGACTTCATTTGAAAATGGAACATTTTGAAACTGCAGTGTGCATACTATTCAGTAGAGGTGAGGGCTCTAGGTAGGTACCAGTTCAATTTCTCTATGTTCAGTGAGTTATGTTGGTCTTGCCTTCAGCTATAGGGTCTCACTATCATTTTATAGAGAGGAACTAATAGCCCTGGCAATAGCCTGTTTGTTTGGAAGTTCCTATGGGGCCTCTTTGGCCAACAACTCAATTAGATGTTACTTAGTCCATTACCAGAGGCTTCAATTTGGTGATGAGAAATGTCTAGTTGAGTCTCTGTCTTTTTCATTATATATAACTTTTATTTTGATCTCTTTTATATATGTATTTATTTAGAAAGCTTCAAACGAATCATTACACTCCTCACATAGGCCCTTACTTTTTGCTACACCTTCTTTCATCCTCCTCTTCCTTCTTCCTCCCATTTAAAATAAGTATTATTTAACTTGTGTTCTTTGAGAATTTCATATATGTATATAGCGTATTCTGATTACTGTCCAAATTCCACCACTTTTGTCACTCCTACCCGATCTTTGCCACTTATCCTCTCATCCCAAGTTCTTTCCCACATTTATGTCATTTGTTACCTTTTTGTTTCACTGAGTTTCATTAAGGCTGTCTGTGTGACCATTGGAAAGAGTGACATTATGGGTGGATATACAGCTGAAGACAGTGATGTCCCTCCCCTAGAATCCCTCAGTAACCTATAGTTCAGTAGGATATAGTTGTGTTCTCTAACTATCTACAATATCCATGATGTCCCACCAGAAGGTCTATTCTTTTATAAAACCAATACAAGCAGTTCTAATTGTTATGAGTTCATGATTGCAATGTCTATATTGCAAGAAGAGTGTATTTTGCAGCTTCACAGCCTATCTTCCATGTCTTACATGATTTCCACCCCCCCCTTTTTTTTTTTTGATGTTCCGTGAGCCTTCTAGATGTGGTTATGAATGTATTCTTTATAGCCATGAATTCAATTACCATTTTGCATTAGCTATGAGTTTAAGGCTTAACTGTTTTGAATGCAAACAGAAACTTTTTGACCAAGGCTGAAAGTAGCACTAATGTATGAATATAAACATAGATATTTAGAAAGCACTTTGATAACAGGCCAATTTAGCTATAAAACAGTTGTAAATTCTTTCTTGGGTCTAAAACTTCTCCAAATATATTTTGCCTAGTTTTATATTACTATGTAAGAATTCTCTCCTTTAATGTAGACCTGAAATCCAATGAGAGAATGGTTGTTTACCCCCATGATTTTCATGCCAGTATAGAACATGTAGGCATGTCTTGTCTGGCATATTGGTGTTAAAGTTCATAATTCCTTTTGTTGCAAGCAGCCTGCACATCACTTTCTAGCACTAAGGAAACTAGAAAATTCTGGAAAAATTTACAGTCTGCTACTGGAATTTTGTAAAGAATTTTTGTACAGATATGAGGTAATGCATGCTGTCTACCAGACAGACGGTACTGAACTGTTTGCATAGTTTTCCATTACAGTTATTATTTATATACAGTTATATTAGTTATATACAGGCTTGGTAATAAAGAATTTGTGTCACCAAAAGTCATCATTAGGCATTGAAGTAATGTATGTCCCCTGGTAACTAACGGGCACAGTGCTCTCATATTATGGTCTACATTCACTGAGATGATTCCCTATATATTAAATAATATTCTAGTGGATTAGTCATGAGGGTCACTAGAGTTGTTACATTGTAGTTATTTCTAGATAATCTAAAAAGCTATAACAGCTATAAAGTTATAGCTTCTTACGTTTCTTTCAATTATGCCTTAGAGTAGAAAGAGAAATTCTTCAATTTCTTCGTAAATAACTAATTCCAGAAAAGCAACGAATTCAGAGAAATTGAATAAAGATGAAAAAAGAAAACACATTTCTTCTTTAATTAGAGAATTACAAACTTCAAGATGGTTTAAAAATAAACTACTCCCAAGGACGTGATTTTCTTACAGAAATAAGTTGGAGTTCTTTGTGGACTGTGTTCTCAACTGACACCACTGACATCAGGAATTTATGTGACTCTTATGAATCACTATGTCATTCTGGTACATTGATTTTGTGTCTTAATTCCTAAGTGATTTAGATTGTCAGCAGCCCTCCTTAGGCCCTGTACATTAATCATTCAGCAATGAGAATAAGTCACAATGCTTAAGATAGCTGAAATTAATTAATAGAAAAAAATAAGCACAATAAAAAAACTTCCCTGTATAAAGAAGTGTATATTTCCCACCACTGAGTAAGTGTTCTAAAATGATGTCTTATTCTGTAACTCCCTACCTTGAATGTTTTACTGCAATTTTATTGTCATGGTATGTTCATTTGTATGTGTGTGTGTGTGTGTGTGTGTGTGTAGACTAAAAGGGTTTTCTTGATTTGGGTCCTTTGTAGATTTTCATTATGTTTTATGCATATTTCTACTCTACTCCTTTTTCCTCTGTCTCTTTGTGTCTGTTCAAGTTCAGATTCTCCCCTCTTTCTGTCTTCTTTATCCTTTCCCTGTCTTTCTAACACATGGAACTATCAGTAGGTTCATTATTCATGATATGACCTCTCATGCTTACAATCCTTAAATTTCACTGCTGCCTATCTCCGGAACATCTTTCTCTCTCTCTTACTTTGCCATGGGTGGCTGACAATCATCTGTTCTTTGGAAAATGAAATGAAACTTCTTTCAGACAGCCTTATGTAAGGCTAGGTTATTTTTCCTTCATGTATGTTTTCATTGTTAGTGATATATACAACCTTTTAAAGGTAATATTTTCTTTAAATAAACAGTGTCATTTTCTCTTTGTAATTTAAAACCTCTGCCCTTTTAAGTGTACTGTAACGTATAACATGTTGTACAAACATTCTGCTCACTCTTGAAATTCCATCAGCATTCCTTCCCAAAGTTGTTCCTTAGCATCATACTTGTCTGTTTGCAAGTCAATGCTGTAGGAAGGTAAATTGTTATTAAAGAAGTAGTGAAGAAGAATGTTAGGAAACTTTTTTGTGCGTATGTTTGCAATGGGATTTATCCCCAGTGATTCAAAGACTCCAAAAACAGAAGGGAAAGCTCCAGACTTAACAAATGGCTGTGGTACTTGAACTTCCAATGTTTTACTTCTGCTACTATGGGAGTATTTTAAACATGATTGTTAGGTTTTTTGTGCATCTTTGACATCTTTCAGAATTCTTGAAGTGTGTTTGAAGTACCAATATTGGCTACAGGTTACTTGGGACACATTCATTCAAGCAGCATTCAGAAGGTTTCTTTCACTCACTGTGTACATTCAAATGTCATGAACAGTCTTCTAGCAAGGAATTTTGCATTTACTTGACATTGGTCTGGTTAAAGTTTCTTATAGGATTCTTCTGTTTATTTGTTTGTTTGTTTGGTTGGTTTGGTTCTGGGAATTAAATCCCAGGGCCTTTTTTCATTCTGAGCACACACTCTGGCACTGAGCTTCACCCTCAGCCCTGTTTGTCCTCTTTAATGTAGCTGAGCTAAATTACCTCTAGGATTACTTTCCAAATCTAACATGTTTTCATAAAATTGGTGACATTCTGTCCCCAAGCATTCTTTGACACATTGCTAAAGCAGCCCTAAGCATGTATTCATTGATGGTTCTGTTATTGACACACCCTATAAAGCTGTTGGTATATGATTTTTACAATTAAACTTCTTTGTATCTTTCCAAGTGACTCTATAGTTCTGGAATGCAGCATTTGGAGGACAGTGACTAGCTTTGACTAGTTGTTTCTGTGTTTATAATTAGTTATGCAATCTAGAGGTTCATGTTGAAAAACTTTCTGTAGAAAATACTCAGGGAAATCACCTACAGAAATATGGAAATGTTGACAATGCATATGAACTCTGGTTGCCTGAAGACTTATGTTCCCTTTCATAGATTTTAGAAAGATTAGGCACACACATTCAAAAAAAAAAAAGAAAAGAAAAAGAAAAAGAAAAAGAAAAAGAAATAGAGCAGGCTTCCTCCTGAAACACTACTGCCTGCTCTGTCATCTGAAGGGCCGGGTTTAAAGGCTAACAGTTGAGGAAGCCTAGTAAATTTCAAGACTGTGACAACAGGAGACTCATATTGGATTGCTTGGTCAGAGGTGTCAGGGAGTGGAGGGCTAAGAAACACCTATAGGGATGCAGTCCTTTCCTGGTGAACTGTAGTTACCCACAGGTCTAATTGAGAAAAAACATCTAACAATGCTAAGGAACATACAATGTGTTTTGATCACATACACTCTGTCTCCAACTCTTTCTCAATTTATCCCTCTACTTCCCTACCCACTTAACTTTGTGTCTTCTGCAAAAGCATTTCTTCAAGGCCAAACAAAGTCTAGTGCCCACATATCACTGGATGTATGTTCTTCAGTTGGAGAGGCATCAACTTCCCAGGCCTACACTCTTAAAAGAAAATTGCCTTGTCCTCTTCCAGCAGCTAACTGTCAATATTCTCTAGGTTTAGACTGGGATTATGTGCCCAGCTCCAAACTCCAGGTGGGATTTGGTCTGGCTTGGTTTTGCACAGTTTTTTTGTTGTTGTTTTTGTTTTGTTTTGTTTTTTTGTTTTGTTTTTGTTGTTGTTGTTGTTAAACATGGTGTTGCAGCTGCTTGTGAGTTCATATATGTATTTGGCCTATTCTATCAAGAAGATTTTTTTTATTCATCTATCACTACATTTTCTTACAGGATTTCTTTGCTTTTTTTTCTCAGTGATCTCTGAGCCTTGGGAGGGATGGGGGAGGGACATATGCTCCATTTAAAGCTGTGAATTCTGTTGTTTTTTATTCTCTGCACCTTGGCCAGTTATGGGGCACTGTGTTAATCACAGTCTAGTGCAAATCGAATTCTTCTTTGATGAAGGATGAGAGATGCATTTTTCTGTAGCTATAATGATAAGTTATTAAGAGTCAGTGTAATCGTGCATTATTTGACAGCATAATAGTAGTCTGTTCTTCCCCAGGGCCTGTGATTGCTGCCTAT
This sequence comes from Mus musculus, assembly GCF_000001635.26. Taxonomy (NCBI): domain Eukaryota; kingdom Metazoa; phylum Chordata; class Mammalia; order Rodentia; family Muridae; genus Mus; species Mus musculus. The sequence goes on along the minus strand of NC_000086.7, from coordinate 147,361,036 downwards.
ATATTCTTGGTCTGATAATTGTGCTAGGTATGAGTTTCATCTTGTGCAGTGGGGGTTAAATCCAATAAAAGATTTGGTTTGTTATACTCATACTATTTGAGCACAGTTTCATTAGTAGCTATTTCATTTTTATTGTATATTTTATTTATTTACATTTCAAATGTTATCCCATTTCCTGGTCAACCACCCCTGGAAACCCCCTATCCCATTCCCCATCCCCCTGCTTCTATGAGGGTGTTCTCCCACCCACCCACCCACCCACTCCTGCCTCCCTGCCCTAGCATTCCCCTATACTGAGTCACTCAGCCTTCACAGGACCAAGGGCCTCTCCTCCCATTGATACCCAACAAGGCCATCCTCTGCTACTTCTTATGCTGATCATTGTAGTTCAAAGGGTTCATAGCTGGGAATGAATGATGATTACTTTTCTCCCCTGGTAGACTGCATAGCCCTATGAAAACTGACAGGCAGGGATGAAATATTTAAGTCATTAGCAACTGGATTTCACCCTGTTCTATGACACAAGTATGGGTGTCATCAGTAATAGGATCAATAAAGATAAGAGGCCACAATGCTATGAAATTGTAGGCCATATTTGGAATCTATACTCATTTTTAAGTATAACATTTAAAGATATATTTAATGGAATGGAACAGTTTTCAGGAGAGTAATAGTTTTCTCGCATTTGAATCTTTGAATCTTTAGATTTTAGAATACTAAGAGGTCAGGAAATTAGTAGAGAGCAGGAGGAATGGTATTTTGTTCTTCTATCCGAAGCCCAGAATTAATGAACTTTATTTACATCCTTACCATACTCTCCCCCCTCCTCTCCTCCCAGTGTCTCCCTCTCCCGTCCCCTCCTGCCATACCTCCCTTGCTTTCTCCTCAGAAAAGGGGATATATCTCATGGATATCAACCAATTTTGGCATAGCAAGTTGCAGTACGACTAGGTACATCTTCTCTTATTGAGGCTAGAAGTGGCAGCCCACTAGGGGGGGGGGGGGGGAAAGGATCCCAAAGGCAGCCAATATAGCCAGGGACAGACCATGTTTCCACTGTTAGGAGTCCCACATGAAGACCATGCTACACATCTGTAACAGATGCTCCTTGGTTGATGGTTCAGTCCATGTGGGGTCAGCATAGTTAATTCTGTATGTTTTCTTGTGATGTCCTTGACTCCTCTGGTAAAGCACAGATATTAAGGATATGAAGAAGAGGTACACAGTACTGAATACATGACTGGGATCTCAATTCTGTTCCATATTGTATTTGCTTTTATAGTGAAACCTCCATTTTTATGAATTTACCAGTCCTGAGATCTGGTATGGCAGGTTTTTATATTTATTTTATGCCTTTCACTATCACCCCATTCCTCTTTGCTGTACTTCAGGAGTTTCCTACCTATTCTTGAATCATCATTGTAACCTATAAAGTTTAGATTCAACTTGCAAAATTTCTTAAAAATCTTTGTTGGAATTTTTGTTAGAATCATTAAATATATATGGAATGTTGTTAGAATTTACATTTTGATACACGACTTCTGCATATATATAGGTGTGTATGTGAGTGTATATATACATATATATATGTATATATATATATATATGTATGTATGTATATATATATATATACACACACACACACTTGGGCCTTGTTGATTAAGTTTCAATAATGTTTTATAAATTGTCTATAAAAATGCTTACACACATTATTAGTTCTATTCCAAGTACTTTTTCTTACGACTAAAATTCCTCATTAGAATATATAATTTTACTAGTATATAAAATTAATTTTAAAAATTCATTTTACATTCTTTCAGTGTACTAAATGAACATTTTATAAGCTTGTTTCTTGGCATTATATGTTTTAAACATTTATATTATTTATGTCTTATATAATTTTAACATTTTTAGAAATTACAATATATCCTTTCCCCTTCCCTTTCCTTCTCTTCCTCACATATCCTCTTCTCCTGATTACCTCTCAAATTTGTCATCTCCATTCCTTAATTACTATTATTCCATGCATAAACCACACACAAACATGTGCACATGCACACATATGTGCAGACATAAATATATAAATACAATCTTCTGAGTCAATTTAGTGTTGCTTGCATGTATTTGATTTCAGAGCTGGTAATCAATTAAAAGTGTTGTGCCTGGGAAAGACTAATTCTCTCAGCATTCTTCTTCTTTTTTTAATTTATTATTTTATTTATTTACATTTCAAATGTTGTCCCTCTTCCTGGTTTCCCCTCCATGATCCCCCCACCCCTTTCTTTGCCTCTAGGAGGGTGCTCCCCCACCCAGCCACCCAGTCCCACCTAACCACCCTAGCATCCCCCTATGCTGTGCCATCAAGCCTTCACAAGACCAAGGGCCTCCCCCCTCCTATAGATGCCAGATAAGGCATTCTCTGCTACATATGTGTCTGGAGCTACATAATGTGTACTCTTTGGTTGATGGTTTAGCTCCCTGGGGGCTCTGGTGGGTATGGGTTGGTTGATATTGTTTTTCCTACGGGCTGACAATACCCTTCAGCTCCTTCCGTCCTTTCTCTAAATCCTCCATTGGGGTCTCCATTCTCAGACCAATGGTTGGGTACGAGCATCCGTCTCTGTATTTGTCAGGCTCTGGCAGAGCCTCTCAGGAGACAGCTATATCAGGGTCCTGTCATCCACAATAGTGTCTGGGTTTTGTGACTGTATTTGGAATAGATACCCAGGTGGGGCTGTCTCTGGATGACCTTTCCCTCAGTCCCTGCTCCATTTTTCCCCCTGTGTTTCCTTTAGACAGGAACAATTCTGGATTATAATTTTTGAGATGGGTAGGTGGCTCCTTCCCTCAACTGGAGGCCATGCCTATCTACTGGGGGGTGGTCTCTTCAGATTCTATCTCCCCTCTGTTGCGTATTTTGGCTAATGTCATTTCCTGGGAGTCTCTTGAATTCCTGGAGTCTGTGACTATCTTGTGATTCCTCCCTTTCCCTGCTCCCCTCCCCGCTACATATTTCTATTCATTTTCCTGTTCCTCTGGACTTCTCTCCTGTCTCTTCCCATACCTGAGCCTACCTTTCCTTTTTCCTTCCCCCTCCCCTATTCCACCAAGGTCCCTCCCTCTCTCTGCCTCCAGTGATTCTCTCCCTTCCAAGTTAATATATTGTTAGGCCTTGTTTTTCAGGTCTTGCTTAGGCCGGTGCATTTTTGAAGTGTAATGGGGAAAGCTTAACTTTCCTTTCTAGGAGGAACACACAGTCTCACAGCAGATTTTGTGCTCCTCTGGATTTTCCAATCCTTCCTCCTCCTCTTTCTTGAGCCTGAGTTGCAGGGGTTGTGCTATAGCTGTGCTATAAGACACCCCATTGTCAATTGTTCTCTGAATTGTGACTGGCTTTTTCTGTGAGGTGTGAAAGCTACCTTTATTTATAGATTCAAAATTAAGTAGAATTAGTTAGGAATTGTGCTGATTTATTAAAGTTGTTAGTAATATGTTCTCCTCTAATGATTCACTAGACTTGGGTACTACCATCATTTCCAATACCAGGTATGTTTTCCCTCTTGTTAAGTAGGCATTAAATCTAATTAGAGGGCTGTTCGTTATAGCTGGGGTGAATGCTTCTGTTCTACACTTCGCAATATTTTTCTGATCTCCTCTTTGTGGTACAAAGGTGTCACAGCTGTGTAGGCATAAACCTTTTTGCAACCTACTTTTAATAGAGGTTCAACCTCTCCTCTAGCTTATCACCCAGCAGAGGTAGTGGAACAGAAGTTATTAGGATAGAGGGGAAGTGGACCTGTTCAGCAATAGTTCTTTGGGGGTAAACTTGATCTTCTCGTGTAGCAGTTCAGTCCCTTAGCAAGCACCAAATACAATTCATCAGCTGCAGACCAGTCTTCTAGTCAGTCAGACTCCAGGCCTGAACTGGTCACTACAGTCCAGTCCTTTCAGCAAACAGACACCAGGCAGCTGTAGTTCAATACTGAAGAAACTGGCAAGCTTGCCAATCATCCTAAGAGAAGACTGCAGAAGCAGCAAGCTTCCACACAAACCTCAGGAGCAGTTCTTGGGTGAGTTTCTCTCAATGTCGGACTTATCACAAGTTGAGCTCAATAATGCCATGTAAGGTGAACCGATATAGGCATGTCTTTCATTAAGAGTAGTGAGATGGAACAAACCAAACCAAAGCTCAGTGCTCATATCCCACTGTCTGTGGAGTCATATTTATACTCCTTCATCAAGAGTCCTTTCAAGTGTCTGCTATATCCAAACCTGTGTCTACTTCAGGAAAATTCTTTCACATGTTTGCTTTATCAAGACATCCTTTCATTTGTGTGCCCCAGCAAAACACCATTTGACATAAATAACTTTACAAATAACTAGAAGTTTCCATTTCACAGCTGGGTCCAATTATTTGTTGCTTCCCTCCCTGGGACTTGCATAGCACCTTTCTGTTACTATGAAGACTAGGCCTCAGGGTGGAGGCCTTCAGATCACATCCTGCTTGGGTCATTCAAGTCCTGTGTCTGAACTATAGTGTCATAAGCAAGAAGTACTTAACTTTAACTTCTTTGAGATAGCCAAGAGCAATATAAATATCCCATATTGTTCAGGGACTCTCTTGGATTTCCCCTTATGAACAACTCAATAGGGAGTTCCTTGTCCCGGGTACTGAGGATTTTGCTAAGTAGTCTATGTCTTTGAGCTGTAACACTGATTCTCTCCCCCCCCCCCCCCACTCTGTGTGTGTGTGTGACTCCCTCTCCCTCTGTCTCTTCTGTCCCTTCTGAATTTCATGTAAATAATATGAATCATTTTTATTATAGTTAGGGATCATGGTTGCAATGAAAGAGCATAACCAAATAGCAAGTTGGGGAGGAAAAGGTTCATTTGGCTTATACATCCACATTGCTCTTCATCACTGAAGGAAGTCAGGTCAGGAACTGAGAACAGATAGGATCCTGGAGACAATAGCTGATGCAGAGGTCACAGAGGACTACTGTTTGCTCCTCATTGCTTGCTCAGCCTGCCCTCTTATAGAACTCAAGACCACTAGCCCACAGGTGGCACTACCCACAATGGGCTGTCTACACCCATCTATCACTAATTAAGAAAATGCCCTACAGGTTTGCCTAAAACACAGTTTTAGGAGGCAGTTACTTGAGACTCCCATTGCTCAGATGACTTTAGCCTGTGTCAAGTTATCATAAAACTAACCAGCACAATCATTTGGCTTCTTTCAAGCTTCATTATTGTTATTTTTCTATCTTCCTTCAATACCTATTTTTATTGAACACCTTCTCTCCCCTCCAATGAAAGCCTCCCCTGTTTTTCCCATTCCCCATTTAAAAAATCATTTGTATACTGCTATTCTTTACTCTAGTGGTACCTTTTGACTTTCCTAATTTCTGCAGTTGCTGCAGGTTTTATGCACATCTAAAGATTTGGAGGTAGGAACCACAGAAGAATGAGAACATGTGCTATGTGACTCTCTGGGTCTGTGTTTTGTCACTCAATGTAATACTTTCTAGTTCTATCCATAGGTCCCCCGGTTTCATTTCTGTTTATGATGTTTAGATGAAGGTTATTCCATAGTGTACATGTAAGACATTTTCATCACTCATTCATAAGTTGGAAAATATTTAGATTATTTCCTTTTTCGCACTAATGTGACTAGAGTGGCAATGAACAAGACTGAACAAGTGGGATGGCAAGCCCTTGGGATGTATGCCAAAGGGCTGTGTTGCTTCTTCATCAAGTACGTGTTTGCCTGCATGTGTATATGCAAACTACATGCAGGCCTTGCCCACAGAGATCAGAAGAGGTGTCAGTTGGGACTCCTGGAACTGCAGTTGCAGAATGTTGTGGGACTCTGTGTAGATTCTGGGAATCAAACCATAGTAAAATAAGTTTCTTAATTACTGAGCCATTTTTCTGGCCTCTTCTTTGCATTTTCTTTATGGGTAATTATATAAATTATAATATTAAGTAAGAGTTGATTTTCTCATAGAGATACCAAAAAGGAAGAGTATCTGAACTCAGTAATAGATTGTCATTAATGTAAAGTGCAGTGTACATCTTGAAATTAGCCTTTGACCTGGTTAACAGATGACTCAGGAAACTTCTTAAAGTCAAGCCTTGTCCTAGGGCTTTGCTTCCAGCTAAATGAGTGCACAAGTGCATCTATTTCTTAACTGCTGTGACTAAGAAATGACAGACATCATTTACACTCATGTTTTCTTACTGAAATTTAGATTCATGATTCTGCCTAATTGTGAGGTTACTGAGAAATTGCTACACAAAGGAAGCATAAATGTTTCTCAATAGCACACCAGCAAGCTGTATGTTACTGTGAGCACTAGCATTATCCTTTTTCTTCCTGCCCCCCTTTTTGATCTGATGGCTTTTATTTCTGTTTTATTTCTATGACTTGCTCATTGTATGCTTCAATGAAAGCAACAAAAAATAGTATTGCTGTTTTCTTCTTTATTTTAAAGGAAACACTCAGAATTGTATTTCTTAGGGTTTGTGATGATTTTATTGGGATAGCGAAATTCTTTTATTTGGTTATATATATGTGTGTGTATATGTATATGTATATGTATATGTATATGTATATGTATATGTATATGTATATGTATATGTATATGTATATGTATATGTATACATATATATTTAATATATATTTCCACCGCCCTTTCCTGCTTCAAACTCTCCCGTGTACCCCTTCTGGTTCCCTTTCAAGTTCTTGGCCTCTTTTACATTAATTGTTGCTACACACATATCTATATACATGTGTTTCTAACCTCTAACCTGTTCAGTCTGAATAATGTTACTTGAATGTATGTTTTCAGCCATTTGCCATTGGCTAGTCAATTTGTGTGCCCTTCCCTTGGGAAGGGTATTTCTCTTGCTTTTAGCATTCCTTAGCTGCTTGTGGTTTTTGGTATAGGACTGAGTCCTCCAGAGCTTCCTCTCTCAGTAAAATTTTAAATAGGACATACCTGATAAAATGATCATTATGTCTATTTTGTCTTTAATGCCTCAAACGGATGAATTTCATTCATAGGTTGATCACGTTAAGCCAACTTAGCTTTGCTAAAATAAATCTGATTCTAGTAATGTATTTTTATTTTTATGTATAATTAGTTTCTACTTGTGTTTTCAAATTTTATGTATTTGGATTATATAAAGGGCTGTTTTGTCTGCATGTGTGTTTGTGCACTATGCAGGTGTCTTGTGTCCTGGGAGGCAAACCAAAGGGTGGTGTTGTATCCCTGGGATTGGAGATACTGATAATTGTGAACCTCCAAGTGGGTACTGGGAATCAAACCCTGGTCCTCTGGAAGACCAGCTATTGCTCGTAGGTACTAAACTATATCTCACATGGGCTAATAGCTACTTTATCTGCCTTGATTCAAGACACTTGTCTATATGGTGTCTTTAAAGTCAAGACGTCTTGTTTTAATCTTAGAATTAAATTAGTCATTTGTTCTCCTATGGTTTCTGGAAATATCTAATGATATTTAAGTAATCCTTCCCTTGTTAGTAGACTATTAAACATCAAAAATAATCTAAGTCCACTATTTACTTTATATGAAAAATTTTAAAGAGTGTTTTTGATAATTATAGGACAATTCAGGATTTCTATACCACATTTACTTTAATTGGTTTGGTGAATTGTAGTTTTGTACGTAATATAATTAACAACTCAGTCATCAACATTACTCAAATAGGATAACTCATTCTTTTTTTTAAGTTTCTTATTTTAAAACAAACATTAAATATTTTTAAACAAATTATACTGATAAGGTTTATATAAATGACTGGAGAGATGGTTCAGGGATTAAGAGCACTGGCTGCTGGCTGCTTTTACAGAGGACTTGGGTTAATTTCCCAACTTCCAAAATGTGATTCACAACTGAAAGAAAGATGAAATTTCAAGACCTGTAAGTCATATAAAGTACTCAGAAATTGCTGGTTGTTTGTGAGCCTAGAGGCTGCCTGGGGCTGAGAAAAGAGAAAAACAAACCCGGGTATGCCCCGTAGTTAAAACATTCCTGGGAACATCTTGACCATAAGATAAAGGGAATGTGAAGACATAACAGGGCTATCTGAACTGAGTCAACAACTCACAGAACTCTGACACCCCGCACGTACATGTAATCTTTCTGTTAATGTTTGAATAAGCCAATAGTGTGTCGCTGTGCTGAATTCCACACCCCTAAGCCCCTTACCCCATAAAACCCCCTAGCTTTCGAGCCTCGTGGCCGGCATTCGTTATCTCCTGTGTGGGATACATGTTGGACCGAAGCTCCGTAATTAAACGTCCTCATGTAATTACAACAAGATGGGTCCTCGTGTTTCTTTGGGTGCTCTCACACTCCCGAGACTAGAGTGGGGGTCCCCGAAAGGGGTCTTACACAACCACCTCTAACACCAGTGTCGTGGGATCCAGTGCCTCCTTCTGGACTTGATGGATATTGCATGAACATGACTTACACACATTTCCTGAGTTTTGCATTCAAATGGATGGAACTAGAAAATATCATCCTGAGTGAGAAAATTCAGACCCAAAAGGAAAAGTATGGTATGTACTCACTAATAAGTGGATATTAAAGTTGATATTACCAAAAAAAAAAAAAGGTACAGAATACCCAAGATACAGACCACAGAACTCAAAAAGGTCAACAAGCTGAACTGCCCAAGTGAGGACACCTCAGTTCCACTTTGGAGGGAGAAGAAAGCAATCACAAGTGAGGAGGGAGGGACCTGGGAGGGAAAAGTGGACGTGGACGGTGTGAGAGGGGAGTAGGGGGAGGAAAGAGGGGAACCTGATCTGGTACTGGGTGAGGGAAAAGGACTGAAGCCCTGAGGCCAGCAGAAAGAATGGAAACAGGCAACCTTGGGAGATAGGAGGTTTGAGGGACCCTCCAGAATGCACCAGAGACCCAGTAGGTGAGATACTTTCAGGACTCACAGGGTTAGATGAAATAACTGACAGTAGGCAGAGGGAACTTATAGAGCCCACCTCCAGCAGGAAGACAGAACATCATGTGAGGGATGGGGTTGCCATCCTACAGTCACATCTTTGATCCATAATTGTTCCTGTCTGAAATTTACAGAGATGGAAATGGAGAGTAGCCTGAGGAAAAGAAGGTCCAGCAATAAGTCCAAAGTGGGATTCAGCTCAAGGGGAGGTTCCCAAGGCCTGACAGAAGCAGCTGACCCCTGTTGTTGAATTAGGGAAAGGCTGAAAGAAACTGAGGAGAAGGGCTATTTTGTAGGAGGACCACTGAGATACCTCAGACACTGGACCACCTCCAGGCAGCATACTCCAGCTGATATGCGGCCCCCCCAACATAATACAGTAGAGTACTGCTGGGTCTGTGTTCATTAAGAGATGATGCACCTAATCCTCAAGAGACTGGAGGCCCCAGGAAGTTTAGATGTCAGGTGGGGTGGGGGTGGGGATATCACATGGAGACAGGGGGTGGGGAGGAGGTATGGGATGTGGAGCAGTCAGAGTATGGATAGAAGGGGGAAAATATGGAGTGTAAAATAAACAAATAAATAAATTAAACAAAAATAAATCAATTAAAGCAAAAAATATTAAAACAGCACAGATAAAGATCACTAATTTAATGTGTATAGTTGAATAGCTTTTGTTATATGTCCTTAATATTCAACATTGCAATAATATTTTACAGCTATTACATCAAATGTTATAAATAAACTTTTGTAATTTAGCATCCATTTCTAGTCTTTTAATGTCATACACCTATTACTCTACACATTATCTCTGTGATTTATCTAGTATGGATATTTCATGTAAATGCTATTATACAGCATGTTGCCTTTTGAGGCAGACAGTTTTCATTTACAATGAAACTTTCAAAATCCATATAAGTCATAGCATGAATCAGTACTTCATTCCTTTCATAAGTGATTAATATTCCATTGTCCATTGTATACATTTATTACATTTTGTTTGTCTACTCAACTGATGAATGTTTGAGTCATTTTCATATTTTGTTAGAAATAACTATGCCTTTTATAAACAAGTTTTCACTTGGATATTCATTTGCAGTGCTCAACTGTGCACATACCCAAGGCTGCATTTGTTAAGTCATATGATAACTATTTTTTCTGAGAAGCCATTGAATTATTTTCACAATTTTATATTCTCACTGATGATGTGTATAGTCTTGGGGAAAGGAAAGGGGCAGAGTGGGAGATAATGTAAACACATATATGAAATCTTTCCAAAGTTCAGATTCTTAGTAGCAATAGCTATATGTTGCCTTTGAATGGAGATAGTCTTAGTGTTTGTGGAATTATTTTTGTTTTTATTTGCATTTTACAATGCATAATAATGTTGCACATTTCTTCAAGTTCTTGTTAAATGATTATATATTTTCTTTGTAAAACATCTTCTTGAGTCCTTTGACCACTTAAATTATGAGAATTTTTATTTTGTTACGGAATTTTAAGCTTTGTTTACTTGTTCCAACATATATACCTAATTACAAACCCAGGGGCACTGAAAACACATATTTAATCAAAATACGTAGTACTGATAAAAAAATTTTCTTTATGATTTTCATTTCACTTCTTCAATAATGTCTCTTGAAACAGAAACATCTTCAATGATGATGAACAGCAATTAATCATTAGTCATGTATTACTTGAGGACTTAATGCCATATTTAAGGTCACAAAGATTGAATTCCATGATTTCTTTTAAAAGATTTTAGTTTTGATTTAATTTTTGTAAACTTTATTCTGTTCTTTTTTGATAAACATTTTCAGCTTTGATAAACATTCACGTCTTTTGCTGATAAAACAAGTCTTTCCCTCATTGAATTATCTTGACTTTTTTTTTTTTTTTTTGGCCGAAATCAGTGTGTCTTAAATGTAAGATTTATTTATGTTTTACCAATCATGTCTAAGCAATTGTATTCTGTTCTAATACCATACTGTGTTTGTCTGTGGAGGTTTGTAGCAAACTTTAAAATCAGAGATATGTGTCTTCCAATGTTGTTTTTACATGTTTGTTTATTCTTTGGTAGCTTAAATCTGCTGTGGTGCCACTTGTGTGACGTTTTCATTTTAAGTATCGAATTTTCCAACTGCTTAATTTCTTAAGTTCTCTTTCTCTTAGTTTCTTCAAGATAATTTATATCCAATTTTCAGACCATAATATCCTATAATTCTTTGACCATATTTGAAATGGCTTATTGTAAAAGTTTTAGCGAGTATGTCTAGCATTTGTCTTCTTTAGGGATAGTTCCTAAAATTTCTTTTTTTTTTCTTGAATATGGGCTATACAGCTATTGCAGTTGTTTCTTTGCACCTTTCATATATTATTCTCTAACTGGACATGTTAGCATGAATGTGTCAACAGCAGACATTAGATTTATATACAGCTATAACATTTGTCTCTTTTGATTTTTCATGTCGTTGCTGACTCTTTCTGCAGAGTGTATATTCTTTGCTGTGTGTAATCTCCAAAGTCTCTTCTCACTGAACTATAAAGTGACAAACATACAGAAATTTCCTTAAGCTCCTGGAACCAATTATTCTGCCAGTTGTTACTGAGCATCTGGGTATGCATTTTTGCTGGAACACTTAAACATGACTCAGACAGAAATCAGACAATATTGCTCAAGTTTTTCTTTTTGTTTGTGGCTTTCTCAATTCCTACGAATGTGCTGAAGCTTCTCAAATCCCTTACGGGGATCTCATGGATTTTCAGCTCAACATTTGCCCCAACAATTTTCAACTTCCTTGGGCAACCTACAATGCAAACAACTACCTCAGAATGATTTCATTGGATTTCCTTGGGGGAAAAGTCTTTTTAGCTGTGGGTAAGTCCCACATGGTCCAATAAATAATGTAATTTTCAATTGGGTGTTCCAGAGAACTACCAGTCATGTAAAGCCATGGTATTTCTCAGGGAATGAGGCTTTGAAGTACTTTCAACCCTATGCTGTTTATCTAGTGTTTGCCAGGATGCTGGTTTCCCTCATGACAGCTAGCTATTAAAAGGGGGGGGGTGAGTTAGAAATACTATAAGTAAAAAAAAATACTTTTCACAGGAGCCAACTTAAAACCTCTCTCATGGATGGCTGTACATCTGTGATTTTGCAAGAATTCTAAAAATGTTGATTTTCATTTTTGACAGTTTCCTTATTGCTTTATAGAGAAGATAATTTTTCATGATGTTCCCATCGAGTTATGTTTTCTAATTATTTTTATACATTGGATCTTTGATAATTTCAGTGCCGTAATTGTGTATTCTTTTAAGAGCTGAGTTTTGCAACCTTTCAGAGGCTGATTCTTAACTGTGGGGCAAGTGTGCACTGTTTTCTACTTAACAGTATCCTTGTCAAACAGTTATAATTATATTTTTATTATTGAAATATATTTTATTCTGTTGCACTGAATATTTTACCATTAATTAAATAGCATTCAATATAAAAATTACTTAGATATTTTAACCTTTTTTACATTTTGCCTTTAAAAATTAGCTTTGTAAAGTTTAATTCACATCCATTTGCAAAGTGTACTTTGAAAAGTACAATTAGATAAGGCTTAAAATATTTCCACCCATTTTAGTGAATTCTGGTAATCTTAGTACTTGGGAGACTGAGGCAGGAGGATGACCATGAGTCTGAAGCAAGCAGTCTTAGTTTTGTAGTCATAAACCTTTCACTCAAATTTTTCCACCCATGGAAATATCATTACACGTAAGACACATTTGTTTGTATTATCCTATAAGTATCAGTCTTACATATTGAAAATAACAGTAACCATACTGTTACATGACACTTTACTCTCTTTTTTGATATCAATGAACAGATGGTCTTATATTTATTATTATTTATTAGTCATTTCCTTTTCAGTTAGTATTTTATTGATTTTGGTTAGTATATCTAGTGTCTTAGATATGATATGAGGGTTTACCCAAAGATCTGTGTATTAAAAGTCTTCGAAGCCACATCTAGTAGTTTAAATGGAACTAGGCCCCTAAGCTCATATATTTGCATGGCCAGTACCCAATTAATAAACTTTTTAAAAGGATTAGGAGGTGTGGCCTTGTTGCAGTAGGTATGTTGATGGGGGTGGGTTTGAGGTTTCAAAAGCCTATGCCAAGGCCAGTCTCTCTGTCTTTCTGTCTTTCTGTCACTGTTTCTGTCTCTGTTTCTCTCTCTATCTCTCTGTCTCTCTCTGTCTCTCTGTCTCTCTGTCTCTCTCTCTCTCTCTCACACACTCTGTGTGTGTGTGTGTGTGTGTGTGTGTGTGTGTGTGTGTGCTACCTTCCTATCAGTAAAGAAAGCTTTCAGCCATGCTCCAGCACCGCAGTTTTTTCTCTACATGATGATCATGAACTCTCTGTAAGGAAAGCCCCAATTAGATGCTTCCTTTTAAAAGAGTGGTCTTGGTCATGGTTTTTCTTCATAACAATAGAAACAGTAGCTAAGACACCACTGCAGTAGTATTCAGAGTTGAAGCCTTTGGGAATTCATTAAGTCTCTTTAATGGATTAGTCTATTGATGGAGTCACAGCTTATTGTACTATTGAGAGATGGTGGAAATCTTGGTAGGTTGGGCCTCCTGGCTTCAGGGAAGTGATTGAGGATTCCCCACTTCCCTCTTTCTCTGCTTCCTGGTTACCATGAGGTAGGAAACCTGCATCTACTACATGTTCTTCAGCACGAACTTCTGCCCAGGACCAAATGGGTTTAGTGCAGAGTTCTACTAGAAATTCAAAGAAGATCTAATTCCAGTTCTGCACAAACTATTCCACAAAATTGAAGCAGAAGGTACTCTACCCAATTCATTCTCTGAAGCCACAATTACTCTGATACCTAAACCACAGAAAGATCAAACAAAGATCGAGAACTTCAGACCAATTTCCCTTATGAATATCATAGCAAAAATACTCAATAAAATTCTCGTTAACCGAATCCAAGAACATATTAAAATATTCATCCATCCTGACCAAGTAGGTTTTATTCCAGGGATGAAGGGATGATTTAAAATACGGAAATCCATCAATGTAATCCATTATAGAAACAAACTCAAAGACAAAAACCACATAATCATCTCATTAGACGCAGAGAAAACATTTGACAAAATCCAACACCCATTCATGATAAAAGTGTTGGAAAGATCAGGAATTCAAGGCCCATATCTAAACATGATAAAAGCAATCTACAGCAAACCAGTAGCCAACATCAAAGTAAATAGTGAGAAGCTGGAAGCAATCCCACTAAAATCAGGGACTAGACAAGGCTGTCACTTTCTCCCTACCTATTCAACATTGTACTTGAAGTCCTAGCCAGAGCAATCCGACAACAAAAGGAGATCAAGGGGATACAAATTGGAAAGGAAGAAGTCAAAATATCACTTTTTGCAGATGATATGATAGTATATATAAGTGACCCTAAAAATTCTACCAGAGAACTCCTAAACCTGATAAACAGCTTCGATAAAGTGGCTGGATATAAAATTAACTCAAACAAGTCAATGGCCTTTCTCTACACAAAGAACAAACAGGCTGAGAAAGAAATTAGAGAAACAACACCTTTCACAATAGTCACAAATAATATAAAACATCTTGGTGTGACTCAAACTAAGGAAGTGAAAGATCTGTATGAAAAGAACTTCAAGTCTATGAAGAAAGAAATTAAAGAAGATCTCAGAAGATGGAAAGATCTCCCATGTTCATGGATTGGCAGGATCAACACTGTAAAAATGGCTATCTTGGCAAAAGCAATCTACAGATTCAATGCAATCCCCATCAAAATTCCAACTCAATTCTTCAATGAATTAGAAAGAGCAATCTGCAAATTCATCTGGAATAACAAAAAAAACCTAGGTTAGCAAAATTCTTCTCAAGGATAAAAGAACCTCTGTTAGAAAGACCATGTCTGACCTAAAGCTGTACTACAGAGCAATTGTGATAAAAACTCCATGGTACTGGTATACCTACAGACAAGTAGACCAGTGAAATAGAATTGAAGACCCAGAAATGAACCTATACACCTATGATCACTTGATCTTTGACAAGGGTGCTAAAACCATCCAGTGGAAAAAAGACAGTATTTTCAACAAATGGTGCTGGCACAACTGGTGGTTAACATGTAGAAGAATTCAAATTGATCCATTCCTATCTCCTTGTACTAAGGTCAAATCTAAGTGGATCAAGGAACTCCACATAAAACCAGAGATATTGAAACTTATAGAGGAGAAAGTAGGGAAAAGCCTCAAAGATATGGGCACAGGGTAAAATTTCCTGAATAGAACAGCAGTGGCTTGTGCTGTAAGATTGAGAATTGACAAATGGGACCTTATAAAATTGCAAAGCTTCTGTAAGTCAAAGGACACAGTCAATAAGACAAAAAGGCCACCAAAAGACTGGGAAAGGGTCTTTAAGTATCCTAAATCAGATTGGGGACAAATATCTAATATATATATATATATATATATATATATATATATATATATATATATATATATGAGAGAGAGAGAGAGAGAGAGAGAGAGAGAGAGCTGAAGAAGGTGGACTCCAGAAAATCAGAACCCCATTAAAAAATGGGGCTCAGAGCTGAACAAAGAATTCTCACCTGAGGAATACCGAATGGCTGAGAAGCACCTGAAAAAATGTTCAGCATCCGTAATCATCAGGGAAATGCAAATCAAAACAACCCTGAGATTCCACCTTACACCAGTCAGAATGGCTAAGATCAAAAATTCAGGTGACAGCAGATGCTGGCAAGGATGTGGAGAAAGAGGAACACTCCTCCATTGCTGGTGGGATTGCAAGCTTGTACAACCACTCTGAAAATCAGTCTGGCGGTTCCGCAGAAAATTGGACATAGGACTACTGGAGGATCCCGCAATACCTCTCCTGGGCATATATCCAGAAAATGTTCCAACTGGTAAGAAGGACACATGCTCCACTATGTTCATAGCAGCCTTATTTATAATAGCCAGAAGCTGGAAAGAACCCAGATGCCCCTCAACAGAGGAATGGATACAGAAAATGTGGTACATTTACACAATGAAGTACTACTCGGCTATTAAATAGAATGAATTTATAAAATTCCTAGGCAAATGTATTGACCTGGAGGGCATCATCCTGAGTGAGTTAACCCAATCACAAAGGAACTCACACAATATGTACTCACTGATAAGTGTATATTAGCCAAGAAACTTAGAATACTGAAGATACAAGATACAAAGCACATGAAACTCAAGAAGAATGAAGACCAAAGTGTGGACACTTTGCCCCTTCTTAGAACTGGGAACAAAACACCCATGGAAGGAGTTACAGAAACAAAGTTTGGAGGTGAGACAAAAGGATGGACCATTTAGAGACTACCATATCCGGGGATCCATCCCATAATCAGCCGCCAATGAAGACACCATTGCATACACTAGCAATATTTTGCTGAAAGGACCCAGATAGAGCTGTCTCTTGTGAGACTACACTGGGGCCTAGCAAACACAGAAGTGGATGCTCACAGTCAGCTATTGGATGGATCACAGGGGCCCAATTGAGGAG
Organism: Mus musculus; assembly: GCF_000001635.26. Taxonomy (NCBI): domain Eukaryota; kingdom Metazoa; phylum Chordata; class Mammalia; order Rodentia; family Muridae; genus Mus; species Mus musculus. Next base: position 147,344,461 of record NC_000086.7, on the reverse strand, counting down.
CTAGATAAAGTGTCCAAGGAGCTAAAGGGATCTGCAACCCTATAGGTGGAACAACAATATGAACTAACCAGTAACCCGTGGAGCTCGTTTCTCTACCTGCATATGTATCAGAAGATGGCCTAGTTGGCCATCAGTGGAAATAGAGGCCCATTGTTCGTGTAAACTTTATATGCCTCAGTACAGGGGAACGCCAGGGCCAAGAAGTGGGATTGGGTGGGTAGGGGAGTGGTGGGGAGGGTATGGGGGACTTTTGGGATAGCATTGGAAATGTAAATGAGGAAAATACCCAATTAAAAAATTTAAAAAATGAATAAAATAAAATAAAAAGAAATAATCAACTTCTTCAAGTTGTCCTGTGACCTGCACAAACTTGTGACATGCTTGGACACACACATGGGTCAGGGAGAGCTCTAATTCTTATCATCGTCATCAGTGTGATAAATAAGGAACTAGAATGTGTATCTATTTTGGATTTTACTCAATTCCATTGTTATAATAGCACACTGTCTTAAGATATAGCTTTATAAATTCGGATATCTGATTATGTTAAGTCCAGTTTTTTCCTATTTCTTCTTTTGTACTAGCTTTCCAATTCCCACAAAAATATTTACTGGTACTTTTATTAGCATTACTCTGTGGGAGACAAGTGCCATTAGTATAGTAAAACTTTTTATTCATTAATGTAGTAATTAATTAATTAATTTTGTTTTTTTCAGAAATAAAGTATAAATTATTTATAGGTTAGACTGGTCTTGAACATGGTATGAATGCCTTCTTGACCTCAAACATATTGTTTTCCTGTCAGCATTTTTTCCTGGCAGCATTTTTAATGCTGAAAATATAAATATGTATTACTATGCTCAGTCTTGGATATTCTTTCATACTATTTTATAGTTGCATTGTCGAGTTTTGCTTATTGTTCCTTATGCTTCTTAGTAAGTGCTTGCTAGAATTTTTACATTTTAAAATTTGTGTGTGTGTGTGTGTGTGTGTGTGTGTGTGTGTGTTGCACGCATGCATGCGTGCATGCGTGCATGCTGTAACATAGTTGTGGAATGAGAGGATTATTTTAAGAAAGACAGTCCGTGTTCCATGAATTGAACTCAGGGCATCAGAATTGGGAGAAAGTACCCTTACTTGTTGAGCCATTTTCCTTGCTCAATTTTCTTATTTTCAGTGTCAATGCAAATGATATATTATTTTTTATACTATATCTCCCTTTTATTTAAATCAGTTCAAGAATTTTTGTCTTGTTTTACTTTTAAGACTATGTTAAATGACCTGAGCTTTCTACAAATGATATCTTTTTCCTCAAACTCTGTTTCCATAAGTGAAAAGATGAATGGATCAGGCTCTTCTTTCTCCTTTAATTAGCACACCCGTCGGGTCTCCTGTGGGCAGAGAAAACTTGTTCCTCCTCACAATCTGCATGGTTTAAATAAATAAACATCATTTGATTGTTGCTGGTATATGCAAATACATTTTTAAAAAGCTCACTCTTGTGTCCAGCTGTAGTACCATGGTGTAAAATGATGGCCTCATATTTGCTGCCCTGACTTCTGATAGAACCAGGAAAGTTTCTACTAGCCTGAATGTGCTTTCCACCCTCAATTCTCTTCTGTGCTCGGTTTAATTTCCATGCTCAAAAGAAGCAGGCACAGAACCTGCTGATTCTACATGAGTGCAGTTTAGTATTTTCCCAACCCACAGAATCAAAGTAAGTCAGTCATTTCTTCTACAGAAACCAGGAGTTACCTCATCCTTTTGATACCATTAAAGCTTGGTCTTATGTCACTTACTGTTTACTATGTTTCTGATCATAAATGCTCTTCTTTGGTTGCAGTGCTTCCTCCCTCTCTTGGACTGTCAGTAAACAATAGCTTGCTATAGATGTCACCTGCATAATGTTGAGAAATACACATACTTTGAGGTGGGAATTTCCTTTACAAACATAGTGCAACAGTGAACAGTCAATTCAAACACCTTCATCGAGCCAGGTGGTGGCTGCTTTATTATTTCATATATTTAAATTAAATTACCTTTATTTACAGTCTGGCCATTTGAGGCAAGATCTATTTTACAGTTCTGATTGACCTGGAGTTCACTTTCTAGACAAGGTTGGCCTTGGACTTGAAATCATCTTTTTTCTTTTCAGCTGAAATACTGGGATTATTGGTGTGTGCTATATACCCAGCTACATTTACTTTTTGGTAATATCAAATATAAAAACTATATTTATTGCATTCTACAATATATCCTCTTCTACTTTTCAATTCCAGGTGTCAGAGTCAGGTCAGTATGATGTTCAAATCAGTGTAAATTTGTCTGATTGATCTTTTATTTGTGATAAATACATTCAAAATCCTTTCATCTAATTATTTGTAAATATTTGGTACATTATTGACACTTATAGTGACTCTACTGTGCAATAGCACTCCCAAACTCCTTGCTCATATCTAGCCATAACTTAGTACCCACTGATTAACTTCAATTTTTCCATGTTTCCTCTCTCCACACTCCTGTAAGCACTATTCTACTCTAAACATCTGTGAGGTTCCTTATTTTACATTCCATATATGAATAAAATTGAATAGTATTTGTCTTTCTATGTGACATTTAATTCTCTTAACATAACAAACTCCAGTCCTGTCCATATTATTGCAAATGAGATGATTTTACTCTTTATTATAATTGAATAGCATCCTATTTTGTATACGTGTCATTTTTTCTTTATCTACTATTGTATTGGACACATAAGTTGCTTCAATATTTTGACTATCTGAATAGTGTTATAGCAAACCTAGAAGTACAAATGCATAGATATTATACTGATTTTTCATTTCCTCTAAATAAGTACCTAGTAGTTTTGCTGTGTCATGTGGTATTTATATTTATTTATTTATTTATTTTTAAGAACATCAATACTCTTTTTAACATCCATTGAATGTGAATTCCCTCTAATTTTATAGAATTTTCATTTCCTCTAGCCATATGACAGCAGTTCCTTTTTCTCTTCATTCTCACAATCAATTTTGTCTTTGTAACAACAGCAGTTCTCACTAGAGTGAAATGATACTGCATTGTGGGTTTGAGTGTGTGTACATGTATCTTCAGATGCACATTCATATGTGCTTAAGTGTATGTGAGGCCAGAAGTCAGTGTTGAGTACCTTTTTAATGCCTTTCCACCTTATTTTGAGAGATGGGCTCTGTTCCTCACATTGAAGCTTGCTGATGCGGCTAGATGGCTTGGCAAGCTAGCCCCAGAGATTGTCTCATCTCTGTCTACCCAGCTCTGAGATTACAGGCACATATTTCTATGTCCAACTTTTGTATGTGTGGACTGATGATTGAAAACTGGTCCTCAAGCTTGCACTAGAAGTACTTTGCCAACTCAGGCATCTCTCCATTCCTGCCTTGTGATTTTGATTCCCTTGTTCTCTAGCTATATTGAGGCCATGGGTGACAATTTAGGCTCAAACAATAACTTTCTATCTGTGACCCTTATAGGCTCATTTAGTCTAACTTCAAGGATCGCCATAATCTGAACAGTTCCAACATGGTTTACAAACAAAACATTCTTTTTTGAGACTCATTGAAAACTCTTAGCTACTAGCTGCTATTTAAAAAGAAGAAGACAAAGAAGGAGAAGGAGAAGGAGAAGGAGGAGGAGGAGGAGGAGGAGGAGGAGGAGGAGGAGGAGGAGGAGAAGGAGAAGGAGAAGGAGAAGGAGAAGAAGAAGAAGAAGAAGAAGAAGAAGAAGAAGAAGAAGAAGAAGAAGAAGAAGAAGAAGGTTGCACAGTTCTAACATACAGCAGTACAGAATAAATATTCCAATTCTAAAAAGAAAGCATGGGAAAAGAGAGTAAAACTTTGCAGAACAAAAATCCCAAAGCTCTACATATTGCATTCAGAACTCATGATGGCATTATTTGAGATTCAAGGGCTTTGTGTTGTCCTGCTTCTACAACCCATCTGTGCTATTTTTTTTTGACCAATTCCACTTATTGTCAACAGCTTACCTTGACAGACAACCCATGTTCTGGATATCTCATCTCCTTTGCAATTTAAGCTTCATCCTTAAAGCTTCATGTATCATCAGCTCTAAAGTTGTGTCTATGGAAACCAACCGTGCTTAGCCTCACAGGATATTCTCTGTTTTGGTTTGCTTTTGGTAAAATGCAACAATAACTGACTCTTATATTTTGCATGTGTGCAAAACTAGCAAAATATAGATAATTCCACATTCTGTAGTCAACTAAGACATATCCAGGTCCCTTTGGAACCGCCAAGTGCCTGAGTGTCCTGATCCAGAAATAAACGTCCTTGACTAAACTTTTAGGTTCAGTCAGTTTGTCTTGGAAACATTGAGGGGTGGTGTCTTAGTCAGGGTTTCTATTCCTGCACAAACATCATGACCAAGAAGCAAGTTGGAGAGGAAAGGGTTTATTCAGCTTACACTTCCATACTGCTGTTCATCACTGAAGGAAGTCAAGACTGGAACTCAAGCAGGTCACAAAGCAGGAGCTGATGCAGAAGCCATGGAGGGGTGTTCTTTACTGGCTTGCTCAGCCTGCTCTCTTATAGAATCAAGACTACCAGCCTTTCCCCCTTGATCACTAATTGAGAAAATGACTTACAGCTGGATCTCATGGAGGCGTTTCCTCAACTGAAGCTCCTTTCTATATGATAACTTCAGCTGTGTCAAGTTGACACAAAACTAGCCAGTACAGATGGGATTGGTCTTTCCCTCAAGGTATATTTTTAATTATCCCAGTAGAAAATGTATCACTCCTTTTTGATGAAGTCAGTCTCCAAAATGTATAGTGATTTGCCTACACCTAATATATCTACAACTGCAGTCATAATTGGGGAACAAAATTCTCATGGAAGGAGTTACTGGAGCCTGATATAGCTGTCTCCTGAGAGGCTCTGCCAGTGCCTGACAAATACAGAGGTGGATGCTCACAGCCATCCACTGGACTGAGCACAGGGTCCCCAATGAAGGAGCTAGAGAAAATACCCAAAGATCTGAAGGGGTTTGCAGTCCCCATAGGAGGAACAACAATATGAACTAACCAGTAACCCCAGCTCTCTCCCTGAGACTAAACCACCAATCAAAAAAAAAAAAAATACATGTTGGAACTCATGGCTCTAGATGTATATGTAGCAGAGGATGACCTAGTAGGTCATCAATGGGAGGAGAGGCCCTTGGTCCTGTGAAGGTTCTATGCCTGAGCATAGGGGAATGCCAGGGCCAGGATGTGGGAGTGGGTGGGTTGGGCACCAGGGGGAGGGGGGAGTGGATAGGGGATTTTCAGAGGGGAAACTAGGAAAGAAGATAGCATTTGAAATTTAAATAAAGAAAATATCGAATAAAAATGAAAGAAAAAAGGAAAAAAATCATTTCTTTACCACATTTTATTTTTCATGTTTTGCTTTACCTTTTCCTCCTAATTTTCAATGTAAACTGGATAAAAATAGCACACAATAACCATGTCACAGTCTGTTGAGCTTCCTTGAAATCTATCTCAAAGGGAGGCTCCAAGGCCTGACACTATTACTGCTGCTATTGTGTGTTTACAGACAAGAGCCTAGAATGGCTAACCTCTGAGAGGCCCAACAAGCAGCTGACTGGACAGCAGCAGATACTTACACCCAACCAATGGACTGAAGTTGGGGAACCCTGTGATTGAATTAGGGGAAGGGTGGAAGAAGCTGGGGAGGAGGGTGACCCCATAGGAAGACTAGCAATCTCAACTAACCCAGGTCCCTGAGATCTCTGAAACTGAGCAGGCAGCGTATACTAGCTGGTCTGAGGCCCCAAAGACATATATACAGCAGAGAAATGCCTTGTCTGGCCTCAGTAGAAGAGGATGTGCCTAACCCTCAAGAGATTTGAGGCCCAGGAAGTAAGGAGGTTTGGCAGGTGGGAGTAGTAGGGGGCATCCTCTAGGAGACAAGCCTAAGAGGAATGGGATGAGGAACTGTGGAAGGGGGACCAGGAGGGAGGCAAGGGCTGATCTGTAGAAAAATAAAAGTAATAAAAAAAATTCCCTCCACCAAATAAGTCCACCCTTACTTTGTAGTGTGCCTTACTTGGATTTTTCAGGTCACAGACAAAATGCCAACATACTCTTTGACAAAATGTAACAAGTATGTCCCTTAAACCATTCTCCATTATAGTCTTTATTCCTATCAGAAACTTCACAAGTACTGTCTTTTTTATCTGCACATCTACCAGTATTTTGATTTGAACTATGACCACAAGGCTCATTAAATAGAGATTAGCACAGTTGAGCGCTTCTCCAGCTCACATGTCCAAACTCTTCATCATTCCTTCTGCAAATCATTTCCAAGAACAACATAATCGTATTTATCACACCAATGCCCAACTTCTGATCCTGACTTTCTAAGTTAGCTTATTTGGTGTTGCCATGACCAAAATAGCTGACAGAGACAAACAATGTAACTGAGAAAGGTTTATTTGGGCCTAAGGTTTGTTTGTGGTAAAAGGTATTTAATAATTTGTTTAATTATTTTGAATTATAAATATGTGTGTAAGCTTGTGCATGTGAGTACAAGTAAACTTGGATCCCATAGATATTGAATTCCTTGGAATGAGAGTTATAGGTGGTTGTTAATTATTCAGATCGTCTTAAGCACTGAGTCTTCTTTCCGTGTCCAGAAAAGGGTATTTCAAATCACTGTGGCAAAGAATGCATAGAAACAGTACTAACCTCATCCATAGCAGCAGGATCTTATGGCAACGTATTTTTTTCAGCTACTCTGAACCAGAAGATAAACCTTGAGCCTTACATCAGGGACAGATATAATCTTCAAGGTCTGGTGTACTGTAGTCTGATTTTGGCAGCCAGCACCCACCTTTCAAAAGCTTGCCAATCTTGAAAGTAGCTGAAACAACTAGAGACTAAACACTTGAAATAAAAGCCTGTAAGGTCATTTCAGATTCAAACAGTAACAGCTAAAAATATTATCTACATCTTAAAACAAGTCTTTTTTTCCTGCCACACTTTAGATCTATCCTCTGCCTTCAGTTTTTCTTGATATGGCACCATCATACATACTCAGACTTACATATTTTAACGTTAACTCTTTCCTCTTTCTTGAGTTGAACACAGTCAATTATAAACCTCTTGAGTTTCCCCCTAGACTCTCTCTTTACTTCTTTCAATTATCATGACAAAATATTGCCTTTCTTCTCCTGAAGCATTTTAGCATGTTTTGAGCTAGGTTCTCCACCCTCCCCCCCTCCCCCTCAAATGGTCCTTTTCCATTCTTGTATTTCAAGTAAGAAGTTGTGGGGCTATGGGTATGTATTAGTGGCAACGTTCATATATAGCATGCATGGGACCACAGTTCTATCCTTTGCATCTTTCTCCTCTGAAGCACAGTCCCCTGTTCAATTTCCTAATTCCCTAATGCATCCTAAAATACATTAAATAACATTATTTATCTACGTAACGCCTTCCACAAGAAGAGATTGACCCATTTCCCCGTTTATTCCCTACCATGCTCTACAAGGACATTTGCTTCAGTCAAATTGCATCAATTGTCATTCTCTATATATTCTATCCTTTTCTTCTTGGTATTTTGTTTGAGAATTTCCACTCTCAGTCACAAGAGCACCATAGAGTAAACTGTATCTTCTGCATTAACAAAAACAACAGCTATCCTTAGGGATGTGCAAGATATCCTGGCTCCAAGGCAGATCACATCATGTACTCTTTTGTTTTCCTCCAGCAAAAAACTTATCCTCAAAATCAGGTCAAGCTAAATTGTTCCACTTCTTTGAAAGGGAAGCCACCTAACAAGGCTTTGAAATTTGGCAGAGAGCTGTACTCAAGAGGAGTGGCAGTTAACTTAGAGTCATGCAAAGTTTTAATAATCTCCAGGTGGGAAAACATTGTCATCAGAGTTGGGAAAACTTCCAGAGAGAATGTGTAGCCAAGATTGGATTGTTAGTGAGTGTTCAGGCTGCTAAATAGCAAAATAACTTTTTGTGGTTCTCAACAAAATTACTTCAGTGTGATTTTAGCTTATGGGCTCTAAGGAAAAATCAAAAAAGTTCAGTTCCCATTCATCCTTGAGCAATGCCTTATCTGAAATTAGGGCATGTGTTCTAAAGGTGCATACTCTGAAAAACTGTGTTCCTTTGCATTGAAATCATGTTGAGCTTGGTCTTCTCATTTACATCTTCTTTCTCCTAACAAAATTCTCTGATTGGGGTACCTGAAATCTTCCTACTTCTCTTACAGAGAACTGTAGTTATGCAACATTGAGCATTTCCTATATGTCTGATATGTACAAAGTATCTAAATTATTTAATGTTTACCTCCTCCTGTGCTAAATGTGCTTTTGTTTTTATACTTTTAAGAATCAAAAGCTCAAATATTGGAAAATTTTAAGTTACCTGTTCACAGTCATACTGTTTAGTAAGTGATAGGGTTTTATTTTACAGTGTAAAGTCTTGATATTTAAAGATGTCAAAAAATATAACCCCACGGGATATGTTCCTGTTAGACAGAAGCATTTTTCCTGATAATTTAAATATAATTTGTTTAAGGTATTCATTCTAAATTCTTTTTTTAGAACCCCCATGATGATTTTAGCTTTCCCAAAGTAGGCTCATCTTGATTGGTAGGGAAGTTTGTTGCTCCAGTTATGTGAAAAATTATTTTGAAAGAAAAATTCAAGGAAAGAAATCTAAGTGGATTTTCTACATGGAAAAAAAAATTCAACCTCAATGTTCCTCATGTTGAAAATCCTGATGTTAGCTGGGTGGGCAGTGGCAGCACATGTCTTTAATCCCAGCACTTGGGAGGCAGAAACAAGCAAATAGAAAAACCAAAACAAGAAAAGAAAATCCTCGGTAGTATTCTTGAACTACAATAACCTAATTTCAATGCTGCTTCTTGACTTTGAAGGTTTTGTGGATTTGTAATATGCAGATAAGTGTAACATATATCTGAGTATGGTACTTATATCTATCCACATGGCTAGAAAAATTATTACAAAAATTAAGTCTTAAAAATGTAAGTATTATATGCTAAATGTTTTGGTCTACTTTATTTTTTAACACAATAAATCTATAAATGGTTCAAAGGACCATATAAGACCATAAAAATTGAGACTCGATGAAAATGTAATAATAACAAACCTGTTATTCATCTCAACTATAGTACAAAATTCAAAAAAGACTTCACTAAGGAAAACATTAGAGTTATTTCATAAATGATTTTAATAAAATCATTTTCATGTGGTAACTGGCAAGAAACTAGGTATGAATTTATTATCCTTTATTGTGAAGGTTTTTTTCCAAAATATAAATACCATAGATGTGGGAATTATAAAGATCCAAGTTGATAATAAATGCTTCACGTATAGCATTTGCTGTTTCCAAGGAAATTTTCTAACAACTCTATTTTACTTAATCCTTATTATTAAGAAAGAAATAACTTATTTCATTTTTTTCTTTTTCTCCTCACATGCCCGTGTATGTTCATGAGTGAATTTAGGCATGCAGGAACAACAGGATGTGAAAGGACAATTTCAGTTGTCAGCGCAAGCCTTTTGTCCTGTTTGTTGCGTATTTCTTTGATGTTTCCCACTAAGCTCTATGCTGTGATGCAAAGCTTTTTTAAATCCTCTTATCTCCACCACTGATGTTTACTGCATCACTAGGATTACAGTCACATTTTACTGCATGTAGCTGTTCTGTATATAGCCTCTGGGGATTCCAACTCAGATCCTCTGAACCATTTCTCTAACCCAAAACTAAACCACGCTCATTTGGTTATTATGTAACAAGAACATAAGCACTCTCCTACCAGACTTCTGCCATTTTCTACTACACTGTAGTGTATAATCTGACCTATCTCACATGTGCTATTTAGGGAAGAGTAGCAGCAGTCTTTGAAGGGTGCTTAAGTTTGAATGTTTGTGTTCTGGAAAGCTTATGTTGAATTTTAAACAACTTTGTGACACTGTGAATAAGCAGAATCTTTAATAAATGATTAAGAGACATACATACATGTGGTATTGGTACCATTATAAAGTGGAAAGTGGTAGCAACAGCCTCCTCTTGTTTATTCTCCTTATGTCATATGAGAGAAGCTACAAAATGTCGTTGTCAGATGCTAGATGCTTGTGCATATTGAACTTCCCAGTTTATAAGATGTTAATGTTTGGTCTATTGCTGTGTATTATAGTGCTAAGTATGGGTCCCCAAGACCTGGTTGCCCCAGAGGCGAGAAGGTCCAAACCTAGACCCAAGTGACACTACATGACCTTGTCCCCAAGTAATTTCTGACTGGTAAATAAAGATGCAGACTGCAAATAGCTGGGCAGAGAGACATAGTCAGGGTTTAGAATTCCAAGGCTTGGGGTCAGAGAAAAACCACAAGAAAAGTGAGAAGAAGGTGAAAGAGGAAGTGAGAGACCCATGGGTTAGAATCCAAAAACATGGCCCTGAGCGCTGGCCAATTGGTGATAAGAGCAGCCCAGATGAAACATAGTAAGTAATAAATCTGGACTATTGATAGGAAATAGATTTTCATAGCATAAAGGGAAGACATCTGCCCAGTTCTATTGCTGATTAAGGCTTATTTTAAATATAAAAGGTTGTGTGTACCTTTTATCTAGGAACTAAATGATCAAAGTCAGGGTAGAAACACTGGATTGGGATTAAAATTTTCTACAACAATAAGACATAGTATTATCCTATGATATTTCTGCTGACAGTCATATGGTATTATGAGCACAACACAAAATAGACTGAAAATAAGAAAAAGTAAATTATCCTTTAAAGTTTTAACAGGAGATTGGATTCAATGGAATGTGTGTCTGCTATATGGTATTCTATTTCCCATTGTGAAGTATAAGAGCTGTTTTACTCTACCTCTTCCTTAATCTCTCACTATGAATAATAGTTACCTGGATAGCTGATAATGAATATTTATCTTTATCTTAGCATTTCTTCATCTCTTCAAACCAGTCTATGAAATTTCCAGGTAGAGCTGACCTGCTTTCTCTTGCTAAGAGGACTATCGTACTTTTACATTTCGGTTGTATAATCAGTGCTAAAAAAGGCAAATCTCAGGATTTCCCAAAGTTTTCTATGAATTTCGTTCTTTTCTCTCTCTCTCTTTCTCTCTCTCTCTCTCTCTCTCTCTCTCTCTCTCTCTCTCTCTCTCTCTCTCTCTCTTTCTGAGACAGGGTTTCTCTGTATAGCCCTGGCTGTCCTGGAACTCACTTTGTAGACCAGGCTGGCCTGAAACTCAGAAATCTGCCTACCTCCGCCTCCCGAGTGCTGGGATTAAAGGTGTGTGCCACCATGCCCGGCTGAATTTCTAATTAATAGGCATTATGCATATAAGTAGGCATTATGTGAAACAAAGGATTTATTTATTTTTCAGTAAACTAAGTTTGAACTCAAATTATAAATCAGTCCTTTATGATTATCAGTCCTAACATGATAAAATGTGTTAACTTCTCTGTACCTCAGTGGCATGCACCTAAATGTGATATCTATTTCATTGATTTGTTGCAAATGTGAGTGTAAATCTCTTTGTACTGTACCTTTCTCATAGTATTCAATATGTGTCAGCCCTTATTACTTAATTATCATAATTGTTTTGTTGTAAACCAGGGAAGAGCCATTAAGGTTGAATTGTGACCGAGTTTACACTTTTTTGTTAGGGCATATACACAAAACCTGAGGATGTAGTCGATTCCTGGTTCTTTTATGTAGATGGTTTTTTTCAGGACCTGCAAAGATATTGTAAAATTACAAACAATTTAATTTTTATTTTATTTTATTACCTATACTCTTACTTTGTGAGAAGCTATGGTATGTTTATAGAGTTTTAGGGCAGCCTGGGCTATATAACAAGAGCCAGTGTCAAAACAAATATAAAACAAACACAACCTTTGTTCCTAGAGATAATGATTAAGTATATTTTAGAATTTGTTTTTGAAAAATTCCATTTTTTCTTAATAAAAAAAATTCATAGTTAAATTGGCAAATGCTTATTTTGCTTCTGTGAGCATAGGAATCTAACCCATGGTTTGCATTATTACGTCCTTTACTACTGAGCTATATCCTCAGACACAAATATCCTCTTAGAAAACAATACTCATGTACCTTAGCACAACATCAAGGTTTGACATGGTTTTTTCCATCTTTCCTTTCTGTTTTCCACTTTCTTCTGAGGTAAGAGAGATGATGTTTGAACAAGGTTTGTTCATAAGATGTTCATAATATTTGGAAAGAGAAGAGTCATAAATGACAGACAAAACTCCATTTGTTGCTACCAAGAGGGTCAGTGCCCTATAGCACCAGATACCCTCAAACAATAGGAAGTTGGTATATACAAATGTCTGGACTATATTTCTGAAAATTCTATTGGAGCAAGTCTGAGATGTAGTACAAGAAAGTAATTTTTTACTCCCTCCCTCCCTCCTTCCCTCCCTCCCTCCCTCCTTTCTTCCCTTCCTCCTTTCCTCTCTTCCTTTCTTTTTTCTTTCTATTCAAATTAAGATTCTTAAGGAAACTCTGCCCTGTGCTTGAGTTTCTACCCCACTTTATTTCTATTAGTTTCAGTGTATCTGGTTTTATGTGGAGGTCCTTGATCCACTTGTACTTGAGCATTATACAAAAAGATAAGAATGGATTTTCTTCTGCAGGCTATCTGCCAGTTGAACCAGAACCATTTATTGAAAATGCTTTCTTTTTTGATGGGACCTCATAAAATTACAAAGCTTCTGTAAGGAAAAAAGGACACTGTTAACAGGACAAAATGGGAACCAACAGATTGGGGAAAGGGCTTTACCAACACTACATCCCACAGAGAGCTAATATCCAATATATTTGAAGATCTCAAGAAGTTAAACTCCAGAGAACCAAATAACCCTATTAAAAATGGGGGTACAGAGCTAAACAATGAATTCTCAACTAAGGAATAACGAATGGCTGAGAAGCACCTAAAAAAAAAAAGGTTTAACATCCTTAGTCATCAGGGAAATGAAAATCAAAACAACCCTGAGATTCCATCTCACACCAGTCAGAATGGCTAGGATCAAAAATTCAGGTGACAGCAGATGCTGGCGAAGATGTGGAGAAAGAGCAACATTCCTCCATTGCTGGTGGGATTGCAAGCTTGTACAACCACTCTGGAAATCAGTCTGGCGGTTCCTCAGAAAATTAAACTCAGTACTACCGGAAGATCCAGCAATTCCTCTCCTGGGCATATACCCAGAAGATGTTCCAACTGGTAATAAGGACACATGCTCCACTATGTTCATAGCAGCCTTATTTATAATAGCCAGAAGCTGAAAAGAACCCAGATGTCCCTCAACAGAGGAATGGATACAGAAAATGTGGTACATTTACACATTGGTGTACTACTCAGCTATTAAAAAGAATGAATTTAGGAAATACTTGGGCAAATGGATGTATCTGGAGGATATCATCCTGAGTGAGGTAACCCAATCACAAAAGAAGTCACTTGATATGCACTCACTGATAAGTGGATATTAGCCCAGAAACTTAGAATACCCAAGGTACAATTTGCAAAACACAAGAAAATCAAGAAGAAGGAAGACCAACATGTGGATACTTCATTCCTCCTTAGAATATGGAACAAAATACCCATGGAAGGAGTTACAGAGACAAAGTTTGGAGCTAAGAGGAAAGGATGGAACATCCAGAGACTACCCCCACCCTGGGATCCATCGAATAATCAGCCACCAAACACAGACACTATTGCACATGCCAGCAAGATTTTGCTGAAAGGACCCTGATATAGCTGTCTCATGTGAGGCTATGCCAGTGCCAGGCAAATACAGAAGTGGATGCTCACAGTCATCTCTTGGATGGAACACAGGGCCCCCAATGGAGGAGGTAGAGAAAGTGCCCAAAGAGCTGAAGGGGTCTGCAACCCTATAGGTGGAAAAACAATATGAATTAACCAGTACCTCCAGAGCTCGTGTCTCTAGCTGCATATGTAGCAGAAGATGGCCTAGTTGGCCATCACTGGCAAGAGAGGCCCCTTGGTCTTGCAAACTTTATATGCCCCAGTACAGGGGAAGTACAGTGTCCACCCAGGGCCAAGAATTGGGAGTGGGTGGGTAGGGGAATAGGGCAGAGGAAGGCTATACTGTAAATGAAGAAAATAACTAATAAAAAATGAAAAAAATATAATTTTCAGATGGCTTTCCTTTTAATTCTAAGGCAGAATAAGGCTTTGACTCCATAGAATATTCTTCTTTACACCCTTGTTTGTTGAAAGTATCAGCCATCTCTCATTTATGTTTTATTACTACCCCCAAATTTATAGTCCTGTGATTGCAGTAAGTAATGTTGTTTGCAGATATTGATTCACAAAAGAAGAATTTGTTGGCTCAAAATGGGATCTAGCTTTGATATGCCACGGTAATGACTTGATTTCTACCAGGTATGTTCTCCTATTATACTAACTTGAAAAGCAAGGCATTGAGATACTCTACTTTTGCCTCTCTTGAAAAAGTTTATAAAGTTATTTGATATATATGCTGTTTGCTATGCTAGGCTGAAGCCTGAAGTCAGGGTATCCTGCATGGTGGTCCTCCACTGAGGAACAACTACTTTAGGTTTTGCTCATGACTCTTGGGGGCTGCTATAAACATGATCTGTAAGTCTTTGATGATGACAGAGTCCCAATGTAGCCAACATGGGTCAGCAGTACCTACCCAAAGCTACTTAAGCTTTTCCTCTTTTTGTGGATCTTTAATCTGTAAAAGCAAGACAAAAACAACTCAAAATATACTATTTTGCTTAATAGCATAAGTTATGACCATCTATTCCTTATGTTTAGGTCTTTCCATGGCTCCTTACTGAAGATATCACTTTAGACGATTTTCTCAACTACTGTATGTCTCAGTTTTCTCAAAAATAATGTTATTAAAAGTAGTTTTTATTTTATACAGTTTTCAAATTCACAAATATAGTATTGGAT
The DNA here is from genome assembly GCF_000001635.26 of Mus musculus. Lineage (NCBI taxonomy): Eukaryota > Metazoa > Chordata > Mammalia > Rodentia > Muridae > Mus > Mus musculus. The sequence goes on along the minus strand of NC_000086.7, from coordinate 147,329,445 downwards.
TTTTGACAAATAAGATGTGCTGTTCAATTATGTCTTATTGTAATTAATAAAAAGTCTTTACAAATATATTTTAATTTCCTTCTAATTTGGTCCTTATTTTTCAAAATCCCACATAGAGGGAAATATTCAACAATAGATCTAGAGGATAGGTCCCTAGTTAGTAGTACTTGATTTCCTTTTTCTCTAGGCTCTATGAAGTAGAAAAAATAAGATGGGGTGATTTTCATTGTCATTTCTTTTAAAGGAATTCACTTTACTGTACAGAATATTTTATTTCCTCATTTTTGGTTAAAAATCCCCTCTCTTCAGGAACAATGTAATGGAACTGTGGCACACCCCTGTGATCTCAGCACTGGAGAAGTGCAAACAGGAGGAAGATATGTCAGAGGTCAGTGGAGATCATGTCTTAAAACCTAAAAATGAAAAAAAAAACATAAAAACAAGAAAAAGAACAAAAAGAAAGGATAGGGCATAACGCATTGTTGTGTGATTTTGGAGCTCTCCACACAAACAGGGATAGAGGTCATACCTGGTAAACCCTAAGATAAATATTTCATGTCAGTACACTTAACTCTCCAAATACTACACTTGTGTTCTCAGATCCCTACATAGGCAAAAGGATCCTATTTTATATAAAATGTTGACTCTTAATGACTTAAATTCTGCATTTCAACTGAAAACAATAGCAACTCATAAGACAATTTGCACTTGGAAAAACTGTGCCACACCTATGTCAAGAACCATGGATGTTTTACATTTTTTTACTGCTTTGGGAAAAATCAAAGATTTAGAGAAACACCATACTAATGGTCGTGATCACTCTGCCATTCACTTAAAGCTGAAACATCAAAGCCACACTTTTTGTTTCTGCTGGCTCACTATCAGCACAAACACACATCTCTTCCAGCTGTCCTGTAACATGGTTTTGGTTTTCAGTTGACAAATTTCCCAGAGCAGCTGCTGCTTTGACATTAAACATAGCAGCTATTTTGCTCAAACCTTTGACAAGAAGATTCATGGTGATGGTGTCAGTGACCTCCAGTTGTCGCTTGAATTTTTATGTACTTCCTGAACAGCAAAATGACTTACTGTGCTTTTAGTAGTTAGACAATTAAGGCAAAAGACTATTGATTCCGTTTTAAACTCTTGGAAGCTATCTTAGCAGTAAAAAAAAAAAAAAGTGAAGAGAAGACAAGAACTTGTTCTGCATTCAAGTTTCCTATGGCATTTAAATTGTCTGTGAAGATTAATGCACCAGAAAAACACAAAATATTGTGTTCCATGGGAAAATTTCTTCCTGTAATGTTTTCTCTTTTTTCATTCTTTATTACATGGATATATCCTTTCATGTGGAAGACAAACAACTTTGCAGTGTGTTTGATATTACTGTCATATTATTATGACCTCAGTTATGCTTTAAATTACACCAAAATTATATTAGCCTCCCATGAACTCTCAGTGTTTTGAGCCAAACCCCATTGCTTCTTGGTAAAAGGTTAATGAGCAATATTTTCTTAGAAATTTCTAGATGTTCAAAAATTCTTTATATGAGTACTATGTATATAAATCATAACATTAGATAACATAGGGAGAAAACTCTCTGAGGTTTGAAATGACTTACTTTACACCTGCTTTCCACTGGGTGTCAGCAATGCATGCCTATTAACCCGTGGTTGCCAAGTACAAATGGATGGTAGTTCTTTGCCAAGTACAGATGGATGGTAGTTCTTAACTAGATATGTGGGAGATTTTTTTATTAGTAATCAATTCATTAGCTATCTCTAAGTAATTAATTTATTCTCTGGGTAATTATACCTTATAGTCATCACAATATTGTAAAATATATAATTAATTACACTTATAATTTTGTATTTAAACTGTCAAGAAGGGGGTTTTGCAAAGGTATAATCAAACTGTTATCTTAAGTATTAGTGTGATTTGTTTTTTAAAATAATTTATATGCTGGACTGATGGATTTCTCAGAAAACACATTGGTTTATATACACTGCCTATTTATGGAATGCTTACTAGGTAGCAGGAATCGTTCATTTATAGAGGTTAAAGATGAACATAACGTTTCCCCTCAAACTGCCCACAGATTATCTGGCAAGATGTAAGTAGAATAAAACTTGCAGGAAATAATGTGATGTGGTGTGTGTGTGTGTGTGTGTGTGTTGTGTGTAATGTATTGGGCATAAGTAGTTTGGTAAACATAAAATAATATGATTCCTCAAGCGTTTATAAAAATTAATGTTGTCTGTAATACCTGCTTCTCTTTTTGTATTGACCTTCACCCTCATGCTGAGTTGGAGCTCTTTCCTCATTTTTCTACTTCCCACTTCATATCACCTTTGTCCTGCTATTCCCCTAGAAAAGCACTTGGTAAACATATATTAAAATGGTATTTTTCAACTTTTCATATTATTCTTTCTCTAATTTACAAGAGTTAGCTGTGTCTGGTCAGATTCAGGGTGATCACAGCACAAAGTCAAAGCATTCTTCAGAAATGTGTTTATGGTAGTGAAAGATGAACAGATGGAATCCCTAATATTAAAGATTTTATGCTAAAGTTCAAGGATCCCTTTGGCTCTTGAAAAATCAGGCTTTTTTGGAGAGGATTTTCTATCTCATCTCCTTGTGCTTATTTATAAGAGAGCTTTTGTTTTCTCAACTTTGGGAACAGAGGGACTTGCAGTGGGTGAGAGTATGTGAAGACCATAGTAGAAAAATATCATATTGTTATTTTTTCCCCTGCTCAGCCAGTGAATTAGAGTGAACATTCCATGTGATGTGAAAAGTAGAGTCTGAGGAACTGTTTTTATGAGGCATGCTAAAAATCTTTCTGTCTTGGCAGCTGTTTTTATAAAAAGACTATTAAATATGACTTATTAAGAGCCAGGTTTAAATAATTTAAAAAATCGTGCCTTGAAACTATTTGAGAAGCTATATCCTATCACCTTTGACCAGTGGACTGTGGATTAATTTTATCTTTTGCACATGTATACAGACATGGACTTCATCTTATATAGTGCATGCTTGACATATTTCACTAAGGAAGCAAGATAAAATGGCTGAGTAAGCAGAATGGTATGTGGATTATTACCTAAGTAGCTTTGAAACATAAATACTATATCTTTGTTTTCATCTATTCCCCAGGCTATAAATGATAATACTGTTTTAGGGATGTGCCTTACAGACTGTTTAGTTCAGTATTATTTCTGATTTTTATCAACTCTGGGATATGCAACATGTCATTTTTCTAAGTATGAAAGTTTTGAGGAACCATTAAGAGAATATATGGCAGCAATCCATGAAAACTCTTTATTAGATTTGTTAGCACCAGGACACTCCAAGCCCCAGCCTAACTATGTGATCCTTGATTTGTGTTGCCAGGACAACGACCCTAATCCCACAATCCACTTGGCTCAGTTCCCACCCTCACTAGTGTGACGTCATTTTCTGTATAAATTAGGGGATCACCCCCTCCTCGCTCTCTCTCTGTCTTCACTTTCTTCTCTTCCCCCTCTTTTTCCTCTTCTCTGCCCTTCTACCCACTTCGTTGACCTTCTATCTCTGCACAATAAACCTCTCCCACGCAGAACCACCTTGGCCTGGTCTGCTGTTTGGTTTATCTGCTCAAAATATATAGATTAATATTATTTGATATTAATTAACACATCAAGATTTATAATTTTTCAAAAACTTCCCAGGCCAGGATTCCTTGTGGAATTCAGTATCCTTAATTCCTTTAACATTGGGAAGCTTCTGCATCCTGCCTCTCTTAGATTACACACATCTGTATACAATTTTCAAATACTTTAACCTAGAGCTATGCCCTAAATATATTTGCAGAACTGTTTTATTTTAATTAAATTATTATCTAAACAATTCTTTGATTTGTTTATTCATGAGCTCGAAATTGTCAGAATCAAAGTTTTTATTTAAATTTAGTTTGTTGGAGGATTTTCTGTTTTAGATATCCTTTTATTGTTAATTCCAAATTTACTTCTATATGATATCCAACTATTGACTATTGGATTTCAATCTTTCAAAAATATAGCACTACTGAAATATACTAATAGTACTCTGCATCCTAATATAGACACACAAGAACATCCATGCTTTGGGCTAATGTTTTTAAGTAACAAGGAAATAGAACCTGCCTGCATGTCATTCAACAAAAAATAGGTACTAAATATATTGACTGAAAAATATCTATTTTCAATTTAAAAAAGAAAGACAATATTGTCCAGGGGTTTTCTTCTCATCATGAAGAAAACTAAAACTTGAAAGAAAATGGTTGGAAATGGGGACTGTTCTAAGAGCTTCACAAAGCCAAGTGCCACTGGTCCCTTTCATATGCAGCCCCTAGATTTGAACTGGTAAATATCTGTAGGTACGTGGAAGTAAATGTGAGTCAAAACTAAGAAATTAAAAAACGGAGTATGAAATTGCTGGAGAGGAGAGGTTTTAAGGGAGAGGAACTGGAAAAATGATAAAATAAAATGAAAAGGGGAGACAGGATGTGTGTGGGAGTAACAGGGAGAAAAGTTTGAGTGGAAAGGGGAGAAGAGAGTCATATAAAATGTGGTATTTATGAAAGTGCCACATGGAAATGTGCCACTTCATAAGCTAATTTACAAATAAAAACATTCCAGAAAAGCACACCTTATTTTTTTTCTTTTCTTTTTATTTTTATTGGATTTTTTTTTTTTTTACATTTCAAATGTTTTCCCCTTTCCAGGTCTCCCCTTTGAAACCCCCCTATCCCATCCCCTCTCCCAGCTACTTCTATAAGGGTGTTCTCCCTCCCACCTACCAACTCCTGCCTCCCTGCCCTCAAATTCCCCTACACTGGGGTTTCCAGACTTCAGAGGACCAAGGGTATCTCTTCCCATTGATGCCAAACAAGGCCATCCTATGCTACATATGCGGTTGAAGCTATGGGTCCCTCCATGTGTACTATTTGGTTGGTGATTTAGTCCCTGGGAGCTCTGGCAGGGGTGGTGGTGGTGGTGTTGTAGGTTGATATTGTTGTACTTCCTATGGGGTTGCCCTCTCTCCTTGGCCCTCTCTCCTGTCTCCCAGCCTCTATACCTGATCCTGTTTTCCCATCTCCCACCTATGTTCCTCCTTCTGTCTTTCATGACTATTTTCTTCCCCCTTCTAAGTAGGACCGAAGCATGCTCACTTGGGCCTTCTTTTTGTTAAGGTTTTTGTTTTTGTTTTTTGTTTTTTTTTTGTTTTTTTTTCTTTTTTGGTTCTGTGGGTTTTATCATGAGTATTCAGTACTTTTTGACTAATATCGACTTATCAGTGAGTACATATCATGCATGTTCTTTTGGCTGTAGTTTATCTCACTCAGAATGATATTTTCTAGTTCCATCCATGTTTCTGCAAAATCCAGCACACCAATGGCTCAGGCTCTAAGATCAACAGTTGTTAAAATGTAGTTTTCAAAATTATAAATCACCTAAAAAAAAATCAAGAATCATACACAAAATAAAATGTATCAAATTGAAGGGCTACAGAAATGGCTCTGTGGTTAAGCGTGTGTTACTGCTGCAGATGACCAAATTGTGGTTCCCAGCATTCACTATTGTATGATTGTTGTGTTTTGTAATGACCTTTAAAAACTGGGCCATATTATATAGACTCAACTTTTCTTGGGCCTTCTGGTCATTATCACTTGTCTGCAACCTATGGTCTTTCTGTTTCTGCCTTCCAAGTGCTGAGATTACAGGTGTGTGCCACTATACCCGGTTTTTAGTTTCGTTGCTATTTTAAAAAAAAAAAGCTTTATTTTTATTATTTTAATTATATACATGTGTGTGAATCTATGCATGGCATGTATGAGCATGTGAGATGCAGGTGCTAGAAGAAGTTAGAGCCACCATTTCCCTTTTAAACAGGTGCTAGATGAGTGTAAAATGCTGAAAATTGGTTCTGAGAACTCAATTTGGATCCTCTTGAAAGAGCAGTATAAGCCATTCACTGCTGAGCCATTTCTCCTGCCTCAGTGGCCAGTTAATTAAAAATACTCTACAAGTACTAAGAAAAATCGTTTATAATGTATTTCAGTGATTCCTGAGAATGGTGATACATCAAGTAGAGTATAGTAATAAACAGAAAATACAAAAAAAATGAAAAATTTAATTATAAATGTCTACTAATTGAAATGGAATAATCTATGAAAAGACTCAACAACAGCTATTGCAGGGGAAGAGAAGAAAGGATTTGAGAATATAAACACAGATGTCTGAAGTTTGCTAAGTATAGTTGTTGTCTGAGAATTTACTATTAGACCTCATATAAGCTGTCTAAAATCTAGTTGTATTCCACTGCCTTTGGGCTAATTCAAACTTCTTGCCAACAGGTTGATATTATGTGATCTGCTTTCCCTCATTAAAAATTTAATATACTGCACAGCTATCAATGACATAAAGTCTAATGATTAACACTAGAATCCTGTAAATAAGCCACTCCACACCCATTTGTTTACTTTAAACTAGAAAATTCACAACCCCGATAAGAGATAGGAATAAGAAATAAGAAAAACTAAGGGACAGTGCTTAAAGCCACACACTCACAGATTCTTTTGCACCCCATTTTCTGGGTAAAACCTTTGCCACCACCAGAAGATGTTAGTTTACTACTAGTGCCCTTCTGATGTTGTTAACTAATACATTTCATTTATTTTATGTATCTTGGAGTCACTATCTCATTGTAAGCATTCGTTCTTCATTGGGACAAATGCAACTAACTCACCTGATGCTTTTGCCACTCAATGGAGGATAGTTTTCTTTGCTCATGGCCACTCTCAACATAAAGAACTCAAGACTAAATTAAGAAGAAATCACAGGCGAATTACTGAAGTTGAGCTGTGAGATGGCTCAGTTGTTAAATGTGCTTGTTGTCAATGATGAGAACCTGAGGTCTATCTCAGGAACCCACATGGTGGAAAGAGGGAACAGATTCCCACAAGCTTTCCTGTGAATTCTACACATGTCTTGGCATGGAAACACATTCAAACAAACAAACAAGCAAATACGTAAAGCAAAGCAAAATTGAATACACCCTTAGCAACCTGTGTAACAACCAAAACTGTCTGCATAGGTGATATGAGAAGAACAAAGGGAACATTCAGTTTTTTTTTTCTTTTTGTTAGATATTTTCATTATTTACATTTCAAATGTTATCCCTTTTCCTAGTTTCCCCTCTGAAAACACCCTATCCCCTACCCTTCCCCTGCTCATCAGTCCACTCACTCTAACTTTCTGGCACTGGCATTCCCTTATACTGGGGCATAGAAACTTCACAGGACCAAGGGCCTCTCCTCCCATTGATGACCAACTATGCCATCCTCTTCTACATATGCAGCTAGAGCTATGAGTCCCACCATGTGTTTTCTTTGATT